>NC_139025.1:25847377-26447377 GCF_964662115.1 Mustela nivalis
GGTTTTCATCTGATTAAGAAGACATTATAAAATTAGAAATTATCATGTTGAAACTTCTATTTGAATTAATGATTCTAGACACTGATCCCCAACAATTGTTAACAAAAAAAAAAAGAGACACAACAGGCCATGATGTGTTTCCTGATAGAAGGACATACCACCTACCAACCAAGCAGTCTTGCCAGAAGGAAAAAAACTGAATCAGATCAAGGTTCTGCAAATAGTTAGCAATTTACAGAATAACATATTAATCTGTGCCATGGAAATATAATCAGCACAGTGCAGACTGTAGGAAATGTAACAGGACAAACAACCCTATCTCCAACAAATAAATCACAAGTATAAATAAATTGGGCAGAGCTTACAAAAAAGACTTCAAGAAACATCAACAAATTATGTTATTTGAATTTTATGTGGACTCTGATTCAAGCAGATGAAAACTAATAAACATAATGAGACAGTGGAAATTTGAACACTGAATGGGTTTTTGATGTTATTAAGGAGTAATTGTTAATTTCTCTTAGATATGACAAGGATAATAGAATACCTTTACCGCTTGAAATATTTGTGGTTGAAATCATATAATGTTTGGTATTTTCTTCATTAATCATGTCCTCTATTTTCCCTCAAAATCCCTCCGTAATAGTTAACTCTTTGTGCTAAACCTGTGTTTGTCAGAAGCAGAGCCTGAGATGAGGATTATGTGCAAGTGATTTACTAAGGAAGTGCTCTTGTGAGAGACCTCTAAGAGCACAGATTCAGGATAGTGAAAAGAAAGAAGTCAAGCAAGATGAAATCCCAACCCCAGCCAAATTCTGCAGAGAAGCCCCGAAGTATTAATTGTAGTTCAGGGAGTATTTCAACTGGAAATCTGAAAAAGCCTCAAGAAATCTGGAAATGGGAGATCTGCAGGAGTCTTGAGTAGAAAGCAGTTAGCTTCATGGCCATGGGGAAACAGTGCTGAAGAGTACAACCTCAGGAATCAGAGGGCTGAAGTTTAAATTCTAAATCATGGCTCCTCCATCTACTGTGACTCAGCATTCTCATCTGAAAAATGGGGATAATAATAGCACCCTCCTCATAGAGTAACAGGGATTAAATGAGACAATTCATAAATCCATTAAATGAGATAATCCCTATACAAGTTTTTTAGAATAATGCTTGGGTCATAAATCTTGAACAAATATGTGGAATTATTGACAATAGATGCTTCAAATGATAGATGTCCTGAAATATAGAGTTTGTTTTTAAGAACCACAAAGTCAGTAATAAATATAGGTAATAATAAATATATACTTGAGCAGATAGATGGTGGTTGTAAAAGAGTTAGGAAGAATCCAACCAGAGCTGGCGGCTGCCTTAGTTAGGTTCTTCAGGTAGCAGACTCCAAGACACTGTGTGTGCTGAGGAATACTTTGGGAACAGTGCCATAAGGGGCAAGAGAATAAGAACTAGAACCATAGGAATACAGGGGAGGCAACATAGGATCGCATTTTCAGGGGGAACACATCTGAAAATGAGGCACAGACTCTAAATGCTACTTGAGTAAAGGGGTTTAAATCCTGGGATCTGTTGTAGTAAGAGCTTGAAGCCAGGAACAAGATAAGAACAAGGTAAGCAAAGTATTAGGTAAGAGCAGAAGGAACATGAAGGCTAATTTGATGATATAGACTGAGTTATTTCATTTAAAGCTCAAATAACTCTACTTAAGAAAAAAAAGGTGATTAATACTGCCCTCATTTGAGAGATGGAAAATATTAAAGCTTAAGTTATGTGCCTAATTAATTCAGTAATGTGCCCAAGTTAACTCATTGATTAAGTGGAACAGTGGTGACTAAATCCCAGATCTTTTTAATACAGAGCTTGAGTGCTTAACTTCAATACTGAAATTTTAGTCCTAAGGTTTTTTGTTTTTGTTTTTGTTTTTTTAAGATTTTGTTTATTTATTTGACAGACAGAGATCACAAGTAGGTAGAGAGGCAGGCAGAGAGAGAGAGAGGGGAAGCAGGCTCCCTGTTGAGCAGAGAGCCCTATGCTGGGCTCAATCCCAGGACCCTGGGATCATGAGTGAGCCAAAGACAGAGGCTTTAAGCCCCTGAGCCACCCAGGCACCCCTAGTCCTAAGCTTTTAAGGTTATTTTTGGTCATCATCAGGTACTTGATGATTAAACTCATGAAGATATGATATGACCTGTTGATGGAATATATCTAGTATCTCCCCTATCCAAAAAAAAATAAACCAAAAAACAAAAAACCAGTTACCATATGTTATAGTTAGAATGTTGTCCCAAAGTATTAAACATTATTAATGGATATCCAAGGCCAAAGCAAAAACATTACAAACTTTTTTTTTTTTTCTCTATACTAGGACTTAGCCTCCAGTAGACCTGGGAGATATGAAGCTAACTTTACTGTTGGTAAAAGTATGCTGACAGTGGGCTCAAAAAAAGAAAAACAACATGCAGCTTGAGATTGATCAAGCCCATTGGTCTCAAGCATAGAAACAAATAAGTATGGTTATAGCAATATTTTTTGCATCAGTGGTCATTAATAATATGTCAGCAAGCATGGGACCATTTCCATCCAGCTACTGTATTAGTGCCAATTTAGGAACAGAATAAGAGTAATTGGCTCAACATGACTACAGTCACTTATTTATCCATGTTGGTAAATTAAATGAAAATGAATCCTGCTCATAATCAAATAAAAATACAATACATCCAGAGAATGTTCTAGTGTTGAACTTTCCCCCATTCCCTATCTAACTGACTGCAATGACTAAGTGTCATCTTATGGAGCTTTTTGAGATGCATTTAAAGGGAAATCTTCATTTTATTGTAAAGCTGGAATATAAGACATTGGCTTTTGTTATTCAAAATGGAAACAGATTTATTTTAAAGTGATCTTTTATTAAGCATAAAAATGCAAATTCTAGTATATTTTCAATCCAGGATGAATGTCTGGAGTCCTATACATATACAGAAAAATTATGATAATACTGTTGCTATCCTTATAACCTAAGTGTTAGAATAAAAATAAAAATGTGGCACATCACTGCTAGTACTCAGTACTTAAGGAAAACATGGTAAGTGGAAAGACCTTGTTCTGAATAAATAATGGTAGTTCAGATTTTTGGTATGTATTTTTCTGGTAAGATACAAACTCCTAAATGTGTGTGATGTTGGAATAAGTAAAAAAACAGGTTCAAGTCTTTTTTTTTTTTTAATCTGAACCTTTATTAATGCGGTAAGAACCTAAAAGATGCAGTAAAAGATTTCTACAAGGAGACCTAAAAAACCTGGCATATGGACTTGGGCATAATAAGTGTTCAGCTAATACTTAATATGTATCAAGAATGTAGAGAGAGTGTGAGTTTGACAATCAGATATGCAGGAAATGAAATTCTGGTTAGAAAATTTATCAGACCTCAGACAGCTTATTTAACTTCTTATCCCCCAGTTTCCAAGTTTATAGTAGAGATTCTACTTCAGAAAAGAGGTAAAAAATAAAGGTATATAATATGTGAGAGAATCTAAAATTATACTTCACAGAAAAAGGCACATTTACTCATTTCAACCTCGAATAATTTTGAAGTTGAAATTTTCATTTCTAAAATGACTATGAACTGTTATTGATAGTATTGGCAGATTTAATAAAGAAATCTATTCAAGATTATAGAAAAGCTGGTATATTTCCAGTATAGATAGACAATCTTAGGATAGGAATGGCCAAGGGAAGTGAGGAATAATTTGGTCTCTGAGATGCTCAGATGGCTTAAAGACAAATTCCAGAGACAAAATGCCTTCCGAAATGATTCAGTTTATTTTATGTGGCTTGAAAGGTACCGGATATTTCAATGTTTAATTTTAAATATAAAATTTTATTTAATTTATCCCTCTTAAAGTTATACATGAGCAAATAATGGCATTAGGAACTGGATGACTGAATAGCTTCATAATTGAACTTGAAAAGTGAACTTGAACAGTAATATTAGTTGTAAAATTCTTAGCCATTTGCTGAAACCATTCCAGCTTCTAATTCTGACAAGTCCAAATATTACATATTCTGATAATAGCATAGGAATATACTTAAGAAAAAATAAAGTTGAGAAAGAATTGACAGTGTAAATCAGCTTTAGTGACACCACCTTCATCAACCTGACTTCCACCTTTATTAAATAGCTACAAGACTTCTTGAGATTTTTATGATGAGAATTTCTCTTTTAGTCAACAAATCATAGTTTCAGACAGAACTATTCTGCACTCCTATTTGTATATATCAAATATATGCCACAGAATTATCATATCTACCCATATTAGCAAAAATTAATGTTTGATTAATGCATTAGATTATTAAAGGCATACTTTTGCACTTTTGCTCAGCTCCATATGGCATTTTTCTAAGATAGAAATTTCACTAAAATATTAAAGAGGCTGTTGAGTATTTTCCAGTTTTCATCTAAGAACTATGATATCTGGGGCGCCTGGGTGGCTCAATGGGTTAAAGCCTCTGCCTTCAGCTCGGGTCATGGTCCCAGGGTCCTGGGATAGAGCCCTGCATCAGGCTCTCTGCTCAGCAGGGAGCCTGCTTCCTCCTCTCTCTGCCTGCCTCTCTGTCCACTTGTGATCTCTCTTTCTGTCAAATAAATAAATAAAATCTAAAAAAAAAAAAAAAAGAACTGTGATATCTTACTATTCCAATTGTGAGACTATTTCAAACAGTATGACAAAGAATTTTCTTGTATATATTGTTTATATAAAAAAACCCTGTGCACTTTTTTATCAATAGAAATTGAACATTTACAGCAAAACAAAAACAAAAACAAACAACAACAGCAGAAAACAATTTGTAAAGGTATCTTGAAATTCAGTCAAAAGAGTTTGGATATGAGTCTATACATGAGGCATATGAAGAGAAAAAAGTTATATATTTTTTACTAGATTAAATTAAATATATTTTATTATAAAAGAAAACGCCATTGTCAGTAGATAATGTACTGTAGATACAATGTAGATAACAGTTGGGATTCAAACAGAATTGAAACATTTCAAATACTTCTACTTCATATCAAGAAAAAAATGGGGGGGAGACCTTGGTTTAAAGTAGCTTTAAAAAGACAATGTGAGACTTCTGGAATGGCCAATTGAAGAAAATGACAAAATCTCTCTCCAAAGCAATAATAAAAACTGCACAAGTCATCAAAAATAACAATTATTTTTTTTTTAAGATTTTATTTATTTATTTATTTGACAGAGAGAAATCACAAGTAGATGGAGAGGCAGGCAGGGAGAGGCAGGCAGAGAGAGACAGAGGGAAGCGGACTCCCCGCGGAGCAGAGAGCCCAATGCGGGACTCGATCCCAGGACCCTGAGATCATGACCTGAGCCGAAGGCAGCGGCGCAACCCACTGAGCCACCCAGGCGCCCCAAGAATATCAACTGAGCGGGACGCCTGGGTGGCTCAGTTGGTTAAGCAGCTGCCTTCGGCTCAGGTCATGATCCCAGCGTCCTGGAATCGAGTCCCACATTGGGCTCCTTGCTCCGCAGGGAGCCTGCTTCTCCCTCTGACTCTGCCTTCCACTCTGTCTGCCTGTGCTCGCTTTCACTCACGCTCTCTCTCTGACAAATAAATAAATAAAATCTTTAAAAAAAAAAAAAAAAAAAAAAAGAATATCAACTGAGCTTCAGTAAAACTGAAGGAGGACTGTGGAATTTTGGTCCAGGGCTGCTTTGTTCTTACCCATTCCCCCTCTATCATCCAGAAGTTTACCTAGGGGTGCAGGCCACAATCTACCAGCAGGCACACGGGAAGAAAGGCTGCATATACAACACTGTATGAAAACTTAGAAAAGATTGCAGAAGGCCTAATGAACTACTGGATTTTAAGAGATCTATGGGCAAAATGTGAAAGTCTTGCCCTTTCCAAGTGTTTGAGCATAACCTCTTCACAAGTCTTGGATGAGAACCAAGCTATGTTGACTCATGAGCTATGTCAAATAAACTAACCTTAAAAATCAAAACAAGAAAGACAAAAATAGAAACAAATAACTGAGCAAAGACATCAGTCACCACAGTGGACAAATTAGTCCAACCAAGTCACTAACGAACAAACATAAAAATAGAAGCAAGTATCAATCCTGGTGGAAATCAGAATCTAGAATTCCAGCAATATAAGTCTAAAGGTTCAGCTTTCAAAAAAATATTATGAGGTATATAAAGAAACTAAAATTTTTAACCCTTAAAAATTTTGTCGTAATTTCTAGAATAATTTAAAAATATCTACCAAAACACACACACACACACACACACACACACACACACACATCTGGTAGATAATTCAACAAAATAATTTAATGGCACATTAGACAATTATCAACATAAAACCAAGAAAGGAAACAGAGGACGAGAAAGAGAGAGACAGAGGGGGGGGGGGGAGAGGAAGGTGTGAAACATATGGGTAACAAATAGCAAAATGACAGATATAAATCCAACCATGTCAATAATGATATTAAGCATTCATGGATTAAAAACTCTAATCAAAAGGCAAAGATGTCAGAATTAATAAAAAAACTTAAACAAAAAACTTTTAATATTCAAATGTATACCTCTTATAAGAGGCACTCTTTAGATTCTAAGACATAATTAATCGAAAGTAAAAGGAGGAAAATAGAGTCACCATGCAATAGTAACCATGAGAGAGCTGGAGTGACTACTAATATCAAATAAGACAATAAGAAAAAGATTGCTTTCAGATACAAGATGGACATTTTCTAATTAGATGGAGAGGCAGGCAGGGAGAGGCAGCCAGAGAGAGAGAGAGAGAGGGAAGCAAACTCCCTGCCGAGCAGAGAGCCCGATGCGGGACTCGATCCCAGGACCCTGAGATCATGACCTGAGCCGAAGGCAGCGGCTTAATCCACTGAGCCACCCAGGCGCCCTAACCAGCACCCTTCTAAGCAACCAATGAACTAAAGAATAAATCAAAAAGGAAATCAGAAAACATTTTGAATTGAACAAAAATGAAAACAAAATATATAGAAATTCATGGCACATATCTAAAACAATGCTTAGAAAAAAAATTTATAAATGAAATGCCTGGATTTGAAAAGAAATATTTGAAAGAAATAACTTATAAATTCATTTTAGAAAGCTAGAAAATAAAAGAGCAAAATAAACATAACACAAGAAAAAAGAAAGAAAGACAATTAGAAAAGAAATAAGGGCACATGGGTGGCTGATCAGACTCTTGGTTTCAGCTCAGGTCATGTTTTCTTGCGTGATGGGATCCAGCAGAGTTAGTCTCTGTGCTCAGTGGGGTGTCTGCTTGAGATTCTCTATCTCCTGTCCCTCCCCCAACTCTCAGGCACAGGCGTGCACATTCTCTCTACCTTTCTCTCTCTCCCTGTCAAATAAATAAATCCTAAAAGAAGATAAAAGAAATAAATGATTTCAAATATGAAAAAAGTACTACAAAAGAGAATCCCCAAAATTTTATTTGAAAAAAATCAACATACTTGTCAAATATTTACTTACAGTTGGCAAGAAAATAAGAGTAGACACAAATTGCCAAAACAGAAATAAAAGGGAGGCTAGTGCTACTGATTTTACAGAATTTTAAAAAATCACAAGAGAATATTATGAACAATATTTTGCCAACAAATCTTATAATGTGATTAAAATGGAAAAAATACTAAAAAGATAAAAATTACTAAATCTGAACAAAAATAAGAACAACAAAAATAAAATATATGAATAGATGTATGACAAATGAAATTAAATTAATGACTAAATATCTTCTAAGTAAAGACCAGCCTCCCATGGCTGCCTGGTGAATATAATTAGTCATGATAAGGAGCAAGTAATAACAATGCCTTGTGAACTCCTCCAGGAGAGGAAAGAAGCAAGAGAAATGGAAAAATTTCTTTCAGAAATAAAGGGGGAGGGAACACTTCCTAATTCATTTTGTGAAGCAAGAGTGGAAAAAAAGACATCAACAATAATAATAATAAAGTACTAGACAATAGATTTCATGAATACAGTTGCAAAAATCCACAAGAAAATATTAACAAATAAATCCAGCCACATAGGAAAATGATTATATGTATGCCATGCCCAAATGAGGTTCGTCTCAAGAATGCAATGTTGGTGTAATATCTGTAAATTAATTAATGTATGGCACCATATTAATAAAGTAGCAAAACCTCATGATCATATTAATAAATGCACAAATACCTTTTGAAAAATCTTATATTCACTGATGATAACTTCTAACAGATTAAGAATAGAACTTCCTAAAATGGATAAAGAGTATCTACATAAGTACTGTAGCTATAACTTTTTTTATGATTTTGGTGGAAAACATTTGATCTTTCACCACTAAAGTGAAAACTTTACTGAGTTGGTGAAACACCAAGTGCTTCCCCCTTAATATTAGGAAAATGGCAAGGATGCCTGCTCTTACCGCTTTTATTCAACATTGCATGCACTGAAGTTACAGGCAGTGAATTAGACAGAAAAACAGAAAAAGAAAATGATTAAAAAAAGAAAAAGAAGGTATCCAAGTTGAAAAGAAAGAAGATTGTTTTATTTGCAGATGACCTAATTCTGTATGTAGAAAATCCAAATAAGTCACAAAAAGTAGCAACACTTTCAAATAAGGTCAGGATCAAGATCACAGGATTTAACATCCATACAGAAACATCAATTTTATTTCTATACTAGGAGTGAACTTTTGCAAATGAAATTAGAAAAACAATGCCATTCACAATTACATGAAAAAAAATCACTAAAATTCTCAAAAGTAACATTAACAAAAGCAGTGCAAGACTGTGTACTGAAAATTTCAAAATGCTTCTGTGAGAAAGAAGATCTAAATAAATGGAGAGATGTTCCATATTCATGAATCAGAAGTTTCAAATGGCGATGCACCATGAATTGGTCTATAGATTTAATTAAATCAATTTCACAACCCCTATAAGCCTTGTGGGTTATGGAAATTGACAAGCTGATTCTAAAGTTTACAGGGAGAGGCAAAGGATGCAGACTAGCCAAAACTACTTGACAAGAGAATGAGGTTAAGCACTTAAACATTTTCCAATTTCAAAACTTGCTATAAATCTATACTAGTCAAGGCAGCAGGGCCCTGGCATAAGGATAAGCTTATATATAAACTGAACAAAAATGAGAGTTCAAAATTAAAACCTTTACATTAATGGTTAAAAAAAGCAAGACCACAGTAAGATTTATGGGTCTAAATTTTTTGTTCAGCAGCAACCACCTGGGAGTTTTATAAAACACATAGGTACCTAGTGGCAGGACCAAAGGGAAAAAAAAAAAAAAAGAAAGAAAGAAAAAAAAAAGAAAAGTTGGATAAAATTTAAGAGTCTTGCATCACGAGATTTATTTCAAAGTTATATTAAAGTAGTGCTAATTGTGGGGCAGTGTCAAAGATAAACACAGCCAGACATTAATTTGAAGGAGTGAGAACAGATTGTATTCAATAATTACTGACTATAGGGGAAAGTGCTCAGCTCTATTCTGATGTTCAGAGGTGATCTGACCTTTGAAAGGAGAATAGAAAGTAGGAAGGGAAATGTCTGGGGCTAAAACAGTCCGGGAAGTGAAAAATCATGAAGACAGAGAAGGGGGTAGAGGTGGTCCAAGTGAAACCCATATGGGTTTGCTAACAGGCACTTACCAAAGGTAAGCTTCTCCCTTCACGCAGAGACTGGGAAACAGGGGCCTGTCTTCAGGCATTGGCTGCAATGGACAGTAAATTCTTTTGGCAGCCTTGAGTTTTCTCAAGCAGGCACTTTAAGAGGGACTAGAGACATCCTATGGATACTGCCTGGAACTGTTAGGAACTATAATAGTGTTTGCTCAAGCCTTTATAGGCCAAGATGGAGGCATAGTCAAGAAAAATCTGACTACAGTTTGGTCAAAGACAGAATCTTGTCAGCAGGGATTTTATTTTTTATTTTTTTATTTTTTCTATCAGCAGGGATTTTAAAAAGTACTCTGTAAACCACCAACATGAAAACAATTGGAGTAATTACTGGAAATGTAATTTTTGAATTCTAACCAGAATTATTAAATAAAACCATTAAAATTTTTTAAAAGTGAGATATTGACTTAAAATATTTAGAAATCACCCTTGATGATTCATACACACACAAAAGTTTGAAAACCACATGTTGAGAGTGTCCACAATATTGGAAATGGATGTAAATTGTAATTTTCACAACTGCTTGGATGAAAACGAAAATAAGAATATAATAATGATACCAAAAGTATATAAAGAATAGGTGTCAGGCTTATTTTGAGAACTTTACGTGTATCAACTCATTTTATTGCATATTATGTTTGGAATATTCTTTCATTGATAAAAGCCTTGGTAATCTGCAGTATAATGTTGTGTTTATAAAAATCAAGGTAATTACCAAGGATGCTCAGGGCAAAAACTGCCTAATATCCTTGGCACGGATCTTCCCTGTGACAAAGTGGGTTTGTTCCATGGTCAAGAAATGGCAGACCATGACTGAAGTTTATGTTGATATCAAAACTGCTGAAGGTTATTGGCTTCACCTCATTTGTGTTGGTTTTACAAAGAAAATGCAACAATCAGATTCAGAAGTCCTCTTGGGCTCAGCAAAAGCAGGTCCACCAAATTTGGAAAAAGATGATGGAAATCATGACCCAAGAGGTGCAGACAAATAAAAGAAGTGGTCAGTAAATTTATTCCAGAGGCCATCAGAAAAGACATAGAAAAGACTCAGTCTATTTACTCACTCTGTGACGTCTTTGTTAGAAAAGTAAAAATGCTAAAGGATCCCAAGTTTGAACTGAGAAAGCTCAAATAGCTTCACGGTGAAGGTGGTAGTTCTGGAAAAGCTACTGAGGATGAAATCAGTGTTAAAGTTGAGTGAGCTTATGGATTGGGATGCCAGTCCAAGAGCCTGTTTAAAATTCAGACATTTAATGGTGACAAATTAAAAATCTTATTTGTGAAAATAAAAATAAATAAGGCATTTTAATTTGACAACTTAGATGCCCACATTTTTAGAAAAACATAACCTACCAAAACTGAAAAAAGAAAGAGGCAAATCTCAAAAGTACTTCTTTTTTGTTCAGAACATTAAATCTATTATTTTAAAAACCCTGGAAAAATCTCCAGATTTAGATGATTTCACTAGCAAAGTCTTCCAAATATTTAAATACAAAATCTTCTACGTAAGAATGATAAAATAATTCTTAGTTCCTTTTTTATTAAGTGAGAATGAGTCTTCTATCAAAACCTATCAAGGACATAAAAAAAAAAACCTATAGATCAATTTCTCTAATGAAGGATATTTCAAAAATCTAAACAAAAGTTTAGCAAACGGAAACCCATAATACCCAAAATGGGGTTAAAAGAGCCAAAGTCTTCATTCTTTTTACCTGTGTGAGATACTTTAGTTAAATTCCAAGAAAAATTATTTGTTTCTTGGCGATTAGAAAAATAATAAAATTGGAGTACTAATCAATTAGTGAAAACATAGAAATAAATGGAAATAAAAAATTAAATGAAATTAAAAAATGGCTACATGCACATGTCTCTGACAATGTTCCTGAATTTAAAAATCCTGGAAAAAGAGTTTTGCAAACTAGTCAGTAAGATTTCTTTATTCCCTATTTATTTGATGTCATCAGTATCAACTACACAAGTTCTTAGTGGTCTCTACTGTGAGTATTAGATTAAAATCTGTGTTTGTCTTTTAGCTTTTTGCTCTCTTCTTTTGTAGTCCTGAGGGAATGATATAACAGTACTTAGTGTCACTCTATGAATTTAAAATTTTTTAAAAAATGAAAAATGCTTATTTTTGAAAGTGATCACTTTTGCATTTAAAAATATTTATAAATCAGAAATCTAAATATATTTCCATAGACCTCATAGTTATTATTGATCAAATAATTTTCAAGTAAATTAACCAGAAATAACATCTTGACAAGTTTCCTAAAATTTTAGATCAAGAACCAAGAAAAATTCAGTTAAATTTTTATATTTTTGTCTTGATTTTCATCTCAGAATGGGTGACTGAATTGTGCTGAAATGTTGATCTTATTTTAAAAGCCAATATTTTTGAAGAATAATATGAGATCATAAACTTCACTTAACAAGTGTCTCAGTGCTGAAGCTTTGAAGAAAATCCCAATGTCTTGGCTGTTATTTATAAAGTAAAAGAGAGTAGAGAAGTCAAGGAAACACAATAAAAATGATTCTCCCTTGCTTTAAGCCTCTTTGATATATAATTTTAGCCAGAGGAGTCTCAACGATACAGTTGATATTGATTTGAGCAGGTGATAGGGAAACAACTGCCTTTAACCAAGAAAATTATTTTGTGTTCTGTAATGGGAAAAATGATAGTGGGCCAGGTGATTCATATTTTCAGCTCTGGGGCAAATCCATTGATTATTTTATATTTTATTGCCTCTGTGGTGGAAGTGGAAGATTTCTTCCTCATGTTCTTTTATTTTGTCAAATAAAAAATGGCAATAGGATTTTTTAGAGTCATAATCATTCGAGAACGAAAGGTGGGTTTGCAGAGTCATGGTGTTTGCCTTCCTTGGTGTTTTGCATGTTAAACACTTTATAATTGTCTATTAAATGCCTACATTTTTGTGAGGTACTATTGGAAAGTATTAGCCAAGAGTAAATTTAATCCCAATAGAATGTGTGTTTGTGAGGTACTATTGGAAAGTATTGGCAAAGAGTAAATTTAATCCCAATAGAATGTGTGTGTTTGTGTGTGTGCAGGCATGTATGCAGGTACATGTATATTTTTCTCTTTTCTAGAAGTTCAGAAGACAATCAATGCAATGTTTTTGGATATTGTCTGTGATTACAACAGTAGATCACAGTGAGCATCTGAACAACTTTTTTAAAGCAAAGTTACAGAGAACTCCTCCAGCATTCCAATCCTTCATGCCTGTGGAGAATGATGGGTTTCACTTGTTCCTCTATCCATTTTGACTGAAAGGCTCTAGAGACGTTACTCCATGTGGCAATAAAACTGTACTTTGGGACAAACCAAATCAAAGTCAAGCAGAAATACAGGCAGTACTTGGGCCCTGAATGATAGACCAAGTAAAAATTAATTATCAAGTAAATCTTTGGCACCCAAGCTCTCCTATACTTACTGTCAGGAGCTCCTTGCAAGTGAAAAATTAGTTTGGTTCAGGATGAGCAGATAAATACATTTATACACAGATGGATATGTTATAAGAGCAAATATAATTCATTTTTCCTTAGTCAACTGAACTTTCATGAATAAAAGTAAGCTAAAAAATCAATATGTCAAGGAAGTACACCTATGTGGGGTTTTTTTGTTTGTTTTTGTTTAAGATTTTATTTATTTATTTGACAGAGAGAGACGCAGCAAGAGAGGAAACACAAGGAGGGGGAATAGGAGAGGGAGAAGCAGGCTTCCTGCTGAGCAGGGAGCCCAATGTGGGGCTGGATCCCAGGACCCTGGAATCATGACCTGAGCCAAAGGCAGAGGCTTAACCACTGAGCCAGGCGCCCCATACCTATGGTTTTGATTGCACAAATTCCTTCTCCTATCAGTTCCTTCTTAGAATTCTATAATTATCTGGCTAAATGTTTAGGCTAATTTATGCTTCTACCTTTACTCATGTTTTCTTGCTTATTATTTCTTTTCTTGTTATTCTGGCCAAAATCCAAAACAAAACAAACAAACAAACAAAAAACTCTGCCACCTTATCTTAGTTCGCTTGGGCTATTATAAGAAAGTATCATAGGCTGAGTAGATCAAATAACAAAAATGTATTTTCTCACATTTCTGAAGGCTGAATGTCCAAGATCAGGGGGCCAGCATGGTTGAGTTTTGGTGGAGGAACTATTCCTGGTATCTAGACATCTGTCTTCTTGTTATACCATTGCAGAGTAGAGAGAAAGAGGGCTAAGGTTTTTCCCTTCTAAGGATACTGATTCCATCTTAGGGGCTCCACTCCCAATGATTTAATTATCTCCCAAAGACCCATCTCTTAATCCCATCTTATTTGGGGTTGGGGTTTCAACAAATGGATTTGCAGTCCTTAACCCCATTGAACATGCCACTACTGTTGGGTCAATCAAATTTAGCTTGTGAAAGCCAATGTTTGCAATGCAGTCTTGACATGTAAGCATGAGTATACACATGTGTGCTTGCATACATGTGAATTTTGAGGATACTATTTTTCATCAAAGGGGAACCTACTGAATCATTGTCTCCTTGCTGTGAAGTTCTTTTTATTATTACTTTTTTTTTTTAAAGATTTTATTTATTTGTCGGAGAGAGAGAGAGAGAGCATAGCAGGGGGAGAGGCAGGCAGAGAGAGAAGCAGGCTCCCTGCTGAGCAAGGAGCCCAATTTGGTCCTCAGTTCCAGGACCTGGGGATCATGACCTGAGCCAAAGGCTGACACTTAACCAACTGAGCCACCCATACATCCCTATTATTACTTAATGAATTGCTGTACTTCCCTTACCTTAGGATTCTTAAGGGCTAAGCAGTAAGTCACTGCTATCTGCTCCACCTAACTTACCTCGTTCTCTTTGAATCAAAGGTGTACGCTTTGATTTCTCATGAAAATTAACCTCTACAAATTTGAATTCAAATTTATTTCATATACCAAAAAGATTCAACAGAAATAAGGTTCAAGCTGTTACAAATGAAAAACATAACCCTGGCTACCTACATTGATAGTATAAGAGCTCACCTGTAACTTATGAAAATAGATGTAAGGCTAATGGACTAATTTTGAGAGCTTAGTCTATGCCAAGCATCTTTTTAAGTTATATATATATATATATATATATATATATATATATATATATATATATATATTTCATTTTAAATCCTTACAACAAATAAGGTGGTATATTATTGTATCAATTTAATAGATAAACTGTGGAGTTATGAGAATAAGCAACTTGATTAAATTTATATGACTAGTAAGGGAAGGAGTCAATATCAACCCAGGAAATATAAAACCAGAAACCACTCTTTTTTTTTTTAAGATTTATTTATTCAATTTTTATAGAGAAAGCATGTGAGTATGTGGGAGCAGAAGGAGGGGCAGCAGGAGAAGGAGTGAGAGAATCGCCCAGCAGACTCCCCACCCATCACAGAGCCCAAAGCGGGGCTAGATCCAAGGACCTGAGCCTAAATCAAGGGTCAGATGCTTAGCTGACTGAGCCACTGAGGTGCTCCACAGAAACAAATCTTAACCAATGTGGTATCTGTTAAAGGATGGTCTAAGTGATTGATCCAGCAATCTTAGAGGTTCATTAAATAATAATATGGGTATTCAAAAATTTATTTGATGTAAATAAGTGTACTGATACCTTAAACTTCTCCATATCTTAAAAAAGTAATAAAATATAAATACACAGTACAAATGAAATATTTATACATATACATATATAATTTCAATACATTTTAGAAGTGCATTTTATAAAATCTATAGGTTTTTCCTCAATAGCATATTATAAATAGGAATAAAGTATTCTTCTGTAAAATATCTGTTTTCTATTTCTGTAAGTCCTATTTACTTCATGGAGAAATGCAAGATATTCTTTTTAAAATAAGAATTTGAAAGGATAGGATCTTATCACTATTACTGTAGGATATGTCATTTTAGCTGACATTACTATCTGTAAAAATATTTCAAATATAGTATTTCTCTGTGATTATAAAAAAATACAAATATTTCAAACCTGCTAACCAAGCTGATTGCAAAACTAGCCTGCTAACCACAAAATTTTCCAGAAAGCTACACAACCAACTATATTCTCCTCTCTTAATTTAACCAAGCAATAGGTTCTATTGCTACTTGTAACACTTCACTGACACACGTGATACACTACGTTGCTTCTCCAATTATATAAAAGGAATGCTCCATAGACCCAGAACCCTGCAAAGGGCTGAGGTTTAATGTGATATAAAGACTCTTGCGTAGTGTCAAAGCAGTGGAGCCTTTGCTTACGCACTGCTTTCCAGTATGAACTGGTTATTTCCTGTTCCACTGAAATATGATATAATTTTATTTCTTCTGCAGGCTTGACAATTTTCACCACAGTTTCCAAGAGGAATAAATATTTTTTTAATTGATATCATTTAAGACCAAAAAAAAAAAAATCAACTAAAAGGATCTCTACATTAGAGAAATATGAAGATGTAATCAAATTCCTATGTATAATATAAACAATTTGAGTAGTAACTGTCATGATATTGGTAAAACAAATAGAGAATTAGGGTGATTTTATTTAAATAATCAATTTATCTCCTAAATTATTACATAGAATATTTTTATAAAATGCACTTAGAAGATTTTACTATTTTCTTAAATTGTTTAACAGTGAATTTCTGTTTCATTGATACTTTAAATTATCTGTGAAATCTGAGCCTATTTCTTTTATATAAGCATGGAAGAGAGTAAGAGAAGGGGCAAAGTTTTTTGACAATTTCTTGGTCTCTCCTATAATCTATGATATATTTGGATTTGTTGAATGTCTATGTGTCAAAAATAATAATTTGTATTTTCATAGGGAATAAATTATTTCATCTATATTCCTAATGTATTTTCCCAGAGTTAGATAGAATACTCTTATAGCTCTTGATAATATCCTGCATTAATATTATTTTGTTCTTATTAGTAATTTTTGGTGGTTTTTCTGTTTTTCATGGGTAGATTTCCTAGTTCCTTTTTCCTTTTACAGCTTTTCTCTTATCAGATATATGGTTCTTAGGTTTACTTTTTTATTCTAGTATTATTGGATTTTCCATTTTATCAACTTTTGCTTTTTTGACAAATATTTTCCATAAACTAATGCTATTGCTTCCCCCCCCACACACACTGAGTTAAATATAGTACTTGATTCATTTACTCTCACTTTTTCTTACTTAGTAACATAGGCATTCCAGGTCATGATTTTTTCTGAACAAAACTTTAATTGATTTATTACATAAAATTGAGTGGTTATGACTCTTTATATCTGTATTCTGTAGCACGGTAGTCACAAGCTACATGTAGCTATTTATAAAAGTAAAGGAAATTTAACATTTAGTTCCTTATCATATTAACCATAATTGGTAGGCATATACCTGCCACTCTTAATTTTGTTTTATGAGAGTGAATTCATACTATATTAATTGTTTTGTTAGTTCATTTTTTTCCTCCTTATTAGTTATCAGCTGTATCTTTCAATGTCACTAAAGTCTAGTGAATGGCTCTCTGTGTCTAGCTCCAGAGTCAGAATGTTGGTTTCAACTTCTGACTTCTTTATTTAACAAACTATATGAGCTAGAGGAAGTGATAACATTATAAATTTAAATTAATTATAAATGAAGATTCTTTAGCAACTTTCTCATTCAGCTGTTGTGAAGATTACATGTGGTACTATACATTGTGTATTTCTAGTAAACTAATGATTGCTCCATTAAGGTTAACTTTATAATTATTTTATTAAATAGGTAGGTTTTCCTGTTTGTAACAAGTGCAAGGTATTCTATATAAATGTAACTACTCAACCCTTTACTTAAAAGCTTTCATTCTTGAATACAATGTTGCTAGAATTTTTTTTTTTTTTTTTTTTTTTTTTTTGTTCCTAGAATTCTTGACATGAATTTCTAAGAATTCCTCTAGGTTGATACATGACACATAAACTCTTCGGTATACAGACATATGTGTGTGTATTAATATATATGTGTGTATATATACACATATATATGTACACATACAACAAATCCTGTGTGTGCATGCAGGTGTGTGCATGTGTGTGTGTGTATATATATGGCCAGATTGGTTATAAAAGAATGCCTAGGAATGCCTGGGAGGCTTAGTCAGTTAAGTGTCTGCCCTTGGCTCAGGTCATGATCCCAGGGCCCTCGGAGGAGGTCCTGCATGGGAGGGGGGGGGGGTTCTTGCTCAGCAGAGAGCCTGCTTCTCCCTCTGCCTGCTACTCCCTCTGCCTGTTCTCGTTCTCTCTCTGACAGATAAATAAATAAAATCTTTTAAAAAATGCCTATAATAATTTTTATTAAACTAGTGATCTTCAAAATTTCCTCTCCTTGCACTGTGAATGCATAGGAACATTCCATGAGATATACAATTGTGGAAAACATGTTCTGATTAACTGGCATACATGCTTTTCCAAAATTGATCTGATTGAGAATGGGCTTGCTCCGAGTGCTGGCATTATCCTGTCCCTCCTATGGCAGAACAAAAATGATAGAAGTTTATTGAGTACACAGCAAGGCAGTGACTATCTGCCATGAGGAAGTGGGTGTGGAGTACACCACAAGGGAGTGGTGGGCAGGACAACTGAGGAGGGGCTTGTGCAACTAGGTAGTGGGAGTGGGCTGTTTTTAAAGAGGGAAGCTGAAGAGGTAGGGTTCCTTAGGGAATTTCCCCTTTTTTGGTAAATGTGTTTACTTGTAAGTAGTCCACTAGTTGGTTAGGACCTATGCAAATTTTGAGGTGGGTTCTCTGATGGGCATGTCTCTCTCTATTCAGTCAGGGGTTGCCCTGCCTCCTTTCTACATTCCTTTGTTCAAGTCGGTTTGTCTAAAAGGGGCATCTACACCTCTTTCCTTTTAAAAGTCCTTTCTTCCCTTTAAAGAAGAAAGATATATCCACCACCATCTTGTAATTTACTATGGTAAATTGTCCAAGGATATGAAAGTCTCTATGCCAAACAAAAGGAGAATTTTATAAAGATTTTATTTATTTATTTGACAGACAGAGATCACAAGTAGGCAGAGAGGCAGGCAGAGAGAGAGAGGGAAGCAGGCTCCCCCGCTGAGTGGAGAGCCTGCTGTGGGGCTCCATCCCAGGACCCTGGGATCAGGACCTGAGCCGAAGGCAGAGGCTTTAACCCTCTTTGAGCCACCCAGCCACCCCCAAACAGAGAATTTTAAATTTGCTTGTTATATTTCAAATTATTTTATCACAAGTTGTAATATACTTACTGGCTTTTTTTCCCAATTAAGTGCTACAGATATTAAAAGATAACTCAATCCAAAAGATTTAAAACAACAACAACAAAAAATTAGCCTTATTGTTAGGAGTAATAAAAATGAACAATTTTCACTATAGACATATGTACGTATTTGTACACACACACGTGCTGTTATTGTTACAGAGACATGATAGAGTTATCAAAAGAATAAGCGTGATAATATATCACACTGTATAAAACTGTTCAGGGAAAGTGGAATGGAAATACATTGTCAAGAAGATAAACTAACATTCTAATAATAAAAACAAAACTTCTGGGCACCTGGGTGGCTCAATTGGTTAAGTCACTGCCTTCAGCTCAGGTCATGATCCTGGAGTCCCAGGATCCAGTCCTGCATCGAGCTTCCAGCTCTCTGGGGAGTCCACTTCTGTCTCTGACCTTTTCCCCTCTCAATGTCTCTCTCTCAAATAAATAAATAAAATCTTTTTTTTTTTTAATTTTTTAGTTTTTTATAAACATATATTTTTATCCCCAGGGGTACAGGTCTGTGAATCACCAGGTTTACACACTTCACAGCATTCACCAAAGCACACACCCTCCCCAATGTCCATAATCCCACCCCCTTCTCCCAAACCCCCTCCCGCTAGCAACCCTCAGTTTGTTTTGTGAGATTAAGAGTCACTTATGGTTTGTCTCCCTCCCAATTCCATCTTGTTTCATTGATTCTTCTTCTACCCACTTAATCTTTTTTAAAAAACTTAATGTATTTTTAAATGATTGACACATGATTTATATGTATTCAAAAAATAAAATAATGATATAATTATTTTATTTGAAAATGTCAAATGTATATCTGAAAAGATGATCTTTGTAATTTATGCAACAACTATTTTAGGTGTTTATTTAAAATGAAAGGGAGACATAAACCACTATGGACCCCCAAAAAACAATCTGGAGATTTCAGAGAGGATGAGGGGAGGTAGAGTAGCAGGGAGACAGGTATTGAGGAGGCACGTGTTGTGATGAGCACTGGGAGTTCTACTTAACTAATGAATCATTGAGCACTGCATCAAGGACCAATTATGTACTATACAGTGGCCAACTTAACATAATTAAAAAAAAAATAAAGAAAAAAAACACACTGAAGGTTACCAGAGGGGAGATGGGTAGGGGATGGGTGAAATAGGTGATGGGGATTAAGGAATGCACTTATTCTGGTGAGCACTGGGTGCTCTATGGAAGTGTTGTGCACCTGAAATGAATAACTAACTGGAATTTAAATAAAAACTTTTTTTTTTTTTTTTTTTTTTTTTTTTAAGTATGAGGAGATGCTGAGATCTTTAAGATTCTTGTAAGGCTACATGAGCAAAAACTTTAAATACCAGTTTTGTTTCGTTTTGTTTTTTAATATTGTGGCAGTCCAAAGTACCTTTTGAGTTCTTTGATGGCTGGAGTTTTCTAACTTTAGTAGAATAAAGAAAGGTCGTGGATCTGGAGTTGGGGGTGCATCTCCCACTAAAGTACACTTACTAATCACATGGCAGGCAAGCATCCTAGTGCAGTAAGAGTTGGAATGTCCTTTAGGTTTCATGGATAGGAGCAACAAGCAATCCAAGTATCTCTTTCACTCCAGGCTAACATATTATTTAATTAGCTTGTATTTTTTGTTTTTGCTGTTGTTGTTTTACTTCCTGCCTTTTATAGATATCTAAGGCTTATTCAGGGAGATCCACCCACCCTTCCACAGAAAGTCTTTCATTGTTTTGATGGTTCCCCGTGGCTCAATCATGCTTCCTGTGCTTCTTCCCTCTGAGTTTAAAAGTTTTCCCAATGGACAGAAAAACTCTTACCTCTGAAGAAACCCACTGCTGTGTCTGCTTTGGTAATGGTTTCTTCACTATGGCTTCTCCATAAACTAATCTTACAGCCAATTCATTCTTAGAGAAATGCCTCATGATTCATGGTCCATCTATTTTTCTGTGGCGTTTATAGGTTTCTTTCTCCTCTGTTTCATCCTTGAGCATCTCTTTTATCTTTGTAGTAATTCCAACACAATTTGAGAAAGTAGAGTATCTCTAGTCAGAATGTTGAACTTCTAATTTCTGACATTTTCCATAAAATATTTTCTTTTTTTTAAAGGATTTTTATTTCTTTATTTAACAGAGAGAGAGAGAAATCACAAGTAGGCAGAGAGGCAAGCAGAAAGGGAGAGGGGGAAACGGGCTCCCTGCTGAGCAGAGAGCCTGATGTGGGGTTCCATCCCAGGCACCCCTCCATAAGATATTTTCAACATGAATCTAGCTTGGAGGCTTGTAAGAAATTTCACAGTTTTTATTTGGTGAATGCAAGCTCCTTTAAAAGTAGATTTTTGGGGGCACCTGGGTGGCTCAGTGGGTTAAAGCCTCTGCCTTCGGCTCAGGTCATGATCCCAGTCCTGGGATCGAGCCCAGCATCGGGCTCTCTGCTCCACGGGGAGTCTGCTTCCTCCTCTCTCTGCCTGCCTCTCTGATTACTTGTGATTTCTCTCTGTCAAATAAATGAATAAAATCTTAAAAAAAAAAAAAAAAGAAGATTTTTGGAGGGCACCTGCGTGGCTCTGTTGGTTAAAGGTCTGACTCTCAGTTTCAGTTCAGGTCATGACCTCAGGATCCTGAGGTCAAGCACAGCTTGGGCTCCAAGCTCAGAGCTGACTGGGCTTCTCCATCTCCCTCTGCTCCTCCCTGTTCTTGCACTCCTCCCTCTCTCTCAAATAAATAAATAAATGATTCTTTAAAAAAAAAAAAAAAGTACGAATTTTTGTGTGTTTTGCAACATCTCAATCATCTTTATATTTCTTTATATATTGTTTTAAATTGTGGCATATACTTTTTTTTTTTTTTTTTTCATGCAAAGCTATCAGAATGGCTATATTGACTATGTAGACTCACTAGTTAGGTCAGCTTCCAAGAACTATCACCAATAAATTTAGTAGAACTCATTATTTTGCCCTCATATTTTCAAGGTCTGAACTGGTTTAGTTTTTAGACACAGTTGTTTCAGCATCATATACACATTAAAAATGGTTATTTCTGCTCAATCTGATAACTTCACAACAGTATAAATGTCATAGTCCCCTTTCTCAGAAAGAGTTTTGGCATAAAAACCAATTGTCCATGCAAATGATTATTGGGAGCATTTTTCATGTGCACCAATCAAATAAGGTGAAGTGGTTATTTGAAAGATATGTGAACATAGCGATTTACAAGTATATACTTAAAGGTACTACTAGTGCTCATTTGACCTATAACTGAGTTCCTAAATTGTGTCTTTACTCAAAAGTAAGTAACTCATGGGGCGCCTGGGTGGCTCAGTGAGTTAAAGCCTCTGCCTTCGGCTCAGGTCAGGGGGATCGAGCCCCGCATCGGGCTCTCTGCTCCGTGGAGAGCCTGCTTCCTCCTGTCTCTCTGCCTGCCTCTCTGCCTACTTGTCATCTCTATCAAATAAATAAATAAAATCTTAAAAAAAAAAAAAAAGGAAGTAACACAGTGTCTGAATAAGTCTCATGGTGTGATCTTATAAAATGGAGGGCTCTGAAATGCAAACTTCTCAGGTTATACAATTTATTAAAATGGAAGTAATTTAAAACAGTCTGTTTCTTGTTAGTCTTTAAATATGCAAATAAGAAAGGCCATTTGATTTATTCATTTTTATTTATGCCATTTCCAGATGGGAATATAATTATTCATTATGAATTCATTCCCACTTCCAAGCCTCTTGACTTTGCATCTTAGCTTTTGAAAACAAATTGATGCCTAACTATTACAAATTGAATTTTAACTATTGCAACTAATTCCAGCCCCAAATGGTATAAATTTAAAATATCCAGCAGTGAAGTGTTGTTGTCAGGTTATTGACTTGTGAAGTTTAGCCTTAGGTTTTTAACCTATATTAAGAAATTCATAATGAACTCAAATAAATGTAATTCATGGATGGGGAAGGAATTATATTTCATATATTCTCACATTTCACCTTGAATTGGAAAAGACTTCATGACTTTTTGCTTTGTTACAATGAAATAACTCTTTTCTTTGTTTATTTAAAGGACCATCTTCATTTTTTTTAATCAAAGAAGAGGTACCTAATTTTAAGAATTAGAGGAATTTTTGGGGTGCCTAGGTGGCTCAGCGGGTTAAGTCGCTGCCTTCGGCTCGGGTTGTGATCTCAGGGTCCTGGAATTAAGCCCCACATCAGGCTCTCTGCTCAGCAGGGAGCGTGCTTCCTCCTCTCTCTCTGCCTGCCTCTCTGCCTACTCGTGATCTCTGTCAAATAAATAAATAAAATCTTTTAAAAAAATGTAAAAAAAAAAGAATTAGAGGAATTTTCCAGATAAGAATCTATTTTTTGTCTTTATAGCGATAACTTCCCAGATAGATTTTTATGCTAATATAATTGAGCTCCTTGTATAAAATTAACCAACCCCCAGGATTAGAGTGGACACTAGGAGATTAGAAAAAAAATTCCCAAATCTGTTATCTAAGCCTAATATGAGGAGTCAGATTATGTTTAGCAATTATGGGTTCTATATGACCCGTGAAGCACTACTTCTGTTAAATTTATTCATTTGTTTAATCTAAAATTATTGATTATATTCCAAATGTCAAATGCTATTTCTTATCTATATTTTAATATGCAGAATTTGATTTGTATGGAACACAGACATATAGCTCCCTTCTACCCATTGTTCACAACTTCATTCACAGCCAGACTTCTTGAAAATTGCCTTTGTTTTCTTTACCTCTTGTATATATTGTTCAACTCATTTAAGCCTCAACATTACAGTGAAAATGTTTAAAAAAAAAAAGAACTCAAAAGTAACAAAAGATCAATTAAAGATAAACATCAAAATGGATGTTGCTGGTGTCAGGTCAGTATCAGGTAATGTCAGTAGACTGATAAGAGGTTGTGGTAGTTATGCGAATAGCAAACAATGCTAAATACTCTCCAACCATCCTGTTTCCCTAGTATCCTAAAACAACTTGCTGCTCATTTTATTTAGCATAGGATACCTTTGAGATCAAAACTCAGTAATTGAGCAAGTAACCATATTAGAACCAATACCAGTTGTTTGAGCTAGAACAAAAACCCATCTCTGGTAAGTACATTGTCACTGATATATTCAGCCTGATTGGAAGTGATCCTGTACTTCTGGTCTGGTATTCTCAGTATATATTCCCATATATTTTCTCTATATTTTTGACAATCTAAATTAGCAAAAGTTTGCAGTTGTTCGGTTGTTAAGCTTTCTTCTCTAAAATTAGACTTTGAGATCCTGCTTTCTATCAAACTAGGATCTAACTCCTTTTATAGGTCTGGAGGCAATGGGTAATGACTTGAAGACATTTGGCTTACCAACACAAGACAAGACTTCAGACAAGTAAATCCCCCAAAATGTTACATGGTAAATCAATGTATTCCTTTCCAATTACATTTTTTTGTGATATGTGGAAAACGTTGTAGTTTAAAGTTCTCATTTAAAGTCCTATATTTCTTTCTTTAAATATATCTCTTCTATGAAATAGTAACAGAATGTGAGGAAGAAGGCAATGCAGATCCCCATAATATTTAGAATTGAAAAGAGGTTGTGAAAGAATTGTGATATTTTTCAGTGCACTGTGCTGTTTTATACTGCACATATAAAACATTTTATGCACTATAAATATTTTGTAACTTTAATTTGCTTTTTTTACAGCCTCTGCAGAATTATTTTATCAAGAAAGCAACAGAATTAATATCTGATTTGATACCTCCCAAATTCTAATTTTATGATGATTTGTTATCATAATATTTCTGAAAAAGGCATATCGTAAGTTTTAAAAGGAAAGTCATTTAACAAATGGGCTTAATACACCATTTTTTTTCCCCTAACAAGGCAGAAACATACCTTTTGGCAACAAAAGATAAAATTGTAAAGTCACTTTAGAAATAGTAAAGAAGAAAAAGTCTTGAATATTATGGAGTAAGAGATTAAGTTCCAATTGTCTTAGATGTTCCCAATCTTTCATGTATTCACAACAGTTCCTGGACATTTGCTGGGCATTCCATGCAAAGTCATGTCAATTTTAATTTATAACTTGATATGCTGCTTTAGATAGTGACCTGCCTTTATCTTGATAGTAATAATAGACTCTTTTCACAGTGACTTGCTGCTAGTTTTTATTCTATGTCATTCATTTGTCTTCCCTGGAAGAATATAAATGTGAGACAGGTGCTGTATGCCATAACAATCACTCTGTTTTATTCCTGGCATTAACTACTAGCATTGCTTACCGTTGTGAGTGGAGGTTTGAATTTTGTATGTCAGGTATGATGATCTTCTAATCCCGCTCTTTAGCCTGTTCCCTAATGCAATACTGAGGCCAATACATAGTTTTCAGTCTGGAGCATTTAAAACTCCAGTCAAATTATTTAACATGATAAATTAAAACACTAATCTTAATAGCGTCTTAACTTTTCAGTGTCAAAATTTAGTTCCATTTGATAATTTAAAATATTTCATGTCATCCAAGTGGTCCTGGGAGGCAAATATTATTTTCTACAACTCTGCTTTCCTCTGGAGTCATTCTTATTATAAATTCAAAACTTTCAGTGGGGACTATGTACCAGCCCGTCTGACTTGAGTGAAAGCATAAGGGTAGGGCACCTGGGTGGCTCAGTGTTGAAGCAACTGCCTTTGGCTCAGGTCATCTTCCCAGAGTCCTGGATTTGAGTCCTGCTTTGGGGTCCCCACTCAGGGTGGAGTCTGCTTCTCCTTCTCCCACTCTCCCTGCTTGCATTCCCTCTCTCGCTGTCTCCCTCTCTGTCAAATAAATGAAACCTTGGAAAACAAAAGTATAACAGTGAAAATGTAAATGCAATTCAACATTGATTGAGGGAACACCTGGTGATTAGAGAGGAAATCACGGAGAACCACGAATCAGCTAAAATATCTACCACTGAACAGCTTTAAATCTAGTGAAGAGGAGTAGACAAACATAGGCATGCTAGCAAAACGTACATAAGAACTGAGATCAGGTCCACGGAAAGAAAAATTGATTCAGATAAGGGTTTCCTTTCAGATAACTTGAGAGCTGAACAAGTCTATTGGAAAAAGAAGGCACCGTGTTAAACACAGACTTGTTGAACACAGGCAGGATAGGATCCCTGCCTTCAAAAAGCATATGTGTTTGTGTCTAAATATTTTTCTTCCTTTCTTTCTTTTTCTTTTTTTTTTCTTTTTTTTTTCCTTAATTGAATTAACTACTAAAATTGATGTAGATATCCGCAATGCTTCACAGGCACAAGAACCGTATCAGAAAAGAGTTTCCATTTTTGAATTGAAGGAAGCCATGAGTTCTAGAGGGAAATGTTCCTATATCTACAAAGTCCGAGGTCTGGGAGGCACATAAACTGGCATTCTCAGAGTGAAGTTTACGTTGGATACTTCAAATCCACCTAGGTTTCATCTTTGAAGTTTTGTGTTAGGAAAATAAAATAAAATAGAATAAAAGCTTGGAAGAAATACAGTTGTGTTGTGTTTAGGCAGTGTTGTTCAACATGTTGATCAAGAAAGCCATGGGTATGGGGCACCTGGGTAGCTCACTCAGTTAAGTGTCTGCCTTTGGCTCAGGTCATGATCTCAGGGTCCTGGGGTCAAGTCCCAAGCCCCCTGTCTCTTTTCTCAGGGGGGAGCCTGTTTCTCCCTCTCCCTCTGAGAGCCTCTTGCCGCTCCCTCTGTGTATGCACGTGCTCTCTCTCTCTGTGTGTCAAATAAATACATAAAATCTTTAAAAAAAAAAAAAAAGAAAAGAAAAGAAAAGAAAGAAAGCCATGGGTAATTTGACACTTTTATATGGTGTTATCATCAAGGGAGAGAGGACATAGGCAAGGCTCAGCTTTCTCTGTAAAGCAGCATGTTATGGAGATGGATTTTTACCAGAGTGTTTATTCAGTAAGCCTTAATTAAACCTCTACTATAATTCAGACACCTATGTGATATATGGATAAGCAAATAAATGCACTACAACAGAGCGATAGTGGTAATAAAAGGGAGTTTCCTCTTTGGGAGACCAATCAGCTTGCTGTATCCCTAAGTAATTCTTATCATGTAAACAGGATGTTCTAGAGGTGTATGTGTGTAACGTCTGTTTCCCATGTCCTATATGACATGGTCATAACCCATGACTACTTTCTGAATCATGGAGATCGTCTTAATATTGCAAAACTTCTGTTTTAGGCATACAAGTGATGAGTGGTACAGGGGAAGAAATTTTCTCTAGCCTGAGAAGGGACTTTATCAGCTTATTAATAGCAAATTTAAGGTAGTTCAGAAGGCAGAGAAAAGTGAACTTACTGAAATAAATTTAATTAAATGCTAGACAGAGTAAAAATTTCAGTGATGAGACTTCTGAAAAGGTAATCAGTACCTAATTAATAACTTTCAGATAATATCCAATATTTTGATTAGTTTAGGTCTGCAGAGTTATGAAATTTTAATAAGAAGGTCAAGAAGTATATTGTATACTGTAAAATTATAGTTATTGGCACAGCATCCACATTCAGACACTAAATAAGTATTTCTAGATAGGAATTTGATAGAACTGTGACTGCTTAATATGGTTATTTATTAAATGAGGAAGTGGAAATGTGAAAAAATCATGTTCATAACTGGTTTTAATCCACTTTCCTTTGTTCAGGCTCAACTGAAAGCTCTTGAATAATATTGTTAGTAATCAAAAGCTGAATGCAGGCTTGATTATTCAGACAATTTAGGGCTTTGTCAATCCTCTTCAAGAACATTCTGATGTGATCATGAAATGCAGTTCAATGTACAAAGTTAAATATAAATAGGATATGTTTACAGGTGTAAAAATATGACAGCTTCTTGATCAGGCTGTTATTTACATGACTGTGTTTGCTTTGTGAAAATTAACCAGGCTACGTGCTTATGATTTCTGCACTCTTTTGTATGTATATTGTGCTTCAAAAAACATTTCGTTAAAAACATTATGGTGCTATTTGTTGTCCATGATTATAACATATTCTCTAGTTATTGTTGAAGAGAATTGACTTCATGGACATAATATAAGAGATGAGAAAAAGTGTATTGAACTGAAAAATAAACAGAAATCAAGATGTGAAGGCTGATGTATATGGAAAAAACGTTTTGATTAGACAGTTTTGGTACTTTACAAACATTTTAAGTTTACCAGGCCTTTACAGGAAAGTTGTTTTCTTTACAGGAAAGTTGTTCTTTTTTATATGCCTATGACTGTCTATTTGCTTCTAACATGTATAATTTTCAATAAACATTTTTGTCAGTATTACATGTATAAATGGGAAATCATTTGCCTGTTGGTGGTTCTTGCTAAATTAAAAGTGAAGTAATATAGTGACATACTGGTTTGTAAATCATATAATTTGAATGTTGACCTATATCTAATACTAAGTAGATATATAATCTTGCATACAAAAATTCACATTCCTGGAACTATAATTAGGTCACCTATAAAGAGGAGAATGATTTATAAAACCTCTACCATATTTGAATACTTTGTTAGTATATTCTTCAAAAAAATCATCTGAAGCAAAGGTTTTGATGACTAATCAAAAGAACAGTGAATTTGGGGCACCTGGGTGGCTCAGTGGGTTAAAACCTCTGCCTTCGGCTCCAGTTATGACCCCAGGACTGGGGATCCAGCTCTACATCAGGGTCTCTGCTCAGCAGGGAGCTTGAGATTCTCCCTCTCCCTCTCTGCCTGCCTCTCTGCCTGCTTGTGATCTCTGTCAAATAAATAAATAAAATATTTTTTTAAAAAGAGAATATTGAATTTTTTTATTTTTTGGGTAAATATACACACACATTCAATGCATATTTTTCTAAAAAATTAAGAGAATAAATGAAGCTAATGTGTTCTTTGAATTGAGGAATCTTTCAGCAGTGACCTTAAACATATCAAGTGTCTCGGACCATGGAGTAATTGTAACCTATACGTTAAATCTACTTTATTTTAAGCTATACATATGAAAAGCTGTTCCTTTTTTTTTTTTTTTTTCATGTTATCTGCCTTGGAGTAAGAAATTATTCCTTTAAAAAAATGCTGGAATACTGACTACAGTGACATTTAGGGTTATCCATTAATTTTCTTTCTTCATAATTTTTTTTTATTCCAAGAATAAATGAATATTAATTTAAATTTGAAACCAGTGAGAGTAATAAAAAATAGAAAAAGAAAAACAGAGACAAAGAATGTTTGCCAGTAATCCGTGAAAATATTTTAATCCTCTTTGAATTCATTCACTTGTGATTTAAGCATAGCCTGTTTTTTTTACTATCACTTTAATTTCTCATATTTTATTCACAGAGGTATCTAATATTATCTGAGTTCACATATCCTTTTAGTTACCCAGGTATGCTGATAACACATTTCTCATGGCACATGGCAAACCCAATATGAGTTAGTCCTTAGGACTCATCACGGAAATTAACAGACCAGAAAAAATATGCTCATTTCATTAAATAATTGGGCATATGTTTACTTAGAGAAAACTGCTTTTGTTCCCTTTTTAGAGCAAAGATTTGAATATTAAAATGCAGATATGTTAAAATTATGTTTTCTTCTCTTTGGTGGGCAAGGAGTTGTTTAAGCAATACTAATGGAGCCATGGTGTGGGGACGGCTTTAGAAGGAACACAACATGTCTGAATGGAAAGAATCAAATTCTTCTGAAAGAGTACCTGAACTGTTTCTTCTCCAATCATGCTATGTATCTTTGGCTTTATCTAACATCTCTGTCTCTACAGTAAAACTACTTCAGGTAGAAACCAAGATAATCAGTCCAGAAATCCCTTAATATTTTACCTTTCCTCTGAGATGGACTCTTTGCTTCAGATCTGTTAAAGTTCTCACTCCCTCCCTTGGATTTAAGCAATCAGAAAAGCAGTATTCCAAGGAAGAACTGCCGCCCATGTTGAGTACCAGGAAATGGACATTATTTGGCTCTCCTTCTAAGAATAGTACATGGTGTCAGGATGTATATAAACCAGATACTCCAAAGTAATGTTATCTAAAGGAAGGATGCTGTCAGAAATCAACAGGCTGATATTCATAGAAACATGGTGATGATTCATTATTGGTGCCCACAAGCATATAAGTGGGCATAGAAGGAATAAAGTAGAAATTGCATACAGGGCCATGATACCCAGTTAACCCAGTTAACTTTCAGGCATTAGAAGGATTAAACTTCTTCCTTAGGATACTCATTCTGTGGCCTGAGTTCACATGTCATGAGTGGTAGCAGGTGGAAGAGTGGGACTCCTGGCAAAGGAGAAATTGAATACCCTACAGACCAGACTCAATGTTTGAGGTGGTTAAGGTCCTGAGTTAGAATAGACAGTAGACCAGATTCGACATATTGGGTGGAAACTGGTGGCCAGGCAAGTCAGGACATAAGAATAATGCAGAAATATTATATAATACTTACATATATTATACAATACCAGTATTTAATACCACCCAGGCTCACATTACAAGCTTTCTCATTGATCTGCTACACCCTGGACCCATCTCCCATCATCCCTTCTCACTTGCCCTCATGCAGTGTGGAATTCCAAACGAATGAAGAAGACCTTGTTTTCTGTACACACCAAACTGTATGATCATTTGGAGAAAGATGATAAGCTCCATTTGAAAGGATTATCAGAGTGAACATTTTATTAGGGAATTGGATCTTTAGCCCGGGAAGTCAGGAGAAGGATGCCAGCTAAGGTTGATTTGATTAGTGTCCATGAATTGAAGTAACTAAAAAAAATGGAACTAAATGAGTTCTCATAGCTCTGTCAATTTTGGGACAGAAGGGTGAATAATTCACCTCATCACTTTCTCCTTATGGCTACGTTGGATTTCAGTCTGTGCCCAATTCAAAAGAATAAACCAATGTTTATTCAAACATTATCATCAATCCAGCTGGGAAAAAAAATAGAAATCCAGATTTTCATTTAAGTTATTACAATTTATTTAAGTAATTTTAATTCTTCAAAAGAATGTGGGGAAAGCCAATGGCTGCTAACAACTCCAGCAATTCCAAGATGTACTTCTTCCTGACACTAGTTTGTCACTTGAGAGGTAGAATCCAGGAAGAAAGGGCAAATGCCAACATTTTTGGAGGCTGACTCGTCCCCATGACATTTTAATTCAGACAAGATTCCAAGCATAACAGAAATGATATTAGGGAAGCTGTTTCCAGAATAAATCTGCAACATCTAATGGGGTAGATTATTTAGGTAAGCATGGATCAGGCTGCAAACTTTACAAGGCTTTTCTAAAGTGGGTTCAGCCTGGAAGCCTAAATAATTCATAATGGGAAATGTTTTGAATTTACACTTGAAAATGACTATTGTGTTTAATGAAGCATGCATACAATATAATTTTATAGCATTGTTCTTACAAGGATGGATCACAACCGATTATAACTGTATTGTGAATACAATTCTCCATAAGTTACAGCCCAGTACATCCATGGGTGTGGGAAAAGATCCATGAGAATGGGACCAGTGGACAAGGAACCATGCTTGTAATACTGTAGGCTGAGAAATAAAGCCAAAAGATACATTTACATATCTCCTAAGAATTTAGAAACATTTCCTAAGAATTGCAATTGGAAAGCCAATTTTTCATTCTGTTTTCTACTTTTTATTTAATTAAGGTGTAGGGGGGAGGCCACAAAAATCTCCTAGCCAGAAAGTTTTATTCATGCTCTTTATACAATGCATACGGGACCTTATCTTTATCTTGGGAGGATTTTTTTTTTTTTTTTAATGTGGTTTACTCTGAAACTTTATGGTTCCACTTGTTTTTTTTTTTAATATTTTATTTATTTATTTGACAGAGAGAGATCACTAGTAGACAGAGAGGCAGGCAGAGAGAGAGAGAGAGAGAGGGAAGCAGGCTCCCCGCTGAGCAGAGAGCCCGATGCGGGACTCGATCCCAGATCCCTGAGATCATGACCTGAGCTGAAGGCAGAGGCTTAAACCCCTGAGCCACACAGGCGCCCCTACCTTGGGAGGATTTTTTTTCTGTGAAGGAGAAATTTGATAAAGACATAAATGTGAATGGTTTTTGTAGGTGTGTACATAAAACCATTTCTAATGTTCAGATTTTTTAAATGCTAGAATATTCATTTATTTATTGATGTGAATGCTATTGAATATCTAAAATCTTATCTGGTATTGTTAATAAACACAGGGTAAGCTTCAGGAAAAAATTCAAAGGAAAATTTTATTTTCACACCTTGAGTTACCAAACAATTACTTAGTATTAACAGTAACATTAACGTGACAAAATTGTCTGACCTACAAAATATCTTAAAATAAGAGATACTGAACATATAGGGGAGATTTAAATTATCATACAGGAGTTAGAGTTTAATTAGATTGGGCATTTTGTTATTTTCACCCCTTTAACCTGTGGTTAGGAGCTTTGGAGATAAGCCAACTTTATCGCAGGATTTTTAAAAATCAAGACACAATTGACATATAACACTGTGTGTTTAAGGTGAACAAAATATTGATTTCATACATTTATATTGCAATACAATTGCCATTTTAGCACTAGTTAACACCTCTATGGTGTCATATAATTATCGTTTCTTTTTGTGGTGGCAACAACTAAGATCTAGTCTCTTAGGAAGTTTAATGTTTGTAATACAGTTTTATTGCCTATAATCACTTTACTAAGTATTAGCTCTCCAGGACTTAGCTACTAGTTGACTTAAGCCACATCTCTCTCATTCCCCCACCTCAAGATCTGTTTTTTCAGTACCTGTGTGTATATGTGTATATCTATAGGCATTACCTCGATCAGTAGAATTATAGTTTGTTTTAAACTTTTCAATTCTGTTATAACTTTCTAACCATCTCCCTCCCCCTAAAAATCCTTACTTTGGAAAATTGTAAGCACCAACAGATAGGATAAATTAGAAAATTATAGCCATAAAGTATTTTTTAGGAACTCACATATTATACTGTTTTTGTAATTTTCCAATTCTATCATATCTCAAAGGTGGCCTTGCACAGACACTGAATAGAACAAGATAAACAATAAATCATCCCTCTGTAGATGAAGCCGGTATTCTGCCCAATCTCCAGCCTATAAGAATATACAAAACTCTGTCTTCCTAAGAACCAGCAAAGGTTTGAACTCTGACTAGGTTCCTTGCATCTCATTGCTGACCTTATTTGATCTTATCCTAAGATTTGCAACCAAATAGGATTTTGTATCACACAATTAAAACTATGTATTTGTATAATGTCATTATACATTTGTCTATATAAAAAAATCTTATATTAACGACAAGGTATTCATATGATTTTTGTTTTGGCCAGGACAGTCTTCTGTTTCTGTTGGTGTATAAGGGAATATTCTATTTGGTATAAATGGAAGCATAAGCTTAGTAAGTCTGTATTCCTGTAAGAAAATTTTATTAAGGGTACTCCCTGGCTTGTTGTTTTGTGAAAGAAGGTCATTTTGTTTTGTTTGTATTTTGGATTCAACAATGGCTGACATGGGTGATCATATCACCCATCCTTACTCTCTGTTTGACCAGGGAACTAGAGATCACATGCACAAGCAAACCCTGCTAACAGAAGAAAAGTTCCTCTGTCTTACTGGTAATGTTTTTGTCTCTGTCAGAGCAGCAAAATTTTCCAAGAAGAGCTCTTGTTTCCTATATGAAGTTGCACTCTCATTCTAACTTTTTGCGTACTAGAAAAATTAGGAAACAAAACATCATTCAAAAGTGAGCATCCTTAGTTTGTATGCTGAGGTTTTTGTAATTTTAACTCCAAGAGAGTCTCAAAGGCTGTAACTTTCTGATAAGTCAGATTTTTCTGCATGTCTGTTTCTCTTCCTACACCACTTTATCTATAAGACCCATGTATGCTTCTATTTCTTCTGCTCTTTCCCTGGTCCATCTATAGGGGCTGCTTTTATTTGAGAATTCATCAGAAAAAAAAATTACATTGTAAAATTACTAGAGCAAATGTGACCTGCAGAATTTGAATGAAAATGTTGATTAAGAGCCAAGTAAAGAACAATAATGAAGGGTTTTCTTATACCTCAGAGAAATCACTGCAGAATTCAGAATTCTGTTAGCTACTTACTGCCCTCAAGTAGAGATCTATGTCAATACTTTTGTTATCATCCATTCTTCAGATGAAAAAAGAAATGAGTATAGTATAACATTGGTTAAGACATTGGCGTCTCAGTAACTGCTTATATATCAGTACCTAAGTCAAAATTTTCTTTCAAGAGTGGTTCAAATGCTATCTCTTCTGAGACACCTCCTCATACTGTTGAATCAGTGGCTCCTTTCTTCTGTCTCCAATATTTTGTGTAGCCATGGAATGGTTAAACAGTAAACACCATGTGTAGCTTTTGCCAGAAAGGATGCTTAATGTCATGCACAGCATATAAGGCTGCCAGCACTGCCTTCCAAGAGAGAATCTCTTGTTGCATTCAACTCTAATCCTGTAGATGTTCTTTTTGCCAATTATGAAAGAATAAATGCCCCCTTTCAATACCACAATAGAGTCAATAGACACAGCTGTCCAGAGAAGGAACAAAAATTCTGGACAACGTAAGAAAATAAATCTGGAAAAATACCAGCCCAGGGACAATTCTTTCAAAGACATTTGGAATAGGGCTTTCACACATTCTTAGAAAAAGGAAATGGAAAGTTCTCCTCTGAGTCCTTCTGGATAGAATTATAACATTATACGTAAGTTAAATGGGTGGTAATAAGCTCTTTGGTGGTCATCATATAGTGTGAAATCAACCATTCTCAAATGACAGGTATCCTTTTGCCTTTATAAATATCAAGTTAAAAAATCCTTATATTAATTATAAAGTGACATCTGACTTATTTGGAACTTAGGTGATTTACATGACTTCTAGTAACAGCATGGTACCCAGTTAAAGAAGAATTCTTAATTATGACGCTCCTATTTCTTACTGGATGTACTAAACAATGCGTGAGTACATAGTTTCATTGAAGCACTTGCCACTGTATTACAGTTAAATATGACTTTGCTATTACATTATATGTTTCTTGAAGTAGGAGCTATAGCATATACATTATGGGTGTATAAGAAAGAACACCCAATTCCGGCCAAAGATAGAAGCCACTGCCTTGACCCTAGTTTATTGTTCTAGAGAGAGACACACAAATAAGGTCAGTGAGTCATTTCACCAAGATTTGGGGCTTCAGATAGATTAAACATATTTGTCTTCTTTTGCCATGGTTAAAATGTGAAAGTTCAGGTCCAGAGGTGGGTATCTTCCATGACTTCTACGAGGTGTTTATGTTTGTTTATTTTTTATTTTTTTTTTAGCACTTGATTTGTTTTTTTATTTGCTTGTTAGTTTTTTAAAGCCTGCCTGTACTGAGCAAAACTATTAAAATGTGGTGTAGAGAGAATCCAATGCTAGTAACAGGTAGAGAGAATCCTAGTGTGTTCCCCGTCCCCCGCTTAGGGGTTATATCATTCCTATCTTTGGGTTTCCTGAGACTGACTCTGAAACTCCTTCTAAGTTAGTTTGAGATACATGTTTCTGTTACTTGTAACCTTAAGATTCCTAAATAATGTGGAGAGTGGGTGGGGAAAAGCGGGGAAGTATTTCCAGTTAGAAATCACCAGGTTATAAATATGTCCTCTTCACATGAGTTTGTATTTAAAAAAAAAAAAAAAAAAGTGTCTAACTGGGAAATTAATGAAATCCAGGAACGGAAGACCTAATTCAGGCAGGCCTTTTGACAACTGAAAAGAGAACTAAACTATCTTTAGGCAGCCCTCCCTTGGGAGTGATAATTTCTCATGGCACCTGCACTTCTTCCTGGAAGTCTTCCTTTCTCTACTCATTTGTTTGTGCTTACTATTTATGGTTCCTGCTCTACTAAAGGGTTGCATTGTCTATTACCTTACTGAGGCACTAAATCACCCTTATCATACCTAATACCTGGGATAATACGAACCACAATTAAACTAGATAACATGTATAAGCTTTTGACACGAAGTCAAAAGCTAGTTATGAGCAAGAGCAGGGACTGTGGACAATCCATTTTGGTAAGAATGGCGGGAGAAGCAGCCCCACATCCCATTTCCAGCATCTGCTGTTTTCAGTAGCAGAAAGTGACAACCTTTGATAATATGGGTGACACAAGCTGTGGCATCTGTACCCCACAATGGTAACTGAGGACGACTCTTCACGGATCAACTGTGCTACAAAGCTGGAGATTCCTCTAATCTGGTGCCTTCAGTTCTGGTCTACAGAACTCCCAGAGTGCTTACGAGCCACGTAGTATTTGTAATAATCCCCTCAGATTTTCCAGATGCGGTTTCTCTTTACTTGGCAACTTACAATGCTGGTTCTTATTGCTGTCTTTAGATCAAGGGTTGGCAAACTTTGTCTTAAATGGTCAGATAGTAAATATGTCAAGTTTTGCAGGCCCCATGCAGGCAAATTGTTTATTATTGCTATTGTCGGTGCCTGCTTTGCTGTGTTTTTTGTTTTGTTTTTACAACCCTTAATTCATGGGCTATACGAAAAATAGGCTGTAGTTTGCAAATCCTTGCTCTAAGCTTTCAGCACTCCTGCTCCTTACCTTAGTCTCTTAGTTACTCAATTCCAGCTTGCAAAGAAATTTATTTGGTGCAATTAATCTCCCTGAAGCAAGCTGTTCTTAAAGATAGCCTCCCAATAATTTCTCATAAGGAAGTGGGGGAAGAACCCTGAAGCCAATAGTTACTGCTAATGTAAGTGCACTACATGGTGAACATTCTTGGCTTTGCCAGTCTGGCTACTTCTAATCGCTCAAGCTGAGCTGTGCCTGGGACTGCATGTCCCAGATGACCACTATAGTCCCCGAAACACACAACTGTGTTGTAAAGATGAATGGAATAACCACTGTTAAAGAGTTGGAACATGCTGATTATATATATTATTTTATTTTATAAAACATTTTGTTTACTTACTTGAGATAGAGAGAGAGCATGAGCAGGGGGAGTAGCAGAGGGAGAGGAAGAAGCAGGCTCCCCACTGAGCAGGGAGCCCACTGCAGGGCTCCACCCTGGACCCTAAGATCTTGACCTGAGCCAAATGCAGATGCTTAACTGACTGAACCACCCAGGCACCCCTGATTATATATCTTAAACCAAACAGACCTCAAATGATATATTTAGCTTTTACTTTTGTTAAGTGCATAAGAAAGTGGATAAAAAATCTTGGCATCAAGGAGGTTACAGAGTTGCTGAATAGAGTCTAGGAAAACCAGCAGAAGCTATCAAGGGCCCCTCCATCCAAAACTTAGAAGCATAAGCCAAAACCAAACAAGCAAGCAAGTGAATAAATAGGTAAATAAAACTCAGATAAGGTTTCTGATTGTGGAGCCCAGTTCTGGCTTCTGTTACTAATCTTGTCTTCTCTCAACTCAACAACCAGCCCATGGGTCTCAATCTTCTGCTATTGCCAACCAGACTGATTTGGACATGGATCATAGCAAACATGGTACAGCTGTTGTCTCATAGCAGGGTTGCGGACAGAGTGGGAAAGTGCCCTCGATTAATCATATCCCTTTGAAGGAGGACATTAAGAAGATTTTAGCAAGTGACTAGCATGACGATCAATAGTAAACTAACTTTTCTGCTAAAACACTACTTCAGTTGCTTCTTGTTTTCAGGGTCTTTCATTAAGTTTATTTTTGAGCATTGACTTTAGTACTACTTGAGTATGGCAAGTAACCAATAGGCATGGCCTTAGTTTTTGAATTGGCCTTACTATTGGACCGGTAAGACTTCAGACTATAGGCCCATCTTACTTATAGAGATTCAGTTAAGCCCAGCTAGACTGTGGTCTTAAAGTGCAACTTGAAATAGTAAATACTGTAATTAGTGCACTGACATTAAATTATATTTGATTTTGTATTGCAGATTATAGTCCCTCTCTTGCTTTTAAATGAATAGGGAAGCATATTTTACAGTTAGGCAAGAGCCAAGAAAGAAACATGGTTGATTATCCTTTATGAGACTCTGTGAGTTGTCTCTTCTGTCTTTGGTACTGAAAAATACTTAAGCCTTTTTTCCCCCATGGTTAGGCTAATGTGAACCAGTTTGTGCCATCTCTTATCAGCATTCATGCTAGATTAGAGAATAATTTACTTTCAGGTATTTAAAAATTGGACATTGTAGAGGTCGTTAATTACCAGGTCCATCATTCACATTTGATTATTATATTTTTCCCTGAATGAGACTTGATTTAACTAGGTCTTCAACATTTAACGAGAATGTCGGCATTTAACACATTTATGGTTCAGATTTCCGATAATATTGCAACATTATAGGTTTGAAAACCTGCAGTGATGCTTAGTCAGTTTTCAGAAGAATCTTCAGGGCTTGAGAAGTAATATTAAAAATCATAAGAAATATGAATTTAAAATAATTATTTCTAGTTGGATATTAGAGCTTTTCATCTGACTGGTACTTTTGCATTTGAATGTTCTGGGACTAGTTAAAAAAAAAAAAAAACAACAACAAGGAATAATAAAAAGGCAGTTAGTCCAAAAGGTTAAATGTAAGCAAATCATAAAATTTTAACTTAAAATGAAGAATATAAATATGCTAATATCTGAAGCATTTGTAATGTAATGAAGTAATTAAAAACTTGTCTGTTCTGGTTCAAAGCCTGATTTTGCCTCAAAATAGCCATGCAACTTGAGACAAGGTACTAAAAACATTTTGATGTATTCATATACGTTCATCTATAAGACCCATTTTGCCAGTTACTATAAGGAGAAAACACAAAACTCAATAAGTGCTTATGTGATTGCAACATATTTTCAAGGAACAACGTTTTAAATTATTAAGAAATGACATGGTATTGGTTTTGCCTCTGACCATGTAAAGTGACTATGTTAGTCCACTTGAGATGCCATAACAAAGTACCATAGACTGGGTGGCTTAAAAATCAGAAATTCATTTTCTCACAGCTCTGGAGGTGGGAAGTTCAAGATGAAGGTGTTTGCTGCTTTTATTTCTCTCTTTGGCTGGCAGATGGCTACCTTCTCCTTGGGTCCTCACATGGCCTTTTCTCTGTGCATAAGTTTCCCTGGTCTCCCTCTCTCTCTCTTTCTGTCTCTTTCTCTCTTTTTCCTTTAAAAGGACACCAGTCATATTGGGATAGGGTTCCACACTTACGACTTATTCATCCTTAGTTACCAACTAAAGGGCTTTTCTCTAAATGTATAACAATAGTGGGAATTAGAGCTCTAATATACGGTTTGGGAGGAAACAGTTCAGTCCATCACAATGAACTGCGTTTAATTTCTTTAACTTCTCTAAGTCACAGGTATTTCATCTTGATAAGAAGAATAAAGGTATTGTGAGCATAAAATGAAACAAGCCAGCTCTTGGAGGGATGGGGCAGAAGGTGAAGTAGATGGCCCTGTCTACAGGCCACCCTTCAGTCTGATCAAAGCTGTAGTTCAGACTTCACTGCATAGCAAACCTGAGTAGCAGAAAGTTGACCTTGGGCACCATCATCTTTCCTGGGGGCAGACCTCATCAAACAGCATGAGAAAGATGTTTTGGAGTATAAGAGAAATAATGAATTGGAATAAAGTTTTAAATAGAGCATGTTACATATAGTAACTACAGTTCCTCTGGGTTGACCAATCTTTTGAGTTGTAAACATGAGAGAAAACATTATATGGCAAAATATGTCAAGTAGCACTTTTGTGTTGTATCATTAAATGAAAATGATACTCTGATATTCTTCAGATAATTCATATTGTGATTACTGATATAAAATGTCAATTTCAAGATATATTATTAGAAGTATTATTCAATATGGAAGGTACGTTGAGTAAAATTCTCATGTTGAAAATTCTAATCAGTAATTAGAAACTTCAGTTAAAAAATGAAATAATTTAAGTTTTCCATTAGAAAAACTGACTACAAAGAGTCGAGTTATGCTATCTGCTATGACTATTATTCTTGATTTATGCTACAATATATCCAGATGAAGGCAAAATATATTTACATTCTTGACTGAATAGCTACCCTTATTTAAATTCTCCTTTGAACCCCACTTTAATTCAAAACATAATAAAGAAGACTTCAAAGGAATTTTTTGAATGTAACTGTTTCATACTTTGAGTGTGTATGAAATTCTCAGGCTTTCTATTTTCCAGGATCTGAGAGATAAATAATGACCACAATTGGTTCACGTCCTTCGGCTCAAGCAAAGTCCAAGCACTTTCGCATGTTCTGTTGTTTGTTTAATACGGTAAAATTCAGGCATTTTGTTTTTCCCATATATCCTCTAATGTATTTTTAAAGATTTTTAAAATTTTTATTTTAGTGGGAGGGGCAAAGGGAGAGGGTTGTAAGCAGACTCTGCACTGAGTGCATTCTTCAATGCGGGGCTCATCTCACCACACTGAGATCATGACCTGAGATGAAACCAAGAGTCTGTGGCCCCACTGACTGTGCCGTAGGTGCTTCTCCTTAAAGTAATTTTGAAAGTCATGTATTCTATCAAAGACTTTTAAGGTATCATCTTAAAACTCTCATTCTTAGTTTAAAAAGTTGCAAAGAAGACAGTTTTTAGTGTATTTTAAATATTGACATTTAAAAATGAAAATATTAAAATAAAACTGTATGTTAATCTTTTAAATGCATTAAATAACTGCAAATAGCACTGTAATTTTACATCTACCATTAAAAATATATGTAGGAACAAGTTCTTCAAGTGTGCATATTTATATCTCTTTTTCTTCTGAAACTAATTTTTCTATTCTATAATCCACCCATAAGTTTATTCTAATCTAATTTAATGCTTGAAAATCTTTTATTGATCACAATATTATATTACTTTCTGTAATAATTATATATATCATTATATATATATCTGATATATATATACATGTATGTGTGTGTGTATATATATATATATATATATATATATGGAAAGTATAAGTCTTCAAAAATCTAGATTGTATCATTAGTACCAAATTGATCCAACAGCATATCTTCCAAATTGCATTAAATAATTATAAAGTATTAAGAACAATGTTTTAATAATGCGTTTCTTAATGAGATGGATTTTTTCTTGTTATTCTTACATTCCTGGATGAAGATTATTTGTTTCTCATTTTAGAAAATATAGACCATAAATTATATTTCTATTTCATATTTTTATAAATGAAAGCAATAAAGAGCTTGTTCACATACATAATATGTAGCTAAACTCATTACAACTATGTAAACTATCACTATTAAATACAAAATTTACTAGTAATACTCCATCAGCTGGAAATTTGTATTTGATTCTTTTTCATTTTTGTTGAAAATATCAATTAAAAGGATTATTCTTCAGGGAGACATTTACTTTTTAAATTTCCTTAAAGTCTACCAAAAAAAAAATTGCTGAGGCTAAGCTAATGATTATTAATTATACTTATTACTTCTCTTACTTAGAGGCATCTTATTTAACTGGACACACTCAAAAATATTTGACAACACCAACTAATATTTACCTGAATCTCATTTTTCAGGGCAATATCCTTGGGTATAGGCTTTAAACTTATTGCATGATTTAAGCATATTTTCAGGTTTAGAAGCAGACCAAAAGCTGGGTGAATGAGGGGAGAATCCCTCTACTCTCAGTGAGAATGACCAAAATGCAAAGGGCATGCTAAAATGCAAGCAGTTTTTCTAAGCCAACTTTCAAAATTTTTGGATATTCAGAATCTCAAATATATGCACAGATCAGGAGTCTTGTGATGTGGTCTTCTGCATGAGATAACATACTATTGCTTTCTTTAATATGTCCAATCAATGTTCTATTTGTTCTTCAGAGGTTTTCCCTATAGCATCAAAACATGGATTTGAATACCTAGGGAAGATTTTCACTCCTATCCTTCAATGTATGATATAAATGAATTCATGACATTATAATATGTGAAAAATCGTCCATCTCTAATGACATTTTTCACTAGTAACAAAAATATTTATAAGACAGAAAAGATGTGAGGGATACTGTGGATTTATGGTTGATGGAGAATTCCTCAACACCTATACCCGAACTGCTTGGAGACCGAGATTTGTACACTCTCAGGAGATGCACATTAGTGAGATTTGAAGTCAGTTAAGAATTATATTTTTATAAGTTGCAAAATAAGAATCAGGATGAGAGAAACAGCAAGACACCACAAACACAGGTGTATTCTCAATTTTAAAGGAAGAAAATGGAAACATATGGAAATGAAGGATCTGAAAGGCACATTCTCAAAATTATCTATGCCCACACACAACTTGGAAAATTTTAATGTATCCCTTAGGGTGTGCATAGCATGTTTTGCAGATCATGGCTTTAATACAGTAAGAAGTGAGACATGGTGGAAAGTACATAGGCTTTACAGTCTGTCTGACTTTTCTTTGAACCCTGGTTCTGCAATTTACTACCCTTGTACATTCCTCAATATCTCTCAGTTTCAGTTATGTTATGTTTAATCTATAAAAAAGGATAACAATACTTAGGGTGACGTGAGATATACATGCAACAATGTGGTTGAAATACCTAGCTCAATGTCTGGTAGATAATTGGTGCTCAAAATTGTTACTTCTGTCTTTTATTCCCACACAAAGAATAACATATGTTCCCCAGAAATCATTTCTGCACTTGTTGAAACAAGTAAGATATCAAATACTTCAAATCATCAGTTATTTTTTTTTATACAAAAACTATTTCATGAATTCCTACTCTTTGTAAAGCACTGGATCCTGCATGCACTTGATGGTCTAGATTATTAACATGATTTTATGTTGCGATTTTTACATGGACATTTAGACTGTAAATTTTGTTTGTAAGTATTTGTAAAAATTTCTATGGGAAAGAAAGTGGTGACTATGCCTAACATACTCCTGTCAGTCTGTTCATTTTCTCTTCTAAAGTCAGTTTTCATATGAAAGACAAATTGGAATGTTTCTTGCCAAGATTGAAGTTAGAATAAGGGGAATTAGGGTGGTTGCATGAATTCATTGCTTAATGGCATCAAGTGAAGACACGATAATGAACTTTTCTTAGGACAGTGATGGCCTCCCTAATGGGATCACAAATACTCAAAAATGTTTGGCTAAAACACCTTCTCTCTCTCTCTCTCCCCCCCGCCCCCACATTGGGAATAAACTTCTAGGTGGGCTTGATCTCCTCTGGGAAATGTTTGGATGAAAATCATGTTTGCCTTTGTGAGCTATCCTCTTTTCTCATGGGAAAACCAATTTATCGTATAGATGTATCTTTTTCATTTAGTCATATTTTATAGCAAGATCGTTCAAGTCCAAGTGTCTTAGGAACCATTTATTTTTCAGGTGATTAAAACATTGAAATGTCACAATTCATTTGTTATTTGTTTTTAATTGATTTTTATAATTTATAATTTTTATAATTTTATAATTTCTAATTTTTATAATTTTATAATTTAACTCTATTTAAAAATATCATTTTCTAATCTTCAACTTCTTAAATAGTAGCAACTATGTCATTATTAATACTTAGACTATCACTGCCATTTTATCTATTAACAGGAACATTCAAAGCTAAATATGGCAAGGAATTTTATATTTTAATATAATCGAATAAGAGAAGGTGAAAGATTGTCAGCAAAATCATTTGAGATTAAAATTGCCATATATTCAAACATATCTTATGCCTGTTTATGAATTCCATTGTATTAAAACAATTTATGTAATTCCATGAAAAGGCCTCATTTCATTTTTTATTGGTTATGGTAAACTAAAAAAAATCATCATCCACTAAGTTCTCACCAAATTTTACAAGGACTAAATCAAGGGAGGCTCGTCCATATAAAATGCACTTGGAAAAAAATATATGGAAGAAAGAAAAGAAATAGATGAAATAAAATAAATGGAAAGAACAGAAGGAAGAAAAAGAAAATTAAAATCCAATAGATTTCAAAAAAAAAGAAGAGAAAAAGAAAAGAAAATAAAGCAAAACAAAACAAAGACCTTACTCCTCCCAAAAGGCATTTTTCAATGTTGAAATTTGAATATGTCTTTTATCTGTGAGAGATTTCTACTCGTTTTGTAGAATTTGTATTTCTTCTGAATATTTTAGAAGAGCCAAACAGAATAAGTTGGATATTTCAAAAATTCAGAAGTGGCAGCATGACCCCAACTTTCTGTAAAGAAGTATAAACATTTATTAATACATTTACTTTTGAACTCAACCCTATTTCACAGAGTATTTTAAGCAGCTGAGAGTTTCAACTTGTAACATGTGGCGTATCAATATAGTTAGAGTACTTATTCTGGACTCATTCTGTGAAGCAGCTTCTTGAGTGATCTATTTATTCTGGGCACCAGAATCCTGACTACAATTGTCAATATGGTCCATCTGGCTCAGAGGAAGCACTGACAATGGAAATATAGAGGAAACCACTAAAATTACAGAATCTACATGATGGAATAAACCATATGCAAGTTGTTAAGCTGTTAACCTAAACACATATTTCAGTTTCAACAAACCATAATTAATAAACTAGTCTACCTACAGCATGGCTGAAAAAGTTCTCAGCCAGAAATGGGTCTGAGATTTATATATTTTCCTGAATCTATTAAAGTGTTTTTCTTAAATTCTTTTACACAGTAATTCCTATGATATTCTCTCTCATTCTTCATTGTAATTGTTCAAAATTCAGAATTTCAATTATAGAATATTCACCAGTCTATATGTTTTACCGCTACTTTTTCCTACATCTGTTTCCTTTTTCTCAAATCTATTCAATGTACAATTTCAAGTGAGTTTATAATTTCCAGTGAATGCTCTCAAATAGATATGTAACAGTCCTGGGTAGTCATTGTGCATTTATTCCCAAAGGTTTTCATACGTAGTAGCACAACTTAGTGGCAAAACAACAAAACAACAAAAATACAAAACAACAAAAATATCTTCTGTCCCAGCTCCGGATACTTGAAATCTAGAATCAAGGGGATGGCAGGGCCATATTCCTTCTGAATTTATATACTTTTTTAAATATTAAAAGAAAACAAAACATGGGGGGTTGTTTCTACATAATGAAGATTTTGGTTTACATTTGAACAGTCATTAATTTGTTAGATTCTTACTTTTAAAAAAAGATCTTATTTATTTATTTGACAGAGAGAGAGCACAGCCCAGGGAATCACTTTGTTTAAAATATGTCTATTTCTCTGTCATTGTATTTCCCCATCCATCTAAACCCAGATAAAGGCGATTATTTTCAGGGTACCTGGGTGGCTCAGTCATTATGCATCTACCTTTTGCTCAGGTCATGATCCCAGAGTTCTGGGATCCAGCCTCGGGGGTCACTGCTGAGCAGGAAGCCTGCTTCTCCCTCTCCACTTCCCCAGCTTGTGTTACTTCTCTCACTGTCAAATAAATAAATAAAATCTTAAAAAAAAAAATGGGGGGATTATTTCCTGGTGTACCTCAATGAGCATAGCATAATAAAGCATATCTCCACCAGAGTGAACTTGGTATTGCCAGCTCATTTGGTAAAATGAATGCACTTTCCTCGTCCTCAGCCTCTGACAAAAATAATAAATAATTATAGTTTCCTTTTACAGAAAGGAAGCTGGGGGAAAGAAACTTAAGTGATTTGCCTGAGGTTGTTCTTGGGGTCAGTAGCAAAGTCTGGAATGGAGTCACTCAATCTCCTTCTCCAAGTGCCTGATTCCCCTGACAGATATGTGCTTCCAGTGAGAACTTTTCCCAGAGCAGCACAATAGAATTCAGTTGGTGGTTAAGGTCCTTGTTATATTTCATACAGGAAGAAGGAAATGGAGCACAAACTTTCAGGATACACTGATTATTGTGATACAGGGGGCAGTGGACTTACCCAACAGCTGTAAGGATCACAAGTTCAGAGGAAGTTAGATAAAATGACTTTACATTTAGGAGTTCAAATTTGAAGAGTCATATTTCAAAGTACATTAGGGAATAACAACCCCCAAATAATAATAATAACAATAGTACTACCACCACCTAAAAGTGCTGACCTTTGCATGGTAGTTGGAATGGTCATCTGAGAAAAATCTGAGCAGCTTGTGTCTCCCTCCAGCTCAACACATCATCAACATTCAGTGAGTCAATTCTCCCATGTAAATAGGCTGCAGATGCAGAGTTAAACAATGGGAATAATTTCTGGTGATGAAAGGTTAGGGAACCAGCCTGGATGCCTCATTGTATGCTATTGTCTGTCGCCTCTGCCATCTGCTGCTTTACAAGATTTTGGCACTGTCCTGGAGGATTTACCCACCAGGCGAGTCGGGAGACACTTAACTTCTGTGACACTCATAAAACTATATAGGGAATGCAATGGATATCATGTAGCCTTTAACAATATATTTTAAGTTTGAAAAAGTTACAGTTGGGAGCCTTGTTCTCTCAGATTGATTTAAATGCTCTATGTTGGTGTTTATGGGTTCCTGCTGGGTTATAGCCATGAAGTACTCAAATGTAAGAGCTTTAGAAATAGAGAGAGAAAAATACAACCATCAAATAGCAAAGACACCTCGTCTTTCACACCTGTGGTTTCCTGGGTGAGGAGGTGGTTTAGGTCACAAGCAGGCTTGGGCAGGGATTGGGGGAGGGCAGTGAGCTGTGACTAGTGAGTTTCCAGAGTTGAATTCCAGAGAAAGAGCAATGTGCAGTGGTATTTGATGTGTAAGTGTGGAGAAAAAAGTGTAGGTTAAAATTGGGCTTATAAACACCAAAAATCTTAGAGACACAGAGAGAGGGAGAAAATGTCTGTGTGTTTATGTTTGGGGAGGAGGACAAACATGAATGAGGAAAAAAAATAAATAAATAAAAGTGAAAGTTTGTATAGCCAGAATTCCTGAGGTTTATACTCAGTCAACTTACACACTTTATCTGAAACTTTGGGTGTATGAATTGGTTGGCCTTTTGGGGGAAAGATGACATCTCCTTGCGGATGTTAGGACAGAGTTCCATTTCAGGCCAGGTGTAAGAAGAATTTGAGACACATCTGTTTCCTCCACCCAGAGATACCTATGACACAAACATGTAAACTTAAAAAAAAAGGGGGGGTATGTATTTAAGTCTGGTTTCAAAGAAAGCCAAGGACATTCTATAAGAGTTTATAGAGAATTTGTGGAGGCATTGCATGATTTTCAGATGTAAACTATGATTGTATCACTCTATCTTTGGTCTTTACCTGGTGAAGAAAAGAAAATTTTATAATATAAATAAAAAATTTGCTCAAAAATTCTTGCCCCTGGGTACCTGGGTGGCTTAGTCAGTTAAGCGATTGCCTTTGGCTCAGGTCCTGTTCCCAGAGTCCTGGGATCCAGTCCCGCATCAGGCTCAAAGCTTGGCAGGGGGTCTGCCTCTCCCTCTGCCCCTCCATCCCGTTCCTGTGCTTACACTCTCCATCTCTCCCGCTCTCATCTTTCTCTCTCTCACACACACACACAAATAATTAAAATATTTTAAAAAATTCTTACCCTTAATACATCAAAAAATGGTATTCTTGTGGAGTGGTTTGAAAATACTAACTTATGTAGGAAAGTTGGGATTCTTAGAACTTCAGGGGTGCCTGGATGGCTCAGTCATTCAGCATCTGCCTTTTGCTCAGTCCTGATGCCAGGATCGAGCCCTACATCAGGCTCCCTGCCAAGCAAGAAGCCTGCTTCTCCCTCTCCCACTCCCCCTGCTTGTGTTTCCTCTCTCACTGTGTCTCTCTTTGTCAAACAAATAAATAAAATCTAAAAAAAAAAAAAAAAAAGAAAGAAACAAAGGAAAAGAACTTAGAACTTCAGCATGAGCTCAAACAGCCCTTTTATTCTTCTCTTGTGCGTGGCCTCAGAATTAGATTGTCTAGGGGCACCTGGGTGGCTCAGTGGGTTAAGCCGCTGCCTTCGGCTCAGGTCATGATCTCAGGGTCCTGGGGTCGAGTCCTGCATCGGGCTCTCTGCTCAGCAGGGAGCCTGCTTCCCCCCTCTCTCTCTCTGTCTGCCTCTCCATCTACTTGTGATTTCTCTCTATCAAATAAATAAATAAAATCTTTAAAAAAAAAAAAAAGAATTAGATTGTCTAGTGGCTAGTTATAGCTTCTACATCAGTCCTACACCTGAAAAGTTTTAACTGATCAGAAAACAAACTCATTGAGCTCTCTGCAGTAGGGAACCTGCTTCCTCCTTTCTCTCTCTCTCTCTGCTTGCCTCTCTGCCTATTTGTGATCTCTCTCTGTCAAATAAGTAAATAAAATTAAAAAAAAAAGAAAGAAAGAAAAGAAAGAAAGGAAACAAACTCATGACATTGAGACAACACTTCTCTCCCTACCTGCATCTATCCCAATATATCCTATGTTTACCCAAGGTCTCAATCTCTCCACCCAAACCTTCTCACATATTCTCCTTATGACAGTCCCCTCTACCACCGCCACATTAAAGTTCTCATTCCATTAACACACCTATCACTTGGGAGAAACCCATTAAAATATGAATGAATAACAGAAGGATAACTAGAAAAATCCTCAAACACTTGGACTTCTTAATTTTTTTTTAAAAAGACATGTTCTAAAAACATGAAAGAAAGAAAGAGAGAGAGAGAGAAAGAAAGAAAGAAAGAAAGAAAAAAAGAAAGAAAGAAAGACAGACTTTCAAATAACCCATGATTTAAAGTTATCATAAGGAGAAGTAAAAAAATATTTCATCTTGAGGTGTCTGGATGGCTGAATCCGTTGAGCATCCAACTCTTGATCTCAGCCCAGGTCTTGATCTCATGGTTGTGAGTTTGCCCCAGGTGGGACTCCAGGCTGGACTGAAGCCTACTTAAAAAAAAAAAAAAAAAAAGGAAAGGAAAGGAAAGGAAAAAAGAAAATATTTTGTCTTGAATAATAGCAAACATAAAATATACCAAAAATTTTGAGATGCCTCTAAATCTGTAGTTTTAAATGTTTTTACTGGAAAACAAATATGAAGGTCTAAAATCAATGACCTAAGTTATCATCAGAAGTAGCTAGAGAAAGAAGAGCTAAATAAACCCAATGTAAGGGAGAAAAACCCTTGAGAGAAGAGCACTAATCAATAAAATTAAAAGATAACATTTATGCTACCCTGTTCACTCACTCAAGACTCATAGTGTGTGGGTAGACCATTAGTGATATCCTCACTTTTGCCATGTCCCTATCAGTCTCCACACCTCTCTCTTCATCACTTGCCAAAGACATTACCATTTTCTACTGAAACATGCATGGATTTTTTCCAAAATGCTTTGAAACTAACCCCTTATTTACAATGTCCTGTTACAATCCTTTAACATCACTGTGATTTCTTCTCATGAATAAATTTTCAGATAAATTCAACTTGACTTTTTTTTTTCTTTTGTTTATTTTTTTGAAACCGTGTTCTGCTTTGCTGCTTTCATCTCACTTCCTGGCCAGTACCTCCAGTTAAGGCTAATCCAGGGCAAATATTTATCAATACACACATTCAGTTTTTGGCATCGTCTTGTTAGCTGCAACTCTTCTGCCTATGATCTTTCTCATTCCTTCTATGTCCAATCGAATCCTGAGGATGCTTCTCTGACGCCAATGGCCCCGGAGTGTTCTGGGCTTCTCCTACCATCAATCAAATCTTTTGCACCACTGCTCTGTTTGTCATGAATATGTTAACCCAGATCAACCCCTCCATGTCTTTTCCTCTTGCCTGTGCCTACTCTCGTAAGTACTGTTGGAGCAGTATCCAGTAATCTTCCAACCTGCTTCATTATGAAATCATTCCTGTAAGTCTTCAATTTGCTTTGACTGATGCTCAACAATCATTTTAATAGTGGCAAAGGATGTTAAAACATCTAAAACAGAGCCCGGTGTTTATGTGCCCCGTAGCTGTGGTCTCCTCTTCAGCCACTTCTAATTCTCTGCCCCCTGCCACTTTGTATTACACATTTTGTGCAATTCAAACTTTACTTATCACAGTAGTACTTTCAGATGTTTTCTCTGCATGAATCTTAGTTCCTTTTTAATATTCCATTACCCTGGTTATTAATCATTCCATTTTGGAAATACTGTTTAGAATCTCTATGTGCAAAACAGGATAGAAGTTTCTATCTTCTATTCTCCTTGGCTGAAAAAGTAAAAATTCTTGTAGTCTTCACATCATGTGAATCAGAGCCTAAAAATATTATTAACAGAAATTAGATGTTAGCTTAATTGTTCTACTATTTATTTTTTCTTAAAAAAGAAATATATATTAATCTAAAATTCCATGATGTATAGTAAAGTGTATAAAATAAAAGACTAAATGTGTCTATCCTCCAGTCCTAAATTAATGTTCTAAAGACAAATATTGTGGGCTGACAATCTGCAGTATTATTGCAATTCTTTTCTATACCTCTAACACACACACAGGTCACAAGATAATGGTGTTTTGCCACTTGCCTTTCCCACTCTTAATAATCTAGTTCTCTTTCTATATATATGTATACAGATAAAATTATTTCACTTTGGTAACTAGATAAAGTATTTAGGTAAATTTATAAATTGGGATCTTGAAATAAGACAAATATTTAAAATAGAAGCTATTATTGACCTTCTATCCTGTCTTCCTAGAAAGTAATGTAGGAGAAAAACAAAGTTTTATCTGTATTGTAATCAACTTTATTAATGATCTACTTTTCCAAAAATTTTGACCACAGCAGCTTTGAAAACAGGAATATATCCTCTCAGAGTGAGATTATGTTATCTTCAACATAGAGTTCTGTTAAAAAAACAAACAAACAAACAAAAAAAAAACTTTAACAAAAATCTGGTTGTTGTGTTAAATTACCCAATTTGGGCTTGATTAGATAAATCTTTGAATAACAATGAACTGTAAGAGGTCTCATTTGTACTTTGAAAACCAGGCAGATTTCATAAAGTTTCTTCATTCTCCAAACTGTGAATCTCCTGCACATCAAAGGTTGATAAAATCTGATATGATTAATGGTCATTCTTATTTAACATAAAAGAGTACAATCTATCAGAATGCATCTGGTCTTGCAAGTTTTATGACTAGTTGTTACAGAATTCCAAAAGCTCACAAAGCATATAATATAGAAGGCGTGAAAAGGAAATGTTCTACTTGGGAATAAATCTAGAAAAAATGAAATTGCTAGTTCTTCGTGAAAAAGCACATATTGCATCCTTGTAGGAGCTTGTATTTCTGATTAAACCTCATTTTCCTATTTTTATAATGATAAACTGGAGCATGTAATATCAAATGCATTTTTATTATGGCCGTATGACCTTTTGATATCTTCCAAGAAGGCCTGGTTTCTCTTAATCAAAGAACAAGGGTTGTCAAAGAAAGAGGTTTTATTTTCTGAAAATGATATAGTAAGTTATATTTGTATTATGTTAATTGTAATAAATAAATTATATTTTATTTTTAAAAGATTTAATTTATTTATTTCAGAAGGAAAGAGAATGAGCAGGGGTAGAGGCAAAGGGAAAAGAGGGAGAGAAGCATATTTCGTGCTGAGCACAGAACCCAAAGTGAAGATCCCTCTCACGGCCTCAAAATTATGACCTGAGATAAAAATCAAGACTCAGACATTCAACTGACTGAGCCACCCAGGTGCCACAGTAAACTATATCTTAATGGGTCAAACTTGGCTGCAAAAAAGTGACCTACTTTCTCCACGGTGACCATTGTCATGAGACAGTTTTTCATTTGCTATGATTAGGTCTTTGTTATAATTGAGATTATGGTCTTGGTAATTACCAGAATGGAAAAATCCAAGAGATACACTATTCTCAGCTAGCGTTTATAAAATTGTTACAGAGTACCAAATCATATTCTCTGCTTGATCCTTCCAGAGTAGTCAATTGCCATCACTGACACAAATTTAAATCCTAACACTGAAAGGTCCTGAAAAGTGGTTGCTGCAAGACTCCAACAGAGATGTCAGAGTGAATGGAGGAAATTGGACTGTCATCATACAATGTTACCAGGGCACTTGGTTTTCTAAGAATTAACATACCCAGAACTTTGCAGCTAATATTAGCATTGTTTCTGTTAGCTGGTAGTTACATTTTATACACTGTTGCTGTCATACATACATATTTATTAAAAATTATTAAGTTTATTTAATGCTTATTAAGAAAAATCATAGATTTTCTGACTAAAGTGGGCATGTTGGTGGCTCAGTCCATTAAGTGTCTGCTTTCAGCTCAGGTCATGATTCCAGGGTCCTGGTACTGATCCCAACATTGGGCTCCCTGCTCACTGTAAAGTCTGCTTCTCCCTCTGCCTGCCACTTGCCCTACTTGTGTTCTGTCTGCCACATAAAAAAAATAAAATAAAATCTTTAAAAAATGGATTTGTGACTGAAGTAATCGATACTTTTGAGATCATTGCTGGAGTTCACATTTAATGGATAATTCTTTTCTCATTTCTTCTACCATCACAATCTCCAACAGCATCAATGGCATCCTTATTACCATAGCGAAAGGTATTGTGTTAAGTGTTTTATACACACTGTTCATTTAAAATGTTATTTTAGTCAAGGGAAATATATTTCATGTGTTTAGCTTAAAGTTTAAAAAGGAAGGTGATAATATGTCATTAGGGAGATGCAAATTAACACAATAATTAGATAACACTACATATCTATCAGAATGGCTAAAATCTTGAACGCTGAGAACATTAAATGCTGGGAAGGATCTGAAGCAACAGAAATTCTCATTGATTGCTGGTTGCAATAAAAAAATAATATAGTAAAAAATAAACGATACAGTCAATTTAGAAGATAGTTTGGTAGTTTCTTATAAAAATAAGCACATTCTCACTATTTGATCTAGTATTCATGCTCCTTGATATTTACACAGAATCCTGCACATGGATGTTTATAATACCTTTATTCAGAATTGCCAAAACTTAGAAGCAACCAAGATATTCTTCACTAGATGAATGGATATATAAACTGTTGCACATCCAAACAACCTAATATTATTTTGCAGTAAAAAGAAAAAAATGAGCTATTAATTCATGAAAACACATTGAGGAAAATTAGATGCATATTACTAAGTGAAAGAAATCCATCTGAAAAAATGACATGGTATATGATTCCAACCAAATGATGTTCTGGAGAAGATAATACCATGATCAGTGATGTCAGGACAGGGCAGCTGGTGGGATGAACAGGTAGAGCAGAGAGCACTTTTAGGGTAGTGAGAATATCCTATATGATATTATAGTGATGGATATAGGTCATTATGCATTTGCCTATGCCCAAAGACTGTACAACACCAAGAGTATACCCCAAAGGAAACTATGGACCTAAGGTGAGTATGATGTGTCAGTGTAGGTTCATCCTTGGTACCAAAGACATCATTCTGATGGCTGATGCTGGTAATGAGGGAGGTTATGAATGTGTGATGGCAGAGGTTCTATGAGAAACCTCTGTGGCTTTTATTTTATTCTAAACCTAAAACCGCTCTTGAAAAATTGCGTCTTTAATAAAAAGAAAAAATTATGTCAAGACAAAGCAAAATTAGTTTATATAACATGCCTAAAATTACAGAGGTACTGAGTTGTAGACCAAAATTTAAATTAATAATGGACTTCACAGTAATGCTCTAGAACAAAAGAGTATGCTGACTGACTCTTCTATGACTTTTGATATAGAAAACAGGAACAGGAAACATGGACATTTTCTCTGTGGGAAGCAAAATTCTTAATAAACTCACACATTTTCTTTTTCACATCACCTAATTTTGACCCCAACAGTCTACTACCTCCACTCACAGTTAGTTTTCTTTCCACCTTGAATGATTCTCCAGTGCTTCACCATCTGTGTGATTTTTTTCACTTCCCACATTTTAATGGTAACTTTTTTATATATATATATATATATATATATATATATATATATATATTTTTTTTTTTTTTTAAAGCCAAGGGATGTCTCTGATAAAAAAAAAAAAATTAACAGCATTTCAAACTAAACACAATGCAGAAACTTGCCTTTAAATCAGTAATCATTTCTCAAAATTATATCATATTATTGTCGGAGTAATTAAATGCATTTATTATGTGCTCTACTAAGTTTAAATAGAATAGACAATACTTTTAAACTCATAACTATACTTTCTCATGAAGGGAATATTTTTAAAGTTTTGTTAGGACTAGCCATTGTTTCTGATAATGTTTCAATAATCTCTCAATATCATCTTCATATGAGTGTATTTTTTTAAATACATGTAAAATATTGTGACGCCATTTCAAAAATGTTTTATTTTCAATTATAACTTTTTCAGTTCACTGTGGGAAGTTTTTAAAAAGCAGTGAGTAAAAAGAATAAAGTAAAAATCATGTATCTGGGACGCCTGGGTGGCTCTGTGGGTGAAAGCCTCTGCCTTTAGCTCAGGTCATGATCTCAGGGTCCTGGGATCAAGCCCAACATCAGGCTCTCTGCTCAGCAGGGAGCCTGCTTCCCCTTCTCTCTCTGCCTGCCTCTCTGCCTACTTGTGATTTCTGTCAAATAAATAAATAAAATCTTTAAAAAAAATCATGTATCTCACCAGCAGGAAAATTATCTTTGATAAATTACTGAAAAACTTGCTACCTCTTGTTCTGTGCATATTTAAAATAATAAAGATTGTGATACTTATGTATATGGTAATGAGGCTATTTGTGTCTATCCGACTTGTATATTGTTTAAAGAAAATTTTCAGTACAGTAATATTTCCCAGTATTTATATATGACATAATACATTTACATTTAACTAAACCCTTTTTATAGGATAGAGGAAGTTTCTTTCAGGAAAAAAAATGAATAGCTCTGCAATTACATATTTGAAATGCATCTCTCATCATCTAGCCAGTCGTTTTCTTAGGAAATTAATAATGGCAAAAGCAGCAATAGAATTAATACAGCAGGTAACATTTTTCAGGAACTTACTATGCCACTATGACAAATAAGTTGCATCTATAATGTTGTTTGATCTCCACAACAGCTATTGTATGAGGGAGTAATAGCTCCCCCCTTTCTACTGATAAGGATCTCAAGGTACAAATAAATGGAATAACTTGGTTAAAGTTCCACAGCTAAAAAGCGGTGGAACGAGAATTTCACTCTGTTGAACGGATTCCCAAATCCATGATCTATACAACACAGGATTTGTAGAAGTGACATTTACTGTGATAAAAATATGTATGATTAAAAATATACATGATTTTAAAAATATACATAGATACATATTACCTCCGTTGACATTTTTGCCATCTGCGTGTGCTTGTTTGTGATACCTATATAGTGTTTTACCTTTATTTGCATGTTTTTTTTTCATAAAGAATGTTTCCATATTTATCTACCCAACTACATGTTTCTTGGATATTTCATCCATTGTTTTATACTTATAGTGTCATGAAATTTCCCAAAACAATTTTGCTTCCAAATTTAAATTTTCTAGAATTTTTAAAATAGCTTTATTTTCCACTCTCTGCTGAGATCTTGTAGCTTGGCAACAGGTCTGATAAAAATGACTCTAGATTCTTTGCCATGAGGTTTTAAAGTGTCATTCCTGAACCACTGTCCAATGAAACCTGCATCCAGATTTCAGGAATTTCTCTATTAGAGCTCTCCACCCTGGACATTGAGCTCCATTCCACTGGCTAAGGAAGAAAGACCATCAGAGTTGTTTGGATCTCTACTGTCAGGCTGGAGTTCAGGATAGGGGGTACATAATTTGTGCGCTCAAGGTGAAGGATAAAATGTGGGGCCCCTTGTCCAAACTTCATCAAGAATTTCAAGATGGTGACAGCAGAACTTAAAACACACCAAGGCCCCTCTAAGCTCCAGGCCTTGTGTGATTTCCCATGTCACATGTCCATCAAGAGAGAATTACTGGGGTCTTATGGTTTTAAGTAGGAAGACTTATCTCAGTGGATTTAAAGCCACCGCATTGCCTGTTTATGTGTGTGGCAACCCAGGAAACAATGCTATTACCAATCCCTACCTGGATTTCTTATACATTCTAGCCTATTAAATATTTTGCCCTTTTTTCCAAATAGCTGATATTATTAAGCATGATTATCTGTAGTGTTCTACCACTAATGCTGATACTGGATTCTAATTTAAGATGGTTTTCTTATTTTTAATTCTAAGCTGTTTTTTCTAAGTCTTTCATACAATGGGTGTTGGATTATTAGGGTTTTTTTTTTTTTCACTCCACACCGATTTAAATAATCATCTGCTTATTGTATATTTGACATATTGATGCCATGTATTATATTAATAGCTTTAATATTAAACTCTTTCTTTTCCTCCTGTTAGGAAAATCTATTATTAATTTTTGAGTTTTCTTACTATTGTAAGGAGAAAGACTTTATATTATCCCTTTTCTCTCTCCCTTCTGCTAGCTAGAACAAGTTTAGGGCTCTAAGGCATAGTCATTTTCCCATCTCTCCTGCCCCACCCCCCACAAGCCCCCCAATTTTTTGGGGGGGCAGAGTTACAGAAAATACCTACACAGGTGTTACTTTGGTGTTGGGAATCATCAAGGAGTAAGACCAGAGTGGATCTCTGGATAATGCATGAGAAAAACTGCTATTGGATGGTAGTAGGCCAACGAGGCAGCAGACCATGGGCAGTGCACAGAGGAAGAAGAGAAGGGCAGGGTGCACTTCTGCTTCCCACACAAGGGCCTTGGAAGACACAAACAGAAACACAAGAAGCACATGGTTCCCTAAGCATCAGGATTTTGAGGGCTTGGCTGGGGTATCCTGAACATCAGCTGTGTGTGGCTGAGCATGAGGTAGGTAGGTCTGGGCTGTCTGGAGCATCAACTTTTAGATGTCCAGGACAACTTAGTGTGCTTTAAAAGAGAAAATGCAAAAAAAAAAAAGAAAAAAATAGAGAACACTGAGACAGAAGGATTCCTGCTCTCAGAACATGTCATTACTAGACTCTCTATATGACACCTTGATATTGGTGTGTGTGTGTCTGTGAGTGTGCATGTGTGTGTGTGTGTGTGTGTGTGTGTGTAAGGCGTGGGTTATGACTGAGTGGACCATGGAACCCGCTTCAATTTTATTTAGAAAAATAAAGAAATTAGATAATTGTTGCCCCTGAGTTTTGAATGATAAATTCGCATCTGTTTTTATTGGCCTATAAACTTCCAGTAATATTAACTTAACATGTTTTTGAATTCTGTTTGCTAATCTTTTATTTAGAACTCTTGCATCACAATTCAGAGAGAACAGAATCTTGTAGATTTGTGTATAAAAGATAGTCTATGCAGTGTATGTGGTGTTTGTGTTTGTGTTTGTGTCTTTTTCTGTTACCTTGTCTGAGTTTCTATGAGGACTATGCTCAGTTCATTTAAGTACCTAAACTATTCATCAAACTTTTCTAAGGTTTTGAAAAATATTTAAATTATATGGAAATTATTTATTTCATAGGTATTTAAAAGAACTGAGGGCTGCAAAACCATCTAAGCTCAGATTCTTTTCTTTCTTCCTTTTTCCTTTCTTCCTTTCTTCCCTTCTTCCTTCAGCTGTCTCTTTCTCATGTTACCATGTTACCATGTTACCATGGTTATTATTCTAAAGAGATTTGCTACTATTTAATTATTTTGTTACTAATTGCTATTTCTAGAAATGTGCATTCTGGTGAAATTATCATTTTTTAAACTTGTATCATGATAATCTAGAAGCTGTTTGTCCTAGTGACCCTCTATGTTCAAGTTCCTGCTCTACTATTTTCCTTAGCCAAGTTTGCCTCCATTTCCCAATTTAAAAGAATAGGACTAATTATGACATCTGCTGCTTGGAGGTTTTGTTAGGACTGAATGCATGACGATGTGGAAAGCCTTTAGAATCATAATGACTAAATATTAGAACCTTCCATTTCAGGCCTCATTCCATAGGGATGGCTATGCTCAAAATGAAGTCTACTCCCTTCTTCTTTTCCTACTTTCCAGTTAAATTCAGTTCACCCAAGCCCTAGATAAACAAGCTAGACAGTTATGCTATGTTATGTTAAGTAAATTAGAAAAAAAAAATAACAGTACAGTGGGATTTTTTCTTAACTTAATAATTGTCTCACTAAATGATACTAATGATGGAAAGAATTGGGATTGATTTTTTTTTCAAGGTTATATGAGAATAAATGTCCTTTAAAGGAACCTTAAATAATATAAAGAGACCCTCTAATCTTTATATACATTTTACCCTGTTTTGTTTCTTGGAGCTGCATAATGTTACATGAAACCTATAGAATTTTTTTGTCAGAAACATATTCTAAGCCTTGAACTTGAACATATGCAATGCATAATTCAGAATCGAAGATATCTTTCCTTAGTTACCTCTGCTATAAGTCCAAAATAAATATTATATCCCTGATTTAAAGAGTTTGTCACCTAATTTTATATACATTATATAAAATATATTTTATAGACAGTCAGTTATACTTGAATCTGAGCCCTTACTATTTTCCTTCTGTAGTTCTTCAATGAATAAACTTTGATTACATGTTTATTAGTCATTTTGTTAGGTATTGGAGACACCTACACATACATAGATAAATAACTTGTTTGATAATAGAGGAAATATTTCAAAAGGGGAATAGTATTGAAATTCATTTTTTCCTAGAAGGATGCATTTATATACAAATACTCGTTTTCCATAGAGGAATCAGCAAAGGCTTTGCAATGGAGCTCATATCTGATCTAAAAATATATGAGATGACGAGGTCACTGGCAGTCAGCTGAGAGTGAAGTGTAGGAAGAATAAGAAATGGTATTATAGGCAGGAGGGATAGCAAGAGTGGCGGTATGGAGATGTGAAGTCCATGCAGCTTCTTGAGTATAATTATACTAAAACTAGTAAAATTCCCCTACAATTCTTCTTGAGGACTAGCACTGCAGACAGAACAAGATTGCTTCAATTTCACAACATACCTACCCCTTTACATTTTATAAAAAGCAGAAACACAGATAATGCAATGCCCTATTTTTCTGCCGTCTCTCATCTCACCCTCCTTACCTTCACTCTGGAAGAGCATCCACACAGGCTGCTGTTTTCTCAAGGTTGGAAAAATAAGTGGTCCTCACTTAGAAATCAATCGCAATATCACTGGCAATTTGAATCAATAGACATCTCTGGCAAACAAGTGTCAAATTAATTTCCATGCCCTGGGTTCTACTTATAGATGGGATATTCATAATAATGATCATAAGAGCAGCAACATTTGTGTAGATTTTGACTATCTGTAAAGCTTGTGTGTGTATGGGTGTGTGTGTGTGTAGGTGTGTATGTCTACTTTCATATTATCTTATTTAGGTCAAACAATATATTGGTGAAACCAGAAGACGAAGTTGGAAATCAGATGTTTGTTCTCAGGCGGCCCTATCATCTGCACTTAGAAATCTTTTCTCTGCACATACTAAGGATTTAGAAACAGATATCATGAGGATAGATTTTGTATGTGTTATTTCTGTAGAACTGTATAAAAGAGTTTAGGGAACCGAGAGCTTAATAACTGTCCATATCTTGGATACACACCCCATCATCTCTTTTGATCCTGCTTAGCATAAGTCTGGTATCAGCTAACATGTAAACTTTATCCTTTTACCTGGATATGTTCAAGATTTTCTGTCTGGCTCATATTTGTCAATTGTCTTCTTTATGAATGGTACGGATTTTTTTAAAGGTTTTATTTATTTTTGAGAGAGAGAGAGAGAGTCAGAGCAAGAGAGACAAGCAAGGGAGAGCAAGAGTGGGGGGGGAGGGGAGCACAAACAGTAGGGTGGGAGGGGCAGAGGGAGAGGGAGAAGGATATTCCCTGCTGAGCTGAGCGGGGAAGCTAGTCCCCTGGCTTGATCCCAGGACCACAGGACTCCTGAACTCTGAGATCATGACATGATCCAAAGGCAAATGTTGAAGTGACTTAGCCATCCAGATACCCCAAATGGAGTGGATCTTAGTGGAAGTGCTTTCCCAGCTTTCCCCCTGTCCTCCCTCATTTGCTTCTGCACAGACACCTCAGATAGACCCATTTCACTTATTTTTGGCCTCTGAACACACTATTTTCTCTGTTGTCCGGTGCAAGGACCATAAAAAAGATCAAGTAATGGACGTTGCCCCCAAGAAACTCAATCTAGCAAGGAAAAAAAATCTAGCCATAATTTAAACAACTATTCATTGATATTCTTCTCTGTGAGATTAACTGCATACCAGAGAAGCAAGGAAATATTTACAATATTGTCTGATGGCTTGAAATTACCTTGATTTCCATTCTAGCCCTGTCTCTTTAAATACCATAATTTTTAAGATTGGTTTGCAACTGTCCCCCCTCTCTCAGAACCTGTCTAGTCAAATAGTGTTTTTAAAATATTTGTCATTTCTATTAGAGTTTAGAAACATTCATCTTTTTCCCCATGGGAAGTATTAAGTAAAGCTGTTCTTTTTCTTTCTGGATTTATTTGCCTTAAGGTCCTGTGAGACCAGATTAAGTTTGTAATTTCTAGGATCCCTATTTTGAATGTTTGTTGACACTATGCTTGATGGTCTACTTACTAGCATCAGGATTTGTGGTTGGTATAGTTCTGTATTTTAAACTGACATAATCGAGAAATTGATTGTGTCATTTTAAACAAGTATTTTGAAGGTAGAGGTCATCATATCTTTTGAGGTTGAACTTGGGAAAATTTCACTACCTAAATGTTCTATTCAAATGTTTTCAGAAAGCTATTAAGCATGCCAGCCAGCCATGGTGCCACATCTTGGGGGAAATTAAATTTTTCCTGCTGTCTATACAACTATGCATCTCAGTCAATCTGTGTTGAACAGAAAGATCTAAAAAAAATATTATATTAAAGGGAATATGGAATTCTCCAGTCAACTTTAAAACAAAGGCTTTTGAGCCTGTTGCAGATTATCTATTGCATTGCAAATCCCCAGTATTCCTTCTAATGGCCTCTGGAAAAGTTTTATAATGAGAAGCAGATTTTGGTAATCCTCATTGTGATCAGATTACTTTTGTTAGTGTCTTTCATGTAGCAATTATTAAATATACAAAGCCTAATTTGATTGGTAAAAAAAATGTTCACCTCCATGCCACCATTACTGTCAACTGTCAGCCACTGATACAGAATAACTCATTGTGAAAACACAATTAGAATCTCAAAATACTAATGGAAGAGTGCATACATGGAATTCAAGGGGTTTTCAGATCCATTAAATACACTAAAGCTTACATAGAATGTGCCTACACTCAATGCTTTTCTGTACAATAAATGAAATAACTGAAAATTGGAAAATCCTGACCAATGGTCTGGAAAGCATTATTTTCTGCATTTAGAAATTTTCCCTCTTCTTCACTCATTGCTTTTCAAAAGGTTGCTATAAATTAATCTGTTCCCAACCTTTCATAGCTTTTTGTACAGGGGGAAGAATGTGTTAAAAGAACCAAGCTGGCAATAAAATTTAGTTTGCTAGAAATAGGAAACAATAAGGCGAAAAGACTTTTTACCTCCATCAATCAAGGGTCTTGTGTCTTGCATTTCTGCTGAAACCACAAAGATGGAAAAATAATAATAATGATCACTGTCACTCACATAATTTTTTTTAAAGATTTTATTTATTTATTTATTTGGCAGAGAGAGAGAGAGAGAGAGAGAGATCACAAATAGGTAGACAGGCAGGCAGAGAGAGGGGGAAGCAGGCTCCCTGCTGAACAGAGAGTCTGATGCAGGGTGAGACCCCATCACCCTGAGATCATGACCTGAGCCAAAGGTAGAGGCTTAAACCACTCAGCTACCCAGGCGCCCCATGTCACTCACATTCTGAAGAGAGGTGATGGCTTCGTCATGACGGACTTCAAAAAGAGCAGAGACCACCCCGTGTCTTTCCATCTTCATCAACAGACTCTAACCCTTCAAAAGAGAAAAGTGAAAATCTCAAAATGATCCAGTAAGTAGAGTCCACAAATTAATGCTATATAGGTCTCAAGGTCTGCCTTTTTTCTCACATCTGTTTGGGGGAAGAAAGAAGGAAGGGTCTTAATTTCTTTAAGTTAACTATTTACAGAAGTTCCTTTTATAAATGTTTTAGATGGGATGCTTGCAATGGGAGAGTAGTGGGCTAGAAAATTAAAGTATAGCTCCTTTCAACTCAAAAGAGAGAATCTAGCTTTTATAGTAATAGACAAGGACACAACTGACTATTCAACTAGATGACCTCAATATTCTGCCAATCCCAGCAGAAGATACAGTATCCTCAACAGGTCAAATTTGTAGGTCAACTTTATAAAGTTCTTAGAAAATTAAGGTGTACCTAGCAACTACATCCTTGCCTAAACAGAAATAAAACAAGGACACAGTTTTTAAGATTTAGTTTTAATTGGAATATAAATTTAGTTAGAAACATATGATTCTTTTCATTGTTCTATTTCATCCCCACACCTTAACATGTCTGTTATGAGGGGATAAAAATTAGTAGATGTCAAGGAAATTATATTTTTAATTTAAAGGGAAAATCTCTATCATCTATTCCTTTCCAATGAAATTATTGTTTGTGTTTGTACATGTGTGATGAAGACTGCGGATCTAGGTAGATTCATCAATTTCAATAACTTCCCATCATAGAACTCAATCTGCAATAGGGGTAAATTATATGGAATAAAAGAAAAACAGCAAGATTGTTAAAATTCTCACTTCATAAGAAATCACGTTTACAAAGTGGTAGTCTTTCAAAGGACAAGCATTACTGACATTAGGGTAACTTCCCCCATCAATTCATCTAGGAGAGAAATATGTCAGGATTCAACCTGAGAAATTTCAAACAAATGAGGACATGATACCTGGCTGTCCATCTCTCTGAAATCTTGTTAGGGACAATAGTTCAGTCTTTGTACAAAAATGTGAAGGTTCTCTTATTGGCTGCTGAATATCTTGTTGATTGTCTTATCATTCCTCTAGCACTTTAAAACTATTTCCTAAGAGTTATGCCTATATTAACTTTTTAGCTATTGCTATCAAATATTTTACCCTGGAAGTGTTTTACAGAAAAATGTTGAATCTTTTTTTTTTTTTTTCCTCCTAACTTAATTGTGTAATGAATAGAAGCATGTACAGTACATTTTAGAATCATCGACCAAGGGGCGCCTGGGTGGCTCAGTGGGTTAAGCCGTTGCCTTCGGCTCAGGTCATGATCTCAGGGTCCTGGGATCGAGTCCCGCATCGGGCTCTCTGCTCAGCGGGGAGCCTGCTTCCCTCTGTCTCTCTCTGCCTGCCTCTCCATCTACTTGTGATCTCTCTCTGTCAAATAAATAAATAAATAAATAAATAAATCTTAAAAAAAAAAATTAAAAAAAAATAGAAAAAATAAAAATAATAATAATAATAAAAAAAAGAATCATCGACCAAGGAAATTGAAGACAGTAAAATCCTTCCTGCCTTCAATCCTTCCTCCCAGCCTCCCTCCTCCCCCCTTCCTGCCTTCCTGACTTCCTCCTTTCCTTCCTTCTTTCCTTTCTCTCTTTCTTTCTCTTTTAACCTTTGAGTATTTCTGCACTCATTTGAAACAATTTATCACAAAGGTATCATCTGAGATTTTTTTTTTTTTCCTTAAAGTTTCCTTTCCCTTGATTCTCTTTGAATTTGACTATGTGGATCTTGGTCAGATTCACAAAGCTCCAGTGGATCAAAGCCAGCAAGCACCTACTGAATTCATTCTGGCAAGAGTACCTATGAGAATATGAGACCCTCTCCTTTTTCTGCTCATAAAGAGACTGAAAATCTCCTGTTAAGTCCTGTCAGTTGGCACTCAAAAAGCACAATAAAAAGTTTTTATTCTTCAGTCTATGGTTTCTGTTAGTTAGTTGGGTTTTTTGGTTCACCTACCACCCTACCCACTTACCTAGAAGAATCAGAGATTTAGATTGTGCACAATAAAAGCAAAACATGAAGAGTAATAAATATGGGAATGTCAAAGCATCATCCTGAAAATTATTTTGTGGAAATGTGATACTGAAAAAGTCATTTTAGAATACTGATCTTTTAAAATTAAGAAGTCATAAGACAAACAAATCAGTATCTGCTGGATCTTCTATGTTAATGCAAGAGCAGCAGTCTTTGGATGCAAGCTCACTGGATTTAAATCTGGATCTACGTCTACATTTCACTGGCTGTGAAAATGACTTTCAGTTTCCTTCCCCTTCAACTGTGCATATGCTACTGAGTACATGTAAATTTCCTTGAACAGTATCTCATACAATGTGGATCCACAGAATTGTGGTGATGGCATTAGTATTAATAGCAGTAATAGCAGGAGTAGCAGAAAAAGTAGAGGAAGTAGGATAAAATATACAAAACATCTGGGACCTCCTTACTATAAAAGGTAACATCTCTCATGAGGCTTGACAAACCTCCTTTCTCCTCTGCCCTAATACTTACGTAGCAACCTGTGATTCTCTGTATTCATTATCACATCTGGTACTGGACCTGTAGGACTACACAGTTCATAATCTGAGGTCCCACGGTGTGAATATGTAGGGCATGTTATATGACTAAAGCAACTTTCTACAGTCTACTGTGGGACAAATAAAGTGAAACTTGGTGTTTGCATTCCTTGGTAATGAACATGGCCTGAGTAGTTCTCTGAGAACAGCCCTGGAATAGCTCCATCTACGTGGTAACTACTGCCTTTTAAAAACAGTCTCAGGTAATAGCAAACATCTGGATAGGGCTATAATCCAGGGAAAGGGTCAGTAGCATTGAGGTCCTGGGAAGATAAGTTCAGCTAGACTGACATATAAATAAGTGAGCTCAATTGAAGTTATGTGATTTGAAGTACTTTTCATTGGGAGGAAAGTGGTAGGCTGCAATGAAAGAAAAAAAATGAAAGAAACTGGAAAATTTATTATTTGGAAAGACTTAAAACTGGTCAGTAAACTCTGCACCTTAAAAATAATATTTAATTTAAAAAAAATTTAATAAGTACCCAATCATTTTGTTCTTTTATGTCTGATTAATTTTGAACACATGTTGCATTGGGTGTGTGTGAGCGTATGTGTGCCTTTTATGTAACAACACATAACTCATTTCATGTGGTTGATCTGATGTTCTTGAGTTTACCTTCAAATGGTTGTTAATACTCTAGTTGTAGTATTGTCCATCAGGTCAGGAAAAAAAAAGCAAGACGAAGACTCAAACAATGTCTAATTCTTATACTTTCAAAAATGCACTTTAATAGGAAAGAAAGACCAAAATATCTAACTGTGTACATTGGAGAATATGTTTGTGTAAATATACATTTCTAAGGAGAAACAGTTTAAAACATAAAGTTTCAAAACTGTGCTAATAAGCCTTTTAAAAGAGATCCTGGTTGGCTGGAGCTATCTAAGGTATTCAGCAACATTCTTCAAGTTTTTGATGAAAGAGGATGGGCAAGATTTAGGGGGTAGCATGTTGATTTGCACAACCCCCACTGCCAAGGAAATAATCATCTTAAAATTTCATATTTGTATCTCTAGAAATTTTTTTTTAAGAATTTTTATTTATTTATTTGACAGAGAGATATCACAAGTAGTCAGAGAGGCAGGCAGAGAGAGAGGAGGAAGCAGGCTCCCCGCTGAGCAGAGAGCCTGATGCGGGACTCGATCCCAGGACCCTGGGATCATGACCTGAGCAGAAGGCAGTGGCTTAACCCACTGAGCCACCCAGGCGCTAGGCGCTCCTAGAAATGGGTTTTTAATGAAGGCCACAGAAGCTATTTATCTTGTCTCTCTTTCTCTCTCAAAGAAACTCTTCCATTTAACTATCTGTTTCTCTCTCTCTCTCTCTCTTTTTTTTTTAAACAAATACTTTAGGCATCTATACGTGCCAGGCACGCTTCAAGTTGCTGCTAATTCAGAAATGAAAGAGAAAGACAATGCTTTTAGTCTTTCTATTCTAGTGAGAGTAACCGAACAATAAATAACAGAAAGAGAGAATTCCGGGTAGTAACAGTTGCCATGTGGACTCTACAGAGGGTGAGCACGTAGAGCTTAACAATGAGGGACGGTCTATTTTGGGTAGGTCGGCAAGGGATGGTTTCTCTGGGAAGAAGATATTTTCGTAAGAATGCCCAAATAGTTACTCCTGTAACTGAGTATTGGAGATTAAAGAGCCAATAATCATTTGATTATTGTCATTTTAATGAAGAGGAAACCAAGAGTCAGAAAAGTAAATAATTTCTTTTCCATTTGGCAGTTCTTTATACTTTGGTTACCATGTGCCAAGAACCGTTGCAAATGATGGGAACATAACTAACAGACAACTAAGCTTTCTTTTTGGTGAAGCTCATAGTCTAGTCGACAAAAGAGACAAGCTACAGCTAGCTCCGAGGATACGGTGTCATGAGGATTTCGGTTCGCGGGGCTAGAGGACACGGAGAAGGGAATGATTCACTTTCCCCGAGGGTCGGGGAAGGACACGCACCCGCACACAGCACTGATGTAGAGAGCATCCCGAATGGAACCTAAGTGAAGTGGAAGGAAGGGAGGAGAAGAAAACACAGTGCTAACTGAATGCTTACCCACGTGCCAGGACTTGTGCTCATTAGCTCTTCAAATCCTGGTGGGTAGGAGTTAATATCCCCATTTTGTAGATGAGGAAATGGAGCCTGAGAAAAGTTAACACGCTTGTTCAAGGTAACAAAGTTAGTACGAAGTAGAGTTTGGGATTTTCCTTCCGATCCTTCTGGCTTCTGGGCTTGTTGCGTTGCTCTGCCATATCTCACTGGGCTGAGATTCAGAGAAAGCATCACAGGGAAAACAAGATGCATGGGGGTGGGATTGGACGAGGTCAGCATCAAGGACACTGCCTGACCTGAGCTTCGGGAGCTGTGACTGATTAATGTCCTAGTACCTGTTCTCAAGAACGCAGCTATTTCTCTAAAAAGAGAAGAAAGAAAGCATGAACTATAAGGGCATTAAATAAAGACTTCTGTTAAAATTTTAGTTTTATCTAATTGTTTTCAATCATGTATTTTTATAGAAAAATATGCCAGGGTATCATGCTTTGGTCTCTTAATTTTTCCGTCCACGTTTACAATATTGGGCAAACAAACACGTTATTTCATTCAAAGGATAATTTTACATGAAAGTAGATGTAAGGCTTGATTAAAAAATACAAAATAAAGGTTGGATATGAAATATAGGCCCTATGGTTTCTATACTGAAATGTGCTGGTGTGATAACAAAAAACAAACAAAAAAAAGTGGGATTTTAGGCACTGAATATAGTTCCAAGTAAATCCTACATGTAATATTCTGTATCAGCAAGCACCATTTCCCTGAAGCAAGGTATTATGACAGCTAAAAACACAAGCTCTGCAGTCTGAATATCTGTATTATCTGTGTCTATAATGGTTTCATCATTTGTAATGTGTATGAACTTGCAAAACAAATTCTCTGGACCTCGGAGTATAGTGGTTAATAAAGCAGACTTCAATTTCACACAGATCTGTGTCGTTCCACATCTGCTATTTGATAGCTGTATGGGCAGGTAATATCTATATATGTTTATCTATCTGGGCAAGTAGTGTCCCTTATCTGTGCCTTAATTTCTTCATCTGTAATACTGGATAATTGGAGTACCAATCACATAGGTTGTTGAATAAAATGAATGTTAAATACCAAGATAAGTTTGAGACAAATAATCATCACTCAATAAATGTCTGATAGTTTCTCTTACAAAAGGATCACTTATATTTTGTTCCCAGAGCTTCCTTGTATCTGCTGTTTCTCAAAATAACAACCTGAAGATAACCCTTATGTCAAACAGGAATATTTCGGGGTGGCACATTCTGAGTTCCCACAATGTAATGTTGCATACTAAGTAATACTAAGTAACATTAATTTTTTATAATGAGAGAATTCCAACCCTCAATTTTCTCGATCTTAAAGGTTAAATATTAGCTTAACATATAAGTACAGTAATTTCTTCAGCTAATGCTTGATGTTAAGGTAGTTTTCAGTGTTTCAGTATTATACACAGCTTCACGAAAATCTTTGTTATTTGTGTATTATCTGCATCACTAATTATTTCATTGGGATAAATTCCTAGTAATGGAATTACTGGATCAGAAGGATATAAGATGTTCACCAAATTTCAATCTGAAAAGTTGTGCTAATTGATATCGCACACACACTTTATCATTGTCAACTCTAATTAGTATTTTTTAAAAATCTGTCACTCTGCTACCCGAAAAGTAGTATTATCTATCTATTTAAATGTGTGTTTCTCAGGCACCTGGGTGGCTCAGTGGGTTAAGCCTCTGCCTTTGGCTCAGGTCATGATCTCAGGGTCCTGGGATCGAGCCCCTTCATCGGGCTCTCTGCTCAGCAGGGAGCCTGCTTCCCCCTTGTCTCTCTGCCTGTCTCTCTGCCTACTTGTGATCTCTCTCTGTGTGTCAAATAAAGAAATAAAAATCTTTTAAAAAGTGTGTGTTTCTCTGAGTACCTGGTAAAGCAGTCCATAAAGATAGCAATTGGTAACATGGAAGAAGAAAATAAATGTCTGATAGGACAGCATACAGATAACATGTCCTTTTTATAAAAGGGCCACCAAGGCCTCCAAACTAATGCAGAGGAGTAGTAATCTGGGAAAAAATAACCTGAACTTCATCCTTTAGAGAAAAAGCACAGCCCACTATTAGAATTATTTTTGAATTCATATAAGAATTTGTGTATCAACTATTCTCTGAAAGGCAAGAAAAGCAAATGAAGAAAGAAGGAAGAAAGGAAGGGAGAGAGGGAGGGCGAATGGGAGGGAAGCGTAGAGAAAAACGAAGAACAAGAACTTAGAAGGAATCTTATTACCAGTAGAAAGGTCTGGGAATACCACTGTAGATGATTCTGATTATAATAAAAATATATTTTTAAAAATATTAACATATACCACTTCTGTATGTTTTCAATATAGGGCACTGTCAATATAGGGCACTGTCAATATAAGACAGAAATAATTGTGTTCAAGACTAGGAAAGACACAAGAAAGCTTTCTCCTGAAATTCCTTGTCTCTCTTGAAATGTCACATTTCCTTCCTTTGGAGGATATACTGTTGCTGTTTTGGACAAAATATGGCTGATAGTTTCTTTGCTCCAGTGGGTGATTATTGAAAGTTACTAACTCGAGCTCTATAATACTGAACAACTGAAAGTTGAATTAATGTTCCTTTCTGTTGTGAATTAGCAAGACGCTGCTAATGCAGTAAGGTATTTATCTAAGGATGCCGCTGATACCAGTTTGGACATTTTTTTTTATTATTATTTAATGTTAATCACCATACAGTACTTCATTAGTTTTTGATGTAGTGTTCCATGGTTCTTTGTTTGCGTAGAAAACCCAGTGCACATGCAACACGTGACCTCCTAAATACATATCACCAGGCTAACCCATTCCCCTACTCCCTTCTCCTCTGTAACCCTCAGTTTGTTTCTTGGAGTCCATAGTCTCTCAAAGTTCATCTCCCCATCCGATTTCCCTCTCTTCATTTTTCCATTCCTTCTTCTAATGTCCCCCATGGTATTCCTTATGTTCCACAAATAAGTGAAAGCATATGATAATTGACTTTCTCTGTTTGACTTATTTCACTTAGTATAATCTCTTCCAGTCCTGTCCATGTTGATGTAGAAGTTGGGTATTCATCCTTTCTGATGGATGAGTAATAGTCCATTTTATATATATGGGCCATATCTTCTTTACCCATTTGTCTGGACATAGTAAATTTTAGCAAATATATCGGGCTAATCATAAACATTTTAGAACTTAATGATTATGAGATTGACAAGTGGTTGCAAATTTTGAACAGAGCCATCGAATAGTAACAACTCTAGCATCTAGAATTTTACCAAGAAGTTATTCTTAGAGAAACATTAATTGAATGTGCCGACTCCACCTTGGATCTCACTAGAAATCTGTTTAGGTTCACAGGAATAAAAAGGGGAAAACAGTGATTAAATGCTATATGTTAAACTTATAAATATATTGTGAAGACAAACAAAAAAGCACTGTCTTGAGGTTAAGAAACTAATGTCACTTTATGTCAGAAGCAAGGGAAATCAACATTTTCTGATGAAGGTTTCTTCTCTTATGAGCTACCATGTCCCTGGTCCTCTTCACTGCATCCATTTGAAATAAAGCTACTCCTATGTACAAGAAATAGATGATAGATTCCAGAGGCATGCAGAGAATAAGATGGAGTTATTCAAGATCTGGAGTTGTGGACGATTGTTATTGTATCAGCCTCCCATCATTTGCTTCTGCCCAAGATAGGATTAGGAATATATCACTATGATAAGACATCAGTATGGGAATATATGTGTGACTTCTACATGGGCGAGTTTCAAAGTGGAAGGATTGGCAGAGGGAGTCATAATTAAGGCAATCATTAAAATTAGGATGGACAGCGTTAGAATGGGCAGAGAAGAGTATTTAGAGTGGTGATTATAAACACACAGAAAAGAACCTGGGAAGAGTAAGAAAGCTAAGGCTAGTTTGTGAAGTGTGGTCATGGAGTATGAGGGAAGTTACAGGGAAGCTGCTAGTGGAGTCACTTGCCTTCTACCCAATGTTTGCAGTAGAATTCTAGCTGGCTAATTGATTATATGACTATTAGATTCTAAGCATTGTACGTAAGTCACTTAAGATACTGGTGCCATAATACTTGTCCATACAAGTGCGGCTAATCTTCCTCATATATACAGAAGATATGATCAATTAAAATGTCCCACAAATAATTGGAATGGCTGCTCAGCATATAAGACTTGGGCACATGTTTTCCCTTTCAATAAATAAGCAGCCCCCCCCCACTCACACACATACATTGTTCTTTCTTTTTAAAGTAAAGGAATTAGAGCATACATAGTGATTATATTTTAGAATCTTCAAATTAGCGAGGCAAGATTCGTATTATTGGAAATACAGCAAAATGTAGTACAAATTTTAGCTAAAGGAAATAGTAAAGATTTCTCATGTTTATCATTAGCTACTGATACTGTTAAATGGTTTCTGATCTATAACGTAAAGAAGATAAACTAGCAGGTTTTAAAAAAGCTCACATAATAGGGAGAATTATGGTCATTTTTTATTGTAAAAATTTTCTCTAAAACTTTCTAGCCAATTCTTGTCATAGAGTAACAACTAATAGATATTTGTTGAATGAATAAATAAATGAAAAAGTGGAAGCTAGTTATTTTTCTTTTTAAATGGGGAAGGTCTGCCTAGTCTCCTTTATACATGCTTTGGTAGCATGTTCCCATTTTGGAGGAGTTTTTATTGCAAAGGGACTCCTGACTGTCTTTCAGGAAATAGGAAAGCAGAAGGGGGCAGAGGTCTGGAAACCCACCAGGAGACAAGGGGTAAAAGCCAAAAGTAAATCACCCTATTCTAGGTAAAAAAGCAGCAGCAGAGGTGAGCTGAGGAGTTCACCATGAAGGTGAGATTTCATGATGTAAGGCCATTCTATAAAGGTCCTGCACTGATGCCATTCTGGTTTTTGTTCTTCTCAACCTCAAGCTAGGCAAAGAGAATGTGTGCTTTCTGAGAAGAGAATGTGCTTCTGAGAAGAAAGAAAAGTGCTTAAGAAATGATGGCCCAACTTCTTTAATAATATCCTGATTCTTTCCCACTCTTAACAACAAAAAATATTTGTCCTAACTTTGGGCTGGAAAGTGGGATGCAGAGAATAATTTGTAAAGACTCAAAATTGTGTGTGTGCTCTTTTTTTCATTTTATCTTTTTTTTTTATTATTATTTTGTTAAGTTATATTGTAATGCAAGGTCTTGGAGGCCTTTGTCCCCCAGGAAATATTTGCAATAGCTACGGATATCTTGTCATCATAACTGGGGAAATGCCATCTACTGGTATCTAGTAGGTCGAGTCCAGGGATATTGCTAAATCTCCTACAGGGCACAGAGTGCAAAATGTCAGTGGCATCATGACTGAAAAACCTCAGAAGTGAACAAACTTCCTAGAAATCAAGACATTTTGACTCAGTGGTAGCACTAAAACGTGCCCTCCCTATCTGGATGGTTGTGTTCCTCATCAAAGTCTCTTCCAAAGGAATGTGTCACAAGTGTTCCAGAAACAAATTGAGGTGTAAGTCCAGGTACAATAAGTAGGAATCGGCTTTGACATCCTTCACAGGACTGTGACTGATTTTGTTTGTCACATTATTATTGGATTTGAAAGTTAATATGGCATTTGAATTTCTGTGACGTGTCACTTGAAGTAATGGTGTCTGGATTTTAGTAACATACAGTCCCAAGGCCATGAGGATGTCCCTCTTAGACACGATGTTCCACTCCTAGTGGACTGTTGTTGAAGAGTTTCAAAAGAAACTAACTCTATTATCTTGGCAGAATTACTTTGTGTAACAATTGTGTGATACTATTCAAACTGAAAATTACCTGAACAGTTTCTTCTTTCCTTTTAAAACTGTGACAGGCTTCCTCCCCTCTGCGCGCCATGTTGTGATCTTTAGTCGGATGTGGTCTACCGTTATTCCACTGTGTGTATTTACTTCATAATGAGACTCTGCCACATCAAAAAATGAAACCCGTGGAAAAGAGTCATAAAAAATAAAACACTTTACATAATAACAATAGCAAGACTCCTTTCCCAGCGGAGTGGGAAGAGCTTGGTTAATGGAGATGCTTTAGAATAAACTGCTACAAGGAAATGTAGGCACAAGGGTTAGTGAGGGATAATGACACGTTTGCGACAACACATGCCTTCCTGAAAGCAGACCACCTAAAACAATGAGGAAATGATGGGAAGTGGAAAAGCAAAGTCCTTGATTCATTAAAAACATCTGCCCCCGAAAGACTAAAATGGGGAATCTCAAGTTATGGCAAAGCGTTTTTGCCTGTTTTGTAAAAGTAGGGTCCTCATTAAGTCGTTTGTGCATTTTAATACCTCCAAGAGGGTAGGTATCTCCGTCGCAGTCTCTCTCTGCACATAGATACAGATAAAGACGCGGTACTGATGTAGACACCCTTGCTTCTGTCAGTCTCTGCAGCTTCACAGCAGAGAAGTGACAGTAACATTCTCTCACGGTTCTTTTCTCCATTGTTTTTTGTAAGAAAACAGACTCTTCTTAAAGTTAAGATCTGAAAATGTCTAAAAGAAAGTAGAATCAGGTGTCTTTTTCTACCAAGTTGATTTAGCAAGTTAGTGCTAAATGCACGTTGTTTTCCCACCAGGGTACAGGCGGGGAAGTCCTGATAGCAATCAGCTTGACACATTGTCCTTTTCATTAATTTGTAGACAGGTAGACCTGGCTATTGAGGTCAATGACATTCCTTTTGAAATTAGATTTTCAGATGTTATCCCCTCACTGTAACCTTGTGGAGCACTGGGTGTGCTGGCGAGTGAAACTTCCCGTTGTATGGGGTCTCCTCATTTTCATTTGAGCAGATTCAGTTTTTACCAAGAGGACCCTTTAGGCTGAATTCCTTTTAGGGTGGGTCTTTTTATAATAAGACATCTTAAATTAGTGGTGATAATGTATTTAGCATCATATATGTGCTTAGTTCTGCACTAAGCAGTGTAGATTATATAGGGTTTCTCCATCTCAGCACTATTCATATCTGGGACTGAGTAATTCTTTGCTGAGGGGGGAGGGTGCCCTGCTCATTGTCAGGTGTTTAGAATCATCACTGGCCTCTACAGGCCAAATGCCAATTGCACCTCTTCCCATAGTGACATTTAAAAAAAAAAAAATCCCAGGTTCCTAGGTATTACTGACAATGATTATCAGGGACACATTTTGAGAATTGCTTTATTAAGTTGATGCAGAAAATATGTAGACAGATGAAAAGAATAGGTTACATGGAAAAATTGCTTCAATGTTTACATAGGCCAGAGATGAAAGAGATGAGTGCTTTTATATATATATATATATATATGTATATTCATAATATAATTACATTATATATGCATAGTTAATATAACATATATTACATATATGTATATTTCACTCATAATTATACTGAATACTCCAGGAGTATAACTTATTAATGAAATATATTATCAGCATGAACATTGCATACAGGCCACATCCAATTTAGGTTCTGAAAAAACTAGCAAGAACCCAGAACATTATAGGAATTCAATAACGGTTGATTTATAAAATTAATTATCTAAAGTTTCAAAGACACGTTCCTTCCACTGTGATTTAAATTATAGTTTGCTCTCTACATGCTTCTGTGGGAGTATTTTCATTAACTACCCCTTGAATTATTTGTATTCCTTTTATATAGTAGATAAGCATACACATAGTTCAAGTCTTGAACTGTGTCTTAACAATTCTAACAGCAAAGAACCTATATCCAGAATTCTGCTCCAAGCTGGCCACTGCTGAGAAACAGATGAAATCTTCTTCAGAATATGGAGGGCGCTTCATTAAATTGTCTTTTGTCTCCCTGGAATTCTCCTTTTCTTGGTTGTTGTAGATAATTTGGGGACTCCGGATTGCTTACCTTATGCCCTAAATCCATGAGAAAAATCACCAACGTAGTTTGCTCAATATAAGTCAGCTCTAAAGAATTGGCTAAAATGATCAAACTTACTTGACATGAAGTATTGAAAAACGATTTTTCCCTTTGAGAGTATATTTCCAATTGAAGACTGCTAGTGAATTTGTATGACCTTATGTGGTGACGGATGTTAACTAGATTTATTGGGGCAATAATGTGGTGGTATATACAAATATCAAATCATTGTACAGAACATCTAGAACATATAGAAATGAATATGTCATTTATACCTTAATTTTTTTAAAGAATAAAAAAGTTAAAAATAAAACACTGCTTGCAGTGAACTGCACAGAACTCTCTTTTCAGGTTGGTGTCATGTTTCTTATAATACCAACTGCAGATACCTTCATTCTCTTAGCACATCTGTCCCCCAGTCATCAGTTGACCCTCCTGTTCATGGAATTAGAGCTCTACAGCTCTTTTTCTCGAATATTCTGTCCTAGCTATGTTTTGTGAAATTACTCAGGTCCTCTTCACTGACCACAAACCCCAAACACAGCTCTACATAATTCTACTAAAACAAAGTATGTTCTAACCTCTTGTCTTTATCAAATTAAAGCAATTTCTCAGACATCCTCATGGGCTTTCCCTCTAAATAGTGGCCATAGGCCCTGGATTGATTTCTTTTCTTTTCTCATCTTTTCTTTTCTTCTTTCTTTTTTCTCTGCACTTCTCTTTTTTTCTTTTCTTTCTTTTCTTTCCTTTTTCTCTTTCTTTCTTTCTTTCTTTCTTCTTTCTTATCTTTCTTTCTTTTTTTAACATTCTTGTTTCCAGTTCTTTTGTCCTTATGGAAACCTTTAAAACATTTATATCCTATTTATTCACCTGGGTTTCCTAGAATGGGTTCTATAATATTTAAAAATGGCAGCTCATCACAAAAACAAAGTCCTATTCATTTTTATAGGATTTGGTTTTAACCCTTGATCATTCTCAACTTTGCTTTGTTACTCACTGTTTTGGGTGTGATTGTGAACCGGTCTTCATCAAGGGCAGTACCTTACACATATCATTTATAGCATCCCACAAAATGTAGTTAAACATTCAGTAAACATCTCTAGCCGACCCCATAAATGCAACTCTCAACTATATTTGTATAAAATCCAGTTTAAATGAGTCAGGTACCAAAGACCATCAAATGAGGGAAGGATTTTTGGATAAGAACTTACTCCTGAATACCATGAAATCACAAAATTGATTCAATTTGAATAATTGATCCTGTATGGTTACATATCATTTTTTTCTGTTGTATTGATGTTTGTATATTTCATATAGAAGAGAGCTTTCCATGGTTTTTAATTTCTTAGCAGTTAACATTAAGGTCCAGATTGAGCCCTTCCTATGCTTTACTATCACTTGCTTGGGGGTGTGTGTGTACATGGGCCAGCACATTTCTGAGGTCAATGAAAAACGAAAAGGAGGTGAAAGTGGAGGGAAGCTCGGCATCTGTGGGAGGTTCCAGGAGTGTTCAGACTGTAAAGTAGAGCCTGCAAACATTTGTGTCATGGAGACTCAGGCTCGGAATTAATGAGATAATTTTCCACCTAGGATTTACTGGCTTTCAGAACCTTGGGGAACTTTATTTTTCAGGCAGTGAATTATCAGAGCAAGGATGATTATTAGATTTATTACAAATATTATTCCACACAAACGTTAGGAATTGAAGTGGAACATCATCGACTGCTGGCTTTCTGCCGACTTGGAATGAGAATGATAATGAAGAGAATGTTTAGTATTTCTGGTAGTATGCTTATTGTCAAAGCTCACCAAGCAGAGAGCGATAGGAAATTCCATCTTGAGCTTCTCCTCTAAGTGCTTGCTCTGGGGTATTACTTTGGATCATTAAAATCTATCGGTGGCAAAGTTATTTAAAAAGAACTTAATATAAGAACCAGTATGGTATAGACAGTTTAAAGACCATGGGAGCAAAAGTATTTCTTCTCCTCCACCATGGTGAATTATCTCATTGCTCTGAGTCTGCATTTGCATCCTGAGGACAGTCCCAATACAGGTCCTAACAATAACCACTGTTTTTCTAGACTAATCTGTAACAATGTATGTGGCCATGCAAGGCAAAATATATGTATTGCTAGCATGCATTCATGGCTGACTTTTTTTCCTCCCTTTAATCAGGAAGTAATCTCAGTTGTTAAAACATTTTGTCAATTTCTAAAGCTTCTCGCTGGCAGTAGTCACTCCAGCAAAATAGGCAAGTGACTAAGCAAAGAGTCCCCAGGATCCATGAGTGGGGTGCTTAATGCAATGCAGCCTCTGGGTCTTGATGGATAAAATCCTCCCCCAGGCACAGACTGCCAGGCAGAAGCTCTTTTGATAGAGTTCCGTTTGGATTTGACAGCCAGTTTGTGAAAGTGACTATGTGAGCCCCCACCCCAAATTTAATTACCCCTGCATCTGTTGTGATGCAGCTTGTGATGAACAAGCTGCCACCACTGTGTTCTTATTGACATTGTTGCCTCCCTGCATTTATCCTCAGGCTGTGGCTTTACACGCAGTCTGGCTGGCTATCACCCTCAAGCTGTTAGATCCTTACACCAGGCTTCCGCGTGCAGCAAATGCTGATTTCAGGCTGAAACACGCTGAGTGCCCTTGCTATTACCCATCCACTGTCTCTCTGCGGGAGCAGGAAAAGAACGGGAGCCAGGAAGATTCAGTAACTGTGTCTGTGCTGGTAACTCACAGAATAAGTTCAGCTGTCAATACAACAGCAAACTCTCCCGGAAAGGTTTTGCCAGTTGTCAGGTTAGCTCCGTGATCTATGGAAAGTTTGGCTCTCTCCTTTCTCTTTTTCTCTATCTCAGTCTTTTCTTCTTTTCCTTCTCCTCCTCCTCCTCCTCCTCTTCTTCTTCTTCTTTCCCCTTTATCTCATAGTTAGTTTTTAATTTTCTTAATAGGTTTTGTTTATTTGTTTGTTTCTTTTTTTTTTTAAAGATTTTATTTATTTATTTGACAGAGAGAGATCATAAATAGGCAGAGGCAGGCAGAGAAAAAGGGAAGCAGGCTCCCTGCTGAGTAGAGAGCCTGATGTGGGGCTCGATCCCAGGACCCTGGGATCATGACCTGAACCAAAGGCAGAGGCTTTAACCCACTGAGCCACCCGAGCAACCAGTTCTTCATTTTCTTAATAAATAAACATATTTCTATTCCTATCTATCCTCTGTCTATGGAGAGAGAGGGAGAGACAACAGGTGTTTGGGAATTTTTTAAACCCCATTTTACACTTCCTGTTACCATTTATTTTTGACATTAGAGAACACTTGACCCCTTAGACTCCTGGACCCCTTAGCCTAGTGTAAAAATTAGTTAATGACTGCACTGTAATATCAAGGAAAAATAATAAAGTGAAATGAAATGAAATGAAAGAAGGAAGGGCAAGCAATGAACCTACAGGGCGCGACGTGAAAGTCATTCTCAAGGTAAGTTTGGCAGATTTAGAAGTGACTCTGAGAACAAGCACTTTGGATGTGAATCTTTTGTGCAGGTCATCTAGGAGAGGATGAACTATACGTCAGATGGTAGTGGTCCTTTTGTGTGTGGGGTGGAGGTGTGTGTGTATGTGTGTGTAATTTACATAATTCTCAAAGTAAAACTCCAACATGCTATCGATTATCAATGCCAGTTTAGAGAATTGGAAAATGAAGCTAGAAAAGAAAGCCACTTGTCCAGCTTTACACAGATTGAAAATTCATAACTGGTATTCAAGTCTGGGTCTCCTTCCTTTTCTATCTTGCCATCTTTCTGAGATTTTACAGAGGTGTTGATGTGGGGTTGCATATATATTCAAGCTAACTAAATTTTCTGTACTTTGTGAGCTAAAATTAGTTCAAATCCAATTGTTGATATATGCAAAACTGAAAATGCTGACACTTTCCTCCTTCACTGGCAGAATAACAGAGTTGATGGGGAAAGACTAGGAATTTAGGTCATGGTAGCCTTTGTTCCTGCACCACCCATACAATGTACCTCCAACTTTGTATACCAACATCCATGTTCTGTAAGGAATCAAGGAAGAAGGCAAGACCAAGCTTCAATGTTTGCTATTTACAAAAATAGACTGAAGTTTCCACCATACTGAAAATATGGTTAGTTTCATCAACTGACTAGAGGAACAAAAATATATGTCATTCAGAGAAACTCTTACCTCAAACAATAGTTTATAGACTCTATTTTTCTTTAGGCAAATGGACTCAAAATATTCTTAGATATTTCCCATACTACCAACTTTTTCCCACCAGTATGCTGTGTAGTTTTTAAGAACTCACCAATTTCATTATTTTGTCTATACACCAGGAAATGAAAGGCAGTCATGTTGGTATCAGGTTAAATACAATAACTGAAATGAAATTAGATCTACAGAATACTTTCTGTTCTCTTATGTTTGTCCAATAAAGTGATCATGTTCTTTATGATCTCCATATAAATGCAGTCTACATGTTCCATTTATCTGCTTTTTCTTTAGTCATTTACTCCCCACCATAGCTTGTACATTAAAAAAAAAAAATCACTTATTGACATTTTCAGAATTTCCAACACCAGAATCTCCAGAGATACGCTGAAAAACTAAGCAGAAGAACTAGACTATCTGTTTCTGGTTTGGGGTCTTTGTTTTGTTTTATGTTTTTGATAATTAAAGCCCCCTAAGATGATTGGAAACATGATAGTGTAGCTCCTCTACTTAGACGCTATGGAGTCCTAAAAAGTTACTCTATTCCCTTTGTACTTGTTGAATGGGATGACGCTCTTTTTTTTTTTTTTTTTTTTTAAGTACGCTGGTTATAAGAACTGCATGAGATAATATAGAGAAAGTGTTAATAAAATAATCAGCCAATGTTACTTATAATAATGGTGCAATTTTCTCTAATGAGATGACTTTGGGGAACGTGGTAAGACATATTTTTGTTCATTGGATGAGTGCATCACTACTGGCAGAAGGATCATGATGTTTATGCTGGTGGAATAAATCCCAAAGTCTCATTGTTATGTTTCTTTAGTTTTTCTTATGTCCCTCAAAAGCTATTGTTCACTATCTCTTTATTGCTGATTTTACTGTGATATTTATGTGTGGTCTTCTTCTAATATTTCTGCTTACTCATGATGAACATGAGAATATTATAATAAAAAACTAATGGCAATAGAAAATAGAACTACACAGACCAAGTAAGAGACAGGAAGCAACTTCTGACATCTGTTTCTAGATTTGTCTTTGAGTTGCCATTTGAATGTAGGAAGTCTTTGACTGTGAGCCTGTCTTTCAAAAAAGCCATCCTCATGTTGAGATCCAATTTTAAGTTCATAAAAGCAGTCTAACAACTTCAGTATTTTATATTTTTTCCAAGATAGTTGCATTTATGGGGATTTCAACTATATCCTATATTTTCCTTTCGCAGCAGTAATATGGAAGCAGTTAAATTACACAATAGCAACTTCAGTGTAGAATAAAACTTCAGTAATTTCACGGTACTGGAGAAGAGGGGCACCAATCAAACAAAACTTATTATGCTTTTCTAATGATTGTATGAGACATTCACTATTCATCTCTAAGAATAAGAGTACGAAAGCATTAAAAATAAAATATTTGTTCAAACACCAGACACTTGAAGGATAATATCATACTAGTATTTTACTTGAAATTAGACCTTTCTTGAAAAAATGAGTCCACACTTACAGTTATTCAAAATCTTTGATAATGGGGAATGAAGTATGCTTGCGAAGGATAATGGTACATGTATGAGTTGGGAATAGAGGGAGTGTTTTTGAGGTATAGGGAGATTGAGGGGATCCAAATATTTGGTAAGACAGGTTATAACCAAAGGATATTGAATAAATTATATCCTTCTGTTCTAAATCTAAAATGGCTGACCTAAAATGTCTCAGCAAACTGAAAGTGCATTGTCTCATTTTTAAGTTGATGGGCCATTTTAAATATATATTTTGACTACTTGCTGCCAACTCAATTTGATCTCTTTCCCTATTTCTATTTAAGTGAACTCTTAAACAACAATATCTCTTCTAGGATTCAGCTTAAAGACATCTGGCATCAGTGATCATAAGATATGATCATACGGTACATGTTGTGTAATATGTATAATAGTACATATTGTGTAATAATATAATAATACAAAAATATATAATAAAATATGGTATAATAGTAAATAATTTGGGCCCTTACTAAAACCCAGGGACCATGCTAGGAACATTTCACATGTCATTTAATCTTATGGTATGGATGTGAATGTAATCACACGTGACACTGGATATCATAATAATTTGGTTTTGTTTTGTTGTTGTTGTTATAAACAGATATACTGAGATATAATTCACATACCATTAGTCTCATCCATTTAAAGTATTTGCTGTTTTAGAAAAGGTGGTCAGGAAAAATTTTTACGTGGAAGAGGCATGGGAGAAGAGCTCAGCATGCCAGGAGGACAGACCTTTGAGATTCCACAGGAAAGTTACACTTGAGAAGGTCATTCCCATTAGAGTGAACAACCAGTCATAGCTTGGCTTAAATGCAAAGAAACTATAAAGAGAATCGTATTTTGGTATTCTCATTATTATTAACTGTCTTTAGGGGATTTTGAGTCGGGCTGACTTACTTTTCCAAAAGGCCACTGTACTGTTATCTAGAGGAAAGGCTGAAAAAAACCTATTAGTGCTTTTTGGAGTGATCCGGGCCAAGGAAAATGGTGGCTTGGATTAGGTTTGGAAATGTGAAGAATAGCCAGATTTGGGTCAAACGTTAATTCTCAGTTGTAACTAATTTTGCATCCATTAATAATTCCTGACCCAGCAAAGGTAATTGATATTAGCTGTGTATGGTGTCATGGAACCTGATCTATCACTGACTTGGCTGCCTTGACCTTTTCTTAAACTTGTTTACTTTGAAGCAGCAGTTCTCAAACATTACCATAAATCAGAAGCCACTATAGGCCTTGTTGAAATACAGATTGCAGGGCTTCTCCCTCAGAGCACTTGGTTCAGTAGGTATCAGGCAGAGCCTAAGAATTTGCATTTCTCACAAGTTCCTAGCTTATAATGATGCTACTACTCTGGGGACCACACTTTGAAAACCATTGCTCTGAATCAGGAATTGACTAACCTTTTCTATACAAGGGCCAGATAGTGAATAATTTGGATTTTGGGTCACAGAGTGTCTTGAACCATATCTAAGACACATAGTGTGTAACTCACAGATTATACGTATATGGATGAGCAAGGCCATGTTCCAATAAAATGTATTTACACAACTGAGGTCCTGCTGCCTCTGCCCTAGACCATTGATTCTGGTCCCAGCTACTTCCCTCTGCCCAATATCCTTATATTTATTTTAGAATATATTTATATATATGCACATATATGTGTGAATAGTAACCTGTTTCTTACTCTATCAAGGCTTTCTCTAGTGCATTTTTTTTAAATATCTTACTGATAACATAACAAATTAATATCTCTGGTATCATATTGTGAGAATGTGATTGTTTTATAAGTCCTCAATATGCCATTTGAAAAGCTAGGAAGACTAAGAGGAAATCATTTTGGGAACTACCTGTTAATTTTGAAAACCTAAAATGTATCACTGAGGTTATCTGTTCTTTAATAACAGTTTCCCATTATAATCAGTTCTCTTGGGTGCCTAGGTGCCTTAGATGGTTAAGTGTCTGCCTTAGGCTCAGGTCATGATCTCAGGGTCCTGGGATCAAGTCCTACATTGGGGTCCCTGCTTGGCAGGGAGCCTGCTTCTCCCTCTCCCTCTGCTACTCCCCCTGCTTGTGATCTTTCACTCTTTCTCAAATAAATAAATAAAATATTTAAAAAAATAATAAGTTCTCTTGACTTATCAATAAATCCATTATGATGAGAAAAAGAAATGATTGAGGAGGGGGGAACTATATTAAATAAAATGTGAACACTAGCATTTTTGCCAACTTATAAATGTAAATATAATGATATAAATAATGAGAAATAATTTGGGGGAGGTAGCTGAAATGAGTGTGACCTCTCAGTTTTCCAGATTTTCTTTCGAGAAAATCTGGAAAGCAAAGAAAATCACCACCTACAGTTTTCAGTAAGACTGACAACAGTTTGGTGGTTTTGCTAGTTATTTATGAATCTATGAAATATATTTCTCATAGCTGCCTAGTTTCAAAGGAATACATAGAACTAAACTAGTAAGATGGGTCATGTCTTGGGAATACTAATTAATAAAACACTGCAGTGTTGTACATAATTTGTATTTGCTTAGCTTTTTATCCTGTTTTGTAGGATAAAATGATCAATACCTGATTATTTTTTCACATTGTAAGGTGTGACTATTGAGGCTTTCTCATTTATTTTGCAGATCCTTCTTGTGTAGCTAAAGTGCGAGTTGAAAAGTAAATAATTTAGGCAAGGTGATAGCATTTCTTTGAGAGTCAGTTCACAAATTCAAGAGCATGGACTCTGAATTCATCCTTTTAACCATGCCTTGCTGGTTTCCTGGGTTTCCTTGCTGTTTATTAATATCTCCCATGGGTCATATAAACCTGAAGATGGAATGTGGGCCATGGTATCAGAACGCATTTTTCAGAAAAATAAGGTTTAAAACATTTCTATTCAAGTACAAGACATATCCAGAAAAATGAATCAATCCAAGGCATAGCTCTAAGGATTCTCCCAGTGACAACACGGATACAGCCATCCACCAGGAATGGAACACTGCCAACACCACAGAATCCCTTTGGCACGAGTCTCCCAGAAGTTGTACCCAAGTTCCTGCCTTGAGCGATGAGGTAGATAGTGATGTTGAACTTTTCTAAGATGGAAAACACAAGCAAAGGAAGTCCATCTGAGAAAGGAGATAATTATTTCTATTTATATTACTTTATATTAAGAAAATATTTGAATATTGAACCATTCGAATATTGAATCAAAAAGAATATCTTTTTTACAATAATTGAGGTACTGTGTTAGCATGACTCAGTCCACAAAGAGTAATTTATGGAGATCCTTGCCATTTACCGTAAAGTAATGGCAGGGACAGTAAAACTAAGCGAGAGTGTTCTTGCTTTACTGAGATTGCAATTCAAAGAACAAAATGAGGCCAAATAAATATATGAGAAAATACTAATAAAAACCCAGGTCTCAGCCATGTTATAGAGAAGCTGAGTGTTCTGAGGGCATTTACTCAGGTTCTCTGTGCCCCTAAGATTCCACTTCTCTTTCTCAATCGTATTTCACGTTGGAAACATGTTGAAAACCCTGTAAATTCACGTTGGAAAATAGTAAGTGGATATCCCTGGCATATAAGACCTTCTATTGATCTCAGTCCTACCCTAAGCAGCTGTCAGAAGATATACAAGTAGTATATACAAGATATACAGAAGATATACAAAGTAGAAAAATGTACTTGCAAACTGAGTAGTACAGGGGTACATGACACTTTAAATTCTAGAAAGGAGCTCAAAGAAGATCTTCTGAGATTTCGGCAGGTAATTTATTGATCTGTTCATTTATTAACACTTATTGAACAGCTATTGCGTCTCAAGATTTTTTTGAGCCTAATCAGGAAAACTTAAATGTGAATTAATATATGAAACCTGAGGAAGTTCATGAATCTGAATCACTTCAGTGGCAAAGCAATTGTCTTTAGGAATTAAACGACAATCCAGATTAACTTTTTTTGTTTTTTACATTATTCAAGAGTTTGTTAAAACTAAATATATTTCACAATGATGTTGTGTTAACTCTATATATGTAGATAATGAAAATAAATTTTTTTAATAAAAATGGAAGGAAAAAGAAATCCATTACATAGTGACTCACTCTAATCAAACTCAAGTATTTTCTGAGAGGCAGAAGTCTTTTTTTCAAATAATCAAAGCTATGGACAAGAAAGCAGCTGGAGCTGGCAAGGTCACCAAGTCTGCTCAGAAGACTCAGAAGACTAAATGAGTATTACGCCCAGTGCCTGCCACCCCAGTCTTAATAAGTGGTGGAAGAACAGTCTCCGAATTGTTTGTGTCAATTGCCCATTTAGGCTTAATAGTAAAAGACTGTTGAATGATAACAGAGCATCAAAACCTTCAAAAGAAAAGGCTCTGTTTTGTGGGCCATTTGTTTGGAGTGTGGGGGGCCAGTTTTAAGTTATCAATTTTTATTAGATTTAAAATTAGTACTTTTTAATGGAAACCACAGGACCAAAGATCTGTCACAGAATTTTGAGATCCATTAAAATGTGTTTAATGATGAAAAAAATCATTATTATGAGTGGAAATAAGACATATGTAACTCAATAATTGCTACATATATTCTAAGTCAAAATCTATACAATTGCATGGATAGCTATATATATATATATATATGTTATAGATATGTGTATATATGTATGTGCATATATATATATATATATATATATATATATATATAAATTTGAAAAGAAATTTGAAAGAAAAAAACCCTTTTGAATAAAAGAAACCAAAATGAAGCTAAGATACTCCCTGACAATAAAGAACAATGATTTACATAAATCACAGAAGTTAGGATGAGGTACATATCTAAGTATGTTGCCTTTAATAACTGCTAAGGGAGGATCATTTTTCACAATGCTCTTTTTGTGGCTTTAATCAGTCTGGTTTAATTGTCTTAAAGGATTACACCCAAGTGCCTCTGACTTTGCTAAATAATTTCACTACCTTACTACTTTGGACTTGGTAGTGACTTGATCCCACTGGTCAACGATGGGGTTACCTGCCGTGAATAAAGATAAACGAAGTAGCTATCAAGAGTATAGCTGACATTAGTAAGAAAATAAGGACAAACAAGGACATATAGTTCTGAGTATCTATTAGGGTGAATTTTAGATTATTTTTTTCAAACGAAGGAGAGCAGCTTTAGAAGAAACTGAACAGAATGTAGCTTCTTTAACGTGTGTTATTCACAGGGCTCAGGAGCCACATCATCTGCTCTTTCCAGGTCAATAAGACAAGAAAGCAAATGCTCATGCTGCATCCCTAAAGTGTTTTTAGGATCTGAAAATAGTAAGTGGATATCCCTGGCATATAAGACCTTCTATTGATCTCAGTCCTACTCTAGCAGCTGACAGAAGATATACAAGATGAATATTAAATTGGATGAAAAAGATACATGATTTCATATTAAGTAAAAAAATAGTCTGTAAAACACTATGTAGAATGTGAGACCAAGGCAGGCCATGCATACCTGTTTAGACACAAAGGGAAGGACTACATTAGAAGAGGAATCTGGGGGGGGGGGCACCTGGGTGGCTCAGTGGATTAAGCTGCTGCCTTCGGCTCAGGTCATGATCTCAGGGTCCTGGGATCGAGCCCCACATCGGGCTCTTTGCTCAGCGGGAGCCTGCTTCTCTCTCTCTTTCTCTCTGCCTGACTCTCCACCTACTTGTGATCTTTCTCTCTGTCAAGTAAATAAAAAAAATTAAAAAAAAAAAAAAAAAGAAGAGGAATCTGGGGAAAGTATATCCCACAGAATTACTTATCATCTCTAGAACAATGATGCTATGGGTGGTTTATTTTTTTATTTTTTATTTGTATTTATTTATTTTTTTTTTACATAGACTCCATGCCCAGCAGGGAGCTTGAACTCAACACCCTGAGATCAAGACCTGAGCTAAAATCAAGAGTTGGAAGCTTAACCGACTTGGTCACTCAGGAGCTCCTGGGTGGTTTTATTTTTAACTGTAGTCAATTCAGTTAATGATAGTTTATTTTTTGTCTGTTATAAATACATTTTACTTTCATTAAAAAAAAAAAAAGACCTAAATGAATTCCTTCCCAAGAATACCAACTTGTGATTCTATACTAGATTGGCCAAGCTCTTAGAATTTAGACAATTAGGTGGAATTTTGACTTCAAAGCACCAGTACAGATCTTGAATTAAAGGTAAATGGATACATAATACATTCCTTAGTTACTCATCAACTTTTCTCTGCAAAGCGTGGGCATCACAAATTAGGTAGTGCCCTGGTAGCCTCACCAGACATCCCAGTAACAGCAGTTAATGACAGTATCTAGCAATACCTGTGGAACAGGTGGATTCCATGGCATGCATGCACTCCATTTGTATTACATAAAGAAGAGTGCCCCAAATGTATCATTTTGTCAATAACCAGTGAGTTAGAAATATGTATCCCCTTCTCTCTCTCCTCCTTTTTTTTTTTTTTTATATATTTCAAGGAACAGATCCAACACCACTTCTTTATAAATGCATTCTTCATCTTCAGTTCAAATTCAATTCCCAATATCTATAAGAAAAGCACCCCCTGCTGGATTTGGAGACTGTTCTTTGCTTTTTCATGTGCATACCTCATATCTTCCAAATGACTACAAACTCTCTGAGAACAGAGCCTGCTTATTACAACCTTGAGGTCACAATACAGTGTTATTCGTATAATAGGCTTTAATATCTATGGAAGGTCATTGCAGCGAAGAGACAGTAGCAGTTAAACTTGGTCTCACACTGTGTAAGTCCAACTAGAGCCTGACACTAATTAGCAGAGTGACCTTGGACTATTTCCTGAAACTCCGTTCTTCACTTTTTTCATTTGTAAATGGATATAACAGTTTCAGCAGCTTTGGGAAGAGGGAGTGTTTTCTACGTTGCAGGCACCACTTTATGCTTTTATCATACAATCACCCTCTGAATCCTCACATCAATCCTATATAGCTCAGTTTTATTGTTTATTTCCATCTTGCAGGTGAGAAGACTGAGGCTCACAGAGATTCAGAGAAATGAGGAAGGTCTCAGAGCTATGGGCTGAAAAACTGGGACTCAAACCTCATAGTCTGCTTGCAAAATGCACATGTTGAACCTCCGCACTGCATTGCCTGGCACAGAGTAAGCATACAAGAACCACCAGTTATGCTTATTATGGTTTTGTCAGAGGTGTAAGTTTCTGCTCCCTCCTATAATTACATTTACGTACCTTCAGTCGTCACTGGCTGCCCAGGTTGTCACAGTCCCTCTTGCTCCCGATTATCTTTCATTAGTATTCCTGATTCGCTTGGACCCTGAAGATTTGGGGCCAATTATTGTGTAAAATATCCCTCTGTCTGGGCTTTTTGATTTTTTTAAATAATTATATTTAGATAATGGCTCTTTGGCAAAGTGATGTTGTATTTTCATTGGATCTTCTCCCATGACAGACCATTTTGATTTGCCCCATTTCTTTGGGAACTTAACTGTGATTTTAGGGGGAAAAAGGTCTCTGCCAGTTAAAAAGAAATAGGATTCTTCAAGATAAAATTAATCTCTCTCTCTGTAATTAATACATGTGTTTTGTGGAGAGGGACTTGAAAATATGCCAATATCCCTCTACTCATCCATTTTCAAATTTATTGATACTTTATATCAGAATGGATTTAAAAGATTCTTGTATACTTCAATATCTATTCCATTTGTATCAAATTTTATCATTTTTTTTGTTTTGCAAAGAAATAGAGTTCCCACATACCTACCTCACCAGTGTCCCCTAATAACAATACCTTATATTACCATGATACACTTCTCAAACTAATACATTAGCATATATGCAATTCTATTAACTAAAGTACAGGCTGTATTTTGATTTCATCAATTTTAGTTTTTAGTTTTCTTTTTTTTTTTTTTTTTTTGTCTTTAACTAATATATGTTTTCCATTCCAGAATCTAAGATAACATTTAGCATTTAGCCAATCTAGTTGTCATTATCTCCTTAGGACATGTTTTTAGTACTTTGCTTTTATTTTATGACTTTGATATTTTTGAAGATTCCTGGTCAGTTTTTATATAGAAAGTGGCTCAATTTTGGATGACCTAATGTTTTCCCAAGATTAGACTAGGATTCTGGGTTTTTCTGGAACATACCACAGTGGATAAATGTCCTTCTCATTGTTTTATATCAGTAGGTATGTAATGTCACCAAGACTTATGGCAGGTGTTAACCTTGATCACTTGGATGAGCTGATTTCTACAGGTTTCTCAAAATTAAATTATTATTTTTCATTTTATACTCTATATTTATTGCTAGTGGGTGGGTAAGTTCCTTCCACACTAAGGGATCAGAATATGAAAGTGTATATAGAAAATCACAATTTGCTTTTAAAAGGACTTCTCCAAGTGAATCTGTGTTTCCTTTAGGTTTTCTGTCAGTTTTTTGGGTTTTATGTCTTTTTTAAATTTTTTTTTTCATGTAAGGATTTCATATCCATCTATTCCTCTCTCTTTTTCACCTTCAGCATCTAACCAATAAGAAGTCAGGTTGTTTTTCCTTCTAAAATAATTCTTTTCTCCATCACCTGTAATTAACTCTCACTTTTGTAAAATCCATGTATGAAGCATAAATAAAACATGTACATTAAGAACACAAATACATACCTGTAATGTTAATGGTTCTTCAGAAAGAATATTTTGAGAAAACCAATTTCAATTTAAAGTAAGTGTGCATTGAAATGCCTCAAAAGGTAGGCATATTTGTGATTCCAGACTTAATTACCAATGTTCCCTTTTTTCTTAATATGGTTTAATCTTTGGAAATATGTTTTAAGAAACTCCTGGAAATGCTACCCTTAACTTGGTTAACAACAATGGATTCCCTTGTTCTTTTCCACTGTCTTCTACCCAGTGAGATCTTCTCTTGCTGGTCCAAAGTCAAAGTTGCCTCCCCAGGGAAGAAACCACTTTCCACCCCTCTCTGCTTTGACTTTTGAAAAAACTAAGCACTTGCTTTACTCAACTCCCATAGCACTTATTTGATACTACTCTTAGAGAATGTATGTTCTTCATTAAATAGCAATATGTATCATTCATTCTGTAGATAATATAGTCTTTCCAACTAGATTATCAATTTCTTAAATAGAACTTATTTCGTGTGTGTTTTTGTTTGGTTTTCCCAAGCTGAATGTTTAGAAGGCACAACTTCCCAGTTTGTTGATGACTGAATGGTAGATATCTTGCTTTCATCAGGTAGCCAGCTTCTCTGTATCTGGGCCTGGCCCAAGATCTGGGTGCTCTGATTCTCAGGCTTGTACTTGTTCAGATAAATAAAAGTTACTCTAATTATAGGCAATGTGCAGAAATGAAATTGGCATAGAACCATTTTGACCATGATACTGATTTGAATATGGCTTATTTCAGACACTACTAACAATTCTAAGCATATGAATAAAATAGTTTCAAAATTCTACATGAAACCAAAAATCTATTTCCAAAAGCTGTCTTCACCTCTAGCTTATTTGAAACCAGCTAGGAAGGAAAATGAATCTTTCTTTTTTCATCCAAAGAACTTAAGAAATTATAGACAGTCTCATTTTTTGGTATTCAAGTCATTGTGTGTGTGACCCATTTTGCTGTTTGTTTGATTTTAGGTCTTTATTCCTGTGTAAAACACATACTTTCAAATACTCCATGATGCCTTTCAGCTAAAGTATATCTCAATATATTTTTCCTACTCACCAGGATTCTAGCATGGTCCTAGTATTTAGTGGGTATAGGCCAGGAATACTAAGGTACTGAAATACATAGTGCACTCTAATAGGACAAAGACATTTTCAGGGTCCAGAAGGACTTCTTAATATCTGACTAGATATACCTTTTAATGAAAGTTGTTTGTAATTATATGTGGTAATAGTAATAATTATAATTTTAATAATATTGATTAAAACCAAGAGAAGATCAAGAATTCAGTTAAGCCGAGAAAGAGATAATTGAGCTCTGAGGTTATTAGTTGCCCGTTAAAGCAAAAGGCAGAAAATGAAAGAGTTTAGCCTTTAATACTTTACTGTGATGGTACGAGCAAGACTATTAAAAAAAAAAAAACAAAGAAAACATCAAGTCTTCTGATTTCATTTTCCACCATGAAATAGCGGTTGAGGGCCACATGGACAGCAAAGATGTTCAAAATCATCTCATTGTTGAGGGAGTCCTAAGCAGAAGGCTTGGACAGTTTTAAGGACCCCGAGGTTGGAAGTGGGGGTGTGTGAGGGGAAGCAGTAGGAGGAGTCCTGAGTCAGAGTGGGGAAAATTGTCTTTGAGGTTCCCTCCTTCCCATCTCCCTTTGCCTGAAGAGGATTTCTGCCTAAGGGCTCAGATAAAGACACTGAGGAACAAGGACTCCTAGTTTAGGAATACAATTGTATAAGAGCATGAACAGCCAGGGGACCTGAGTCCTTGATGGTGTCTCCCTTCAGGAGTCCCCAACATTCTGGCTGTGCACAAAATCTCCTGGAACCATGGCAGCACTCTTCTGTGAGGCCTGCTAGGTAAAACCTTTATAATTGCTTATGGTCAGTCCTGAAAAAAACACACTTGGGTCTTTAAATTTTTATTTATTTAATTTTAAGAGAGAGAGCCCAGGCATGCAAGTGTGAGGAGGAACAGAGGGAGAGAAAGAATCTCAAATAGGCTCCACATTCAGTGCAGAGCCCAGCGTGGGCTTCGTCTCCAGATCCTGAGATCAAGAGTCTGATGCTTAACCAACTGAGCCACCCAGGCACCCTCACATTTAGGTTTTTAACTAGGAACCAACTTTTTTTTTTTTTTTTTTAAGATTTTACTTATTTATTTGACAGACAGAGATCACAAGTAGGCAGAGAGGCAGGCAAAGAGAGAGAGAGGAGGAAGCAAGCTCCCTGCTGAGGAGAGAGCCCAATGTGGGGCTTGATCCCAAGACCCTGGGATCATGACCTGAGCCAAAGGCAGAGGCTTTATTCCACTGAGCCACCCAGGTGCCCCTAGGAACCAACTTTTAAGAGAATACTTCTAGTACCCAGTGTGGACAAGTGTCTCACAAATGATAAGGTATTTAACCCTCATAAAATCCAATTAGTTTATTACCATTTCCATTTTGCACCTGAGAAAACTGAGGCATACAGTGTCCAAGGCCCCACTGTTGCAAAGTATCAGAGCTGGGATTTGAGCCCAAGAATTTTGGCTTGAGTGTCTCTGAATCAACACATGATAGTTACTTTCTTTGTAAGCCTAGAATCAGTCTATTCCATTCCAACACTAAACACTATTGTAGAGTCCTAATATACAGTGAGTTTTCCAGAAATGTAACTACTATATAAAATGTGGCAATGTTATTCTTATGTTTTTAAGCTTACCAAGAATTGCTTATCATTTCAGAAAATCGGACTTCTAATAGCAACACAGCTTGTAGTCGCTGAATTGTCAGTGCATCACACCTGTACCACAGTGTATTTGTAGCAAACTACATAAATGTAAGCCTCTGACTGCTTCATTATATCCCCTAGAGTCATGCTGCCTACCGGCATATTGAAATGCATATTATTCTCTAGTTCACTCCATTCAGGTTTTTTTTTTGTCTAGTTAGGCTTATTGGAGTAAAATTGAATGCACTAAAATTCAACCTCTTTCATGTGTACAGTTTTATGAATTTTGAAAAACATATAAAGTTGTGTAGCCACCAAACAAGACAGAACAGTTCCATCAACCTCCAGAATTTCCCTTGTGTCCATTTTGTAGATTGGAGCTTCATGCCTCTAATAGATATATGACACACACTAGAGGTAATAGGTGTATCATTTTTATTACTTATTATGGAACAATGTATATTGGTAATTTACCTACTTTTATTGCTGGGAAACATTCCATTGAATGAGTGTACCTCAGTTGCTTATTGATTCATCCACCAAAGGACACTTGGGTTAATTTCACTTTGAGATATACGAATAGATCCTTCACAGACATTCATATACAATGTGTGTGAGTGTGTGTGTATGTGTGAACATCAATTTTTATGTATGGTGGATAACGACTGAGGAGTTAATTGCTAGATTATATGATAAATTATATGATAACTTTTAAAGAAACTACTTTAAACTATTTTTCAAGAGACTATATAGTCATCCCCAGTCACACACAGGGAATATGTTCCAAGAGCCCTACGTAATGCCTAAAACTACAGACGGTACCAACTAAACTCTATATATTCTATGTTTTTTTCCTATACATAATTATCTATGATAAAATCTCATTTGTAAATTAATCACAGTCAGATTAACAATAATAGTTAATAATAGATAGGACAATTATAACAATATCTTGTCATAAAAGTGATGGGACCTAGGCATCTCTTTCTCTAAGCATCGTATTGTCTTGTACACACCCTTCTTGTAAGGATGTGAGATGAGAAGAGGCCTGCTTGAGGGGAGGAAGAGAAGAGTGTGTAGGCATTGGAATATAGTAAGAGACCACCATGGACCCTCTGATGTTACTTCAGAAGGAGGATCATCTGCTCCAGCATCGTGGTTGACAGAAGGTAATGGAAACCACAGGAAGCCTGAATCTGAATCCAAAGTTGAGGGAAAACTACTGTCATTTGACATTCCCACCAGCAGTGCATGAGCTTCCGCCAGCTCAAATCTTCACCAGGAGATGTTTTAGTCAGAAATCCCTTTTCCTTTGCTTCTGACATGTAGTATGTCATATTGTGGTTTTCACTTTAATTTCCTTATTGACTAATAATACTGAGCATTTTTCTTATATTAATTTGCTTCCTGTATATCATCATGTATGACTTGTCTGTTATATTTGCCGAATTTTTATCACATTGTTTATTTTCTATTATTTTTGAGATTTCTTAATATGTTGTCGTTTGAAACCTCACCAGATATGTGTTTTACTAAGATTCCATCCCAATTTGTGCCTACCTTTTCATTTTTTTAACAGTGACATTTGAAGACAAGTTTTCAATTTTGATGCATCAAATTTATCAGGATTTTTTTTTTTCCTTTTTGGACCATGCTTTTGGTATTATGTCTAAGTTACTTTTGCCAAATCCAAGATCAAAAATATTTTTCTGCAATGGTTTTTTTCTAGTACTTTTATTTATTTATTTATTTTTAAGAATTTATTTATTTATTTGACAGAGAGAGAAGCCGCGAGAGGGAACACAACAGGAGGAGTAGGAGAGGGAGAAGCAGGCTTCCCGCAGAGCAGGGAGCACCATGTGGGGCTCAATCCCAGGACCCTGGGATCATAACCTGAGCTGCAGGCAGTCCCTTAATGACTGAGCCACCCAGGCGCCCCTCTTCTAGTAGTTTTATAATTAGGATTTATGTTCAGGGCTTTTAGGTGTGAGATATGAGTTGAGGGTCATGTTTACATTTGTATAGTGAATTGTTTCGACATCATTTGTGGAAAACATTTGTGGAAAATCATAAAATTACTTTGTACTTTTTCCAAAATGAATTGACCATATTGCGTGTGTTTAATCCCGGAGTCTTTACTCTGCTCCAGTGATCTAGGTGTATATCTTGTGCTAACCCAACATTGTTTGGATTATTGTCCTTACATAGTAAAATTTGGAAATAAGGTCATGTTTGTCCTGCAACTTTGTTTCTTTTTGCCAACGCTGTTTTGACTATTCTAGTTCCTTCACTTTCCCATAGAACATTTAGAATCGGCCTGATGATTTCAAAAAAGAAGGAAAAAAGTTAATAACTTTTCAGAATTATTAAATTGTTGTTTTTATTTTTTGAATTGAGATTATGTTGAAACTGTAGGTTAGTTTGGAGACAATTGATATCTCAACCAGACTGTTTTCCTCTATTCACGTTGCTTGTGATTGCCTGTTGGTTTTCCTAGTGCTAGGGACAGGAGGTCTGGCCCAGCCTCAGTCTTACATATACCCTGAGTTCCTGGGTCTCTCGCCAGTCTTTCTCAGTGATCCAGCTCCTTGTCCCTATACTTATCAAACTCTTCCTCTTTGGTGAGACTCATCAGCAGAATGATCCTGCCTTTGTTCCTGGCAGAGACCTCTTAGATTAGGACCCAGCAGGATTCCAAGTTCTGTCTGAAAGGGTAGAGTGTTTCTTCTTTTATCCTTTTCCCCAGCCACAGTGAAACTTATCTGTGTCTTTGGAAGATAAGGATTGTTCTCACTTCCTTAACAGTGTCAAGCTTTTATTCCCTAGAAGAGTCTAAGGGAAGGGCCCAGCTGGGATACTATGTGCTTCCTGCAGTGGTAGGCACTCTCTCCCTCCAGGTGTATAAAAACTAAATTGATTAAACTGCTAGAGGAAAACATTGTATTAGACAAAAGTTCCCCCAGATGTGACATGAAAAACATTAATCATAGAAATTAATAACTGACATTGTCAAAATTGAAATATTTTTGTCTTGGAGAGACACTGTTAAAAAAACAGAGAGCTAAAAGCCCTGGGAAAAATATTCACAATACAATATCTGACATATACCTTGTATCAACCACATACAAAGAACTCTGACAAATAGTGACAATTAAGTGAAAAAAGAGTTCAGTTTTAAGAAGTGTGTAAAACATTCTATTTGACATTTCACAAATGAGAGACCTGAATGATGAAAAAGCATATCAAGAGCTTTTTAACGTCATCAGTCAGTTATTAGGAAAATGCAAAGTGAAATCACAATGAGATACTTAAAATTACTGACTAACAAATAAAAACTGACACAACCAAGGGTTGCCCTGAATGTATAGCAATAGGAGCTCTGCAATACTACCAGAAAAAAATGTAAGGGAAACAATTACTATTATTTTTTTTAACATTCTTGTGCAAACTTTTGTATGGTCAATATGTTTTCATTTCTTTTGGAATGGAATGGAGTTGATGGGTCTCAGGGTAACTTTTATGTTTAACATCTAAAGATTTGAGTGATACAATTACCTTTGTAATTCTTTGGAAGTTTCTCTGAAAGTCCAACATATATTACTTTAAGAATAATTCAGTAGATTCCTAGGTATTTACTAAAAAAAAGAAAAAAAGAAAATGTGTATCTACACAAACATTTTACATGAATATTCCCAAGAAACTATCTTAATTTTAAAAAGTTGATTGGATAAACAACATATGTATCCATAGGACAGAATACAGCTCAACAGGAAAACTGGTTAAATTGCTGATCTATGCCACAATATGAAAGTGTCTCAAAATCAGTGTACTGAGTGAAAAAAGCCAAAGCAAATGGAATACAAACTACCTAATTTCATTTATAGAAAATTTTAGAAAATTTATGCTAACATGTAAGGTAAGAAAACAGATCAATGGCTTTCTCTCTCTGGGGTAGAAGAGAGATGGATTGCCAAGGAGCACGAGAAATCTTTTTTTTTTTTAATTTACTTGACAGACAGAGATCACAAGTAGGCAGAGAGGCAGGCAGAGAGAGGCTGAGCAGAGAGCCTGATGCAATGTGATGCGGGGCTCAATCCCAGAACCCTGGGATTATGACCTGAGCCAGAAGCAGAGGCCCAACCACTGAGCCACCCAGGCGCCCCACGAGAAATCTTTTAGTTAGAAGTAAGGGAAATGTGTATCTTAACTTTGGCAGTAGGTTCACACGCATATACATTTTTCAAGTTTGTATAAAAGCACAATTTAACTAAGCACAGTTTATTTTATGCAAGTTATATGTCAATAAAGTTGATTTAAAAACATGTTGGATCCAATAGGTATGAGAACACTAGGTGTAAATAGAAAACAGACATTCAAACAGATGAACAACATTAACCTTGAAATAGAAATATATATCCTTGTGCTATTTATTATAGCAGACTAAAACTATAATATTCAGAAACTATTAGAACTCCCATTTTCCCTCGAAGAAAATGTCCACCTATAAGTTACACTGAGGCTAAAATGAAAATAAAATATGCAAAGCACCTAATATATGGTAGATATTTGTTTTTTCATTTTATTTTTGAAACTGTAAGGACCTGAACAGAACCAGACCCAGTGGCACTCACCCAGAGCCTGCCGCTGGTGGGGGGGTGCCGGACCCCTACAGACGCTCGCAGGGATGAGCCACAGAACAGAACCAGACCCAGCCGCCCTCACCCACTGGTGGGGGTTTTCCCAGCCCCCTATAGACGGGGGGGTTACCTGGCCCCCTACAGACCCAGATGACTGCCTAGGGGGGCTTGGACCTCTAGACGATCTACCAAAAGAGGGATGGGGCGTCCCCACATCCACTCTAGCCCTGGGGAGCATGGCTGCGTCCACCTTCACCCCGGTGGGCCAACCTGGAGCGCCAAACCAGACAGACAGATTCAGACCCAGAAATTCTGATGCTGGCTCAGTTCTCCTCGTTTAATCCTGGTGAGCCTCCATATGTTAGGTCCCCCCAAATATGGGTACCCCAATAATGGGTCCATGAATAAAGGAGTGAGACTGATACAAAGTGAAGGTCAAGCAAAGCTTCGAACAGAGGGGTTGGGGACGCCCCTTACAGAGGACTACCCCTCCCTGCTTTCCAGACTAACTTTTATAGAGCAAAGGCCATGAGGTTGGGCCTGGCCACACACAGGTGGCTAATTGAATTACAATTCACCCCCACAGTAGCCATGGAAACTAGCCCATCACCTTGGTAGCTAGGGAGACCATAGGTGGCCCCCACTGATCAGTTGTCTCCACCTGGTCTGACCCATCCTGTACCTGGGCTTTGTTACCTGGAACTGGTTTCCAGGACTTGTTTTTAAGTCCCCTGGGGGAAGGGGAGCAGGGACTGCATAAGGGTTAAACCACAAAGTTATTGTTTAACCTCAATGGAAGCCTCTGGCTAAAATAAAAATATAAAATAGGTCCTTATTCCTTCTATTTTTCCTGAACATTTCTTGTGTGTGATTCAAACTGCTTGGAATTGTTTTCTTGCTACATAACCCATTCTTTAAAATCAAAGCACTGTTTTTCATTCAGTTAGAAACATTACCCCCCCATATTTATCGTTTACATATTTTTATTGACCAAATGTTATTTACTTACAGCATAATAAATTGCATTTTTTTCATGGTGGAGAATACTTAATGTTTATCTTTTGAATTGCATTTGCATTGCATGAATGTATAAGAATGTAGAGAATAGTAAAACTCAAATGCCAAAATCTACATCATAATGTAGTGTCTCTATGAGAATGTGTGGTCAAAATCAGAGTACACCACATATTAAAGAAGGAACATTTACATACTTGGGTTGCAGAAACTGTGACTTTATTTCCTCTGCATTCCTCAATGCACATTTTCTTTGCCTTCTGATACCTTCAAGGTGAGTTCTCAAAACAGTTTGAAAAACCAGTTGTTAAGGAGGATGTAAGTACTGTAACATGTTAATCTAGAATATATGTGTGTGTGTGTGTGTATACACATATATATATATATTATGTATATATATGTAGGATTTAAATCTCCAAACTGATCCATATAGAAAGGAAGTAATCTATGATTCAGCATCATTAAACTTCACTTTTTAATGTAATAATGGAGAGCCATTGCCTAAGTAGTTATGGCGTGCTTCGCTCCCACAAAAGAGAAACTTCTCTATCTTGATTTGTTGACTAGGGTCAGGGACTCTCGTATCAACAGTTGGGAGGAGTTCCCTTTGGCAAAACAATTTTGAGTCTCCTAGCAGAGACATTTCTTTTCTTTTTAAATTGCCTTCCCATTCTGCACCCCTCCCCTTTTTCTTCCTAGAAATGTTTCAATCAACAAAGTTTTGTTTTGCTGTGTTTCAATCTTGAATGTGTCACAGTGTCATCCACCATGAGCATTAAATAAGGATCATAATGACATAGTTTCTATTTATTGACCACTTTCTATATGCCTTGCATATATTTCTATTATTTCTTACAGATGCTTTGGGAGTAAATGCTGCTTATTCCCTTAATCTTAGTTAGGAAAAAAAGTAGGGCTCAGAATTTTTTTTTTTTTCCCAAGAGCCCACAACTAGCTTGAAAACTGGAATTTGATTTTAGGAATATTTGTTTTTGCCACCGCAGGATGCATAGGTAAAGAGATTAAATGTGTATCAGAAGACAGAGAAAACGACAAAGGCATATTTTTTATAGTAAATGGTGATAGTTCTTCCAGAAACAAAAAAGTCAACTATGTTGCTCTTTGGAAATCAATGTTTCTCATTCTAGGCATATATATGGTCTGTGTCCCATTTGCCCAAAGCAAAATCAAGCAGTGTAAGAGATTAATAGTTGCCCTATTATTTCCAGGTTGCATGCCTGCTGTCTACTAATATCCTTTTGACATTTTGATGGATATGGGTCAGAAAACTATTGCAGGTCCATAATTTCATTTAGCCATAGGTGGTTTGAGCTTTTTCTAATTCATTACAAGCACATCTGAGCTGATGAAACACTTTCTCCCGGTGCTCAGTTCTCCTGATGTACTTGGTCAAAAGTATATATTTGTGATTCAGGAAAGATGTAATTTTTCTTCTTTTGAAGTCTGAGCAACCTGGGGTATATGGAGAAAGGACCCTAAAGGCTTATGTTCTTTCATCAACTCACAAATTTGGCTAGGCCAAGAAACACTTATTTGAAGTCTCATGATTTAGTCTCTGCAAACACCATAGCAACCCACTGTTACTCACAAGGACTCTTCTAGTCAAGAAACATTATTAAGCTGTTCTTTCATAGGCAGATGTGCATTTTGGGGAAATCAGACTCTGCACCCTCCAGACAGTGAACTTCTGTTTCTCCTTCCATATGTGAGGTGTTGACCTAAGACATGTCTCTCTGGTCATCTTCAACACTAACATCCTGCACTTCGCTATTTTCAAGGGAAAACAAAGGAACAATTTCACTTCTATCACATTTTTTTGGATGGTATTTTTGTTGCTTCTTTCTTTAGAGAAATAATCTTCAGCTTTCCATGAATTAATGTTTCTAGAAGTACTAGTACGAGTGCAGTTAAGTTGATAGACCTGGAAATTGAAAGAAAGAAAGAAAAAAAGACACATGCGTGTGCGCGCACACACACACAACTTTGTTAAAAAGATAAACTGCATGGTTCAAATAAGCCAAAAATTACTGTCTGTATCTACCAATGAGTTTCTTTTATCTTATAAGTTGTGAAGGTTTGAAATAAGTGGAAAAGTCTTTATTTATATTTTGGTAATGCTTCTTATCTTAGGAAATTGAATTATAAGTATTATTTGGGTCATTAACACAATAATCAATCTTTATTCCAAATAAAAAAGAATCAGAGTGATGTAGTGGTTAAAAGCTTCACTTGGTAGTCAGATGGGTTGTGTTCAAATTTGGTTTCCAATGGTAACTAATAATGATGCTTTCACAGCTTTGTTATAAGACATAAATGAGAGAAATGTGTACAAACGTCCTGGTGGCTATTTTTTTTAATGCTCCTACCAGGTCTTTGAATAAGAGCTTTGACTAAGGAAGGTCATCAATCCTTTCCTCCTTCAGGGGTTCTGATAGATTCGCTGAAAGGTTCTGCAGACTAATGGGGTAGTAGTGTTATAATTAAGCCAGATTTTATTTTGATTATTATGAGTATCACCCCATTCCCTTGTCTGGGAAGTAGTAAAATAAGCCTCACTTGAGCCGCATTACAAGACAGTGAATTTCATCCTGGAGATTGTACTCTGGAGACAAAAGTGGTAAATGCCTAATATGTTTGAACAGATCATTTTTATAGGCAGAAAACTACTGCCAATAATAAATTGTCCAAATAGAATTATAATTATGAAATATTCAAGAACAAGACACATTCAACTGTTCTTCCTCACCCAGCCAGGAAAAACAAAAAGAACTAATATCCTATTACTGTGTGTGTGTGTGTGTGTATGAAATAATAAAATAAAATAAAATACATTTTGTCATGTACATATTCATTTTTTATGTAAGATTATACAGTACTATGCCCATAAACAAGCGCAGCACACATTATTAATTTCATAAATCAGCATAATTAAATGTGAATGCTTAATAAATAGATTAATAGATTCTTTTATTCACTGTAGAGAGTACATTAATGCTAACTTTCATGGCCATAAGAGGCATTCACAAATCTCCTCTTTCTGGGTAAAGAGTAAGATTGCAGGTCCCTGCCCCCTTTGAAGTTATGTATGGATTTATGACACAGTTTGGCAAATGTGAGCAGATGTGATGTATCACTTCTGAATGGAAGCTTAAAGAAACCATATGCCATTTGCACTGTGCTATCCTTCTGCCATGGCAATCATGGGAAAACACATCAAAATAAACATTTGGTTCAGTGGCTTAGAGTGTTTTCTTCATAACCCCTATGGTCAGAGCCCTCCTGCTGACCCAGTAGGACATATGACTTGGGGAAAAATATGTTTATTATATTAAGCCACTGGGATTTGGGCTAGCAGAGTCGTGTTGTATATAGTCAACAAACTAAATGTTAGTATATTTGAGTTTCCTCATCCTCTAATTTTTGCTTATCTTCCATTTGTTCATCACTGCATGTAGAAGAAAATCCTTGTTTCATGATACAGCATATGGTACTCTGCCTAAAGTGCTCCAACTGCACCATTCCTTCCACGCCCTCACTCAAGTCTCAAGTCTCAGTGACTCTTCACTTTAACTTTGACAAATCAGTACAGTCAAAGCAATATCTCCATGTTGTTTTAACTTCCATTTCTCTCACTAAGATTGAGCTTGACCATATTTTCATATGTTTAAGAGCCATTTCCCATTTCCCTTCATACCCTTTTATTTCCATTTCATTTCATCAAAGGAAAATCTTCAAAACCTGTGAAGAGATTATTCGATTATTTTTTTAGGTGTTCTTGTCCATTCATAGCTGATTTGTGTTGTGGGTGTTTTTTTTTGTAAGATTTTAATAACTTTTGTTTCAGTATTATTAGATTTTAGATATACTTTTCATGCATGTGTTTCTTGAATTCCCTGTTTGATGCTGAGTGAATCTTATTATTTTTTTTTTCCAGATAATTCTGGAAATCCTTGGCCTTTATCACTTGAAATAGTTCTCCAGTTGTTTATTTTGATCAATTATGAAAACTATTCTAGGAATGTTGACCTTCCAACCTCCTTTTTAAAAATCATCTATTTTATATTTTTTGTCACTTAATTTCTTTCTGAATCTTTATGGGAAAGTTCTTAAGAAAAATAATTTAACTCACTTATTTGTTCGTAGCTATATCAGTTCCACTTTTCAACACTACATTGATTTCTTTCAGTCAACCATTGTGAGTTTATTCTGGGTTGTACTTTGTGAGTCCTTGCTCTTGGTTTATCTTTCCAACATTTTAATCCTCTCTGAAGATAGTCAGTTTGTTTCCATAAAATTACTTTGTCTGGTTCATTGATTCCTAAGAATACCCACCATTTGAAATTTTTGTCTTATTAGTCATAACATTTAGTGAGGGTAAGATTCTCCAGCCTTCACTCCGTCCCTTCTCATGGATTTCAAGTGGGGAGGGGACATGCTTTAGGGAAGAAGGGTGTAACATTGCTCTCTACACCACACTGTGTCCTAATATTTTTCAAGAGCTTGTAGCCTCAGTTGTAACTACTTAGCCTTTCAGATATAGATAAAGATACCAGGGGTATAAAATTTGTAGGAGATAACTAGTCCTCTTGCTTTAAATGTTAACTATTTTCATCACTTTGAGTCCTTCATATTTCCTCCCAAACTCAAGTTGGTGTCAAGATGATTGCTGTGTGTTCAGTCACTACCTTCAAGCATAGGACCAATCAAGCAACGAAAAGATTTAGGGCACATTAATAAACATTATTAATAAACATTATTCTACCTTGACTTTGATTAGATGTTCAAGTCTTCTTCCTTCAGAACCTTGGTTTTTCTTTCTTGTGTGATCAAGATTTCTTATAGAAATTGCCATAGGCCACAACAACAATGTTATTTGCAGCCATATGTTACACTGTTTTGAGTTTGCTTTTTGTTTTTTTATTAAATAATTCACCCAAGCTATCTCTTGTCTTTAGTTTGGAATTGTCCATGAATATTTAAAGGCTTACCTGTAATCATTTGCATGAATTTAGAGTTTGCAGGGAGGGGTTCTCTTTATCATTGACACCTGCAGGTTACCAAAAACTTCTTTGTTTCAATTATATTTTGGGGATACTCCTATGAGATTAGGAGTACAGGAAATTAATTAATTGACTTTAATGAAATGTATTACTCCCTACCCTGTTCGCTTTATCAAAAACAATTTAACAAAAACACACTGTTGTACTACATAAAATAAAACCCAGAAAACCAATGGAGAAAAATCAGTAAAACAGAAAGCTAATTCTTTGAAAAGATCAAGAAAGTTAATAAACCTCTATCAAAACTAACAAGAAAGAGAGAGGTCACAAATTACTATTATCAGGAATGAAACAGTTGATACCACTACTGACCTGACAGACACTAAAAGGATAAGTGAATATAACATACAACTCCACACATAAAATTTGATAACTTATATGAAATATACCAATTCCTTGAAGAGTACAAACTACCTGCTAAATACAACTTGCCAATAAGAATGTTTTTTTAAAAAGATTGAATATCCCTATAACTATTAAGGACATTAAAAATCTATGTATATTATATATATAATATATAATAAACCGCTAAAAAGATATCTCCCGGCACAGTTTTCAGTGGTGATTTTTGCCAGACATCTAAGGGAATAACACTAATTTACACAATCTCTTACATACAATAGGAGAAGAGGAAAAACTCTCCAACTCATTTTATGTAGTCAGCATTAACCTGAATGAAAACCAGAGAGAAACTCTATAAAAAACAAATACAAAAAACAAACCAAAAAATAAAAACCACAATACTAATTATAGACCCATGTCCCTCATGAATATAAATGCAAGTATTTTTTTAACCAAATCTTGGGAATTCAACAGTATGTAAAAGAAATTATATACCATAACCAAGTAAAGTTTATTAAGGAGATGTAAGTGTAGTGCAAATTAAGAAATCAATCAACACCATCTATTATATTAACTGATTAAGGACAATTAACAGGACATATGTATTTATAAATGATTATATATATATATATATATATATATATATATATACCTAATTACAGATGTATAAGTGCTGGAGACTCAGGATAGAGTTACAGTTCAAATTTGAAGAAAGCCAGGCAGGAGAACCAGGAAGAGGCCAAGTTAACACTAAAAAGTTAACCATCACAAAACTATTCATATTCATAAACTATTCATATTCATATTCATATTCATAGCAATGCTAGAATGATAGTTTCGGTATTGGACTATAATTATATAAGAGCCACCACTAGGAAAAACTGAATGTAGAGTACACAGACCTCTCAAATACTTCTGCAACTTCTAAATTCACAATTATTTCAAAATAAAAAATTTAAAAAAAACTTGGATTAATAATGAATATAAAGTCCAATTCTGCAATGAAACTAAAACTGCTTTTAAAAATAAAGTCTATTTATTTATTATTATTTTTTATGATGTTCAGTAGTCACGATATAGTATATCATTAGTTTTTGATGTGATATTCAATGATTCATCAGTTACATATAACATCCAGTGCACATCACAACACGTGACCTCCTTAATACCCATCACCCTGTTACCCTCTCCCTCCACTCCTCTCCCTTCGGAGACCCAATAAAATCTATTTAAAAGAGGAAAAATGAATTGAAAATTCCCATTCCTATTACTGAGTATTTCAGTTGGTTAATTTCCTACTGAGGAAATTCACAGAGGTTGCTCTTTCATCCTGCAGAGCTATATCCCTCTTTATTCAGACCACTCTTACTCATTGAATTTCAGTTTAAATGTCATATCCTAAAGATATAATTCTTTGGCACTCAGATTTGTTCAGTTTTCTTGATAAATCATTCTCACTGCACCATACATTTTCCCTTTGTAACATTTATCACAGTTGTAATTAATGCACAATAGCTGTTTTTCACAATGTCTGGAGAAGATGGCACAGACTCTCTTCATTTTCTTAAACATCAACGAGTTCCCATCATCCGATAACTATATAGCACATGCATGTATTATGTACATATAAAATGTTGGTTAAATAAGTTATTTAATCAGAGTTTTCATGACACAGAATTAAATGCAGAAATACTTTGAGAGCTTAATAGGGAAACTCCAAGACACTAGGAGAGGTACTGATAACTATAAAAATGGAGTACTCTCTTTTCCAATAAAGGTCAGGTAGCAAAGCAAGAAAGAGATAGGAGAGTATATAGAATATTTCTTTAATGATGTTTTTCTGTGGTTGGGTATGGGGGAATTTTACAGGCTTGTTGTCAGAACCTGGAATGGTCAAAACAAAAATTTAGGACATTCTCTATTACCTTAAAGTGCAGATGAGAACAGAGGAATCTTAAGTCAAGCTGATCTGCAAGACTTGGAGTGTGACTGTTATTTACGTAGTGTCATGGTCACAGAAACCTATACAGTTCTTTCACAGAGGTGGTATCAATAAATATGTGTAGAATGAATAAATAAGACTATATTTACAGATAGGGCCTGAGATCTGAGAATTGAACCAGGATTCTGGCTGTGAAACTATATTGGAAGAAAGGAAAATGTGAGCAGAATACTAAGTGGTTCTTACTAGAGCACATTATAGAGAACATTAGCTCCCAGGTGCTTATTTTTAGGTAAAATTTGTGCTAAACCAGTCTGACAGATAACTTCCTTACAAACTTGAAGATCCAAAAGTACAGAACCATTATTATCTGTACATCGACTTCTGGGACAGGCAAACAACCTTAACCTTAAAATACCATTAGACTAGCATTTAGCATGTAGTGAACAAACCACTCAGTCCCAAAATTTAACTGCACCTTGCTTAAGAGCAATGTACAAAGTGTTATCAACAACTCCACCCGGTCCAAGAATTTGATTCCTTGTTTGACAAATAATCTTTGCTTTTTTTTTCCCCCCAAATGAGCAAGTCTCCTTTGAAATAAACAGGTGATGCAAAGCTGTACTTTGGGAATAAGATTATTTTATTTTATAAGGAAATAAAACTACAGTTCAGTTTAATAAACCTTTATTTATATTTTTGGTATTTTTTTTCTATTTGTCTCTCTCCAAGGCGGGGGAGGGACAGGAAAAAAATTCTACTAATTGAAGTTTTCAGGAATTATAACTAGAGAGCTCACAATTTAAAAAAATTCACAGAGATAAAAATCAAGGAAATAGCACCAGAATTTAAAAAGAGGTCATAAACATATACCGCAGTTATAGTTAAAAATAAAAGAAGGATCTGGGTAGCTCAGTCAGTCAAGTGTCTGACTCTTGATCTTGGCTCAGGTCATGATCTCATGGTTTTGATCTCATGGTTGTGGGTTCCAGCCCTGCACTGGGCTCCATGCTAGGTGTAGAGCCTACTGAAATACAAAAAATAAAATAAAAAAATAAAAAATAAATAAATAAAATAAAATAAATAAAAATAAAAATAAAATAATGGACTTCTATCAATGAATTTGAAAATTTAGACCACAAGAACAATTTTTTGAAAATATAACTTAACTGAAATAACACATGCAAAACTTGAAGAGTTTTAAGATCCTTATACAAACATCATTTTAATTAGTAGTTAAACATTCATTCATCTAAGAAATCAGGTCCAAATACTTTTTTCCAGCATGTCAGAGTTAAAATACAAGATATTTTTGTGATATATAAACTCTTATTTTTTATAAACTTTTTTAAAGATTCAAAGCAAGGGGGATGACTTCTTCTTATCTTATGAGAATAGAATAATTGCGAACTGAACTGAATAAGAATGGTAGAGAAATTTCCCTTTTGAAGAAAAAAATAAAATATAGAAGTATATATTAGCAGATTAAATTTAGCAGTATATAAATAATTTAATAAATCACTATGTTAAACACTAGTCATCAGGGAAATTCAAAGCAAAACCACATTGAGATACCATTTTAAACCAGTTAGAATGGCAAAAATTGACAAGACAAGAAACAACAAATATTGGAGAGGTTGTAGAGAAAGGGGAACCCTCTTACACTGTTGGTGGGAATGTAAGTTGGTGCAGTCACTTTGGAAAATAGTGTGGTGTTTCCTTAAAAAGTTAAAAATAGAGCTACCCAATGACCAGCAACTGCACTACTAGGTATTTATTCCAAAGATACAGATGTAGTGAAAAGAGAGACATATGCACCTCAATGTTCACAGCATCAATGTCCACAATAGCCAAACTGTAGAAGGAGCCACGATGCCCTTCAACAGATGAATGGGTAAAGAGAATATGGTCCATATGTATAAATTGGAATATTACTCAGCCATCAAAAATGATGAAAGCCCAACATCTGCGTGAACAATGGATGGGACTGGAGATTGTGCTAAGTGAAATAAGTCAAACAGAGAAAGACAATTGTCATGTGGTTTCACTTACTTGTGGAACATAAGGAACAGCATGGAGGACATTAGGAGAAGGAAGGGAAAAATCAAGGGCGGGGAAATCAAAGGGAGAGATGAACCATGAGAGACTATGGACTCCGGGAATCAAACTGAGGGTTTTAGAAGGCAGGAGTATGGGGGGGATGAGTGAGCCCAGTGATGGATATTAAAGAGGACACATATTGCATGGAGCACTGGGTCTTATACACAAACAATAAATCATGGAGAACTACATCAAAAACTAATGACGTGCTGTATGGTAACTAACATAACATAATATATTATAATTATTAATTAATTAAATCACTATGAAGTCAATTTAATTTCAGAAATGTGAAGAATATGTATTATTAAAATATACAATTTACAACAAAATAAATTAATACAATTTATCACAATAACTTTTGAAAGAAGAAAATATTATCTTTAGACAGAAAATCACGAAAACAATGAATTCACCAAAAAATATTTAAGAAAGAGCTATTAAAAAAAAAAAAGAATTCCAATTACATGTATATTAGACTACTTGAAGTTGCCCTACACATAAAGCATTTATTCCATTTTCTTTTTTTTTTCTTTTTTTTTTTTTGAAAGATTTTATTTATTTGTTTGACAGAGAGAAATCACAAGTAGGCAGAGAGGCAGGCAGAGAGAGAGAGAGAGAGGAGGAAGCAGGCTCCCCGCTGAGCAGAGAGCCCGATGCGGGACTCGATCCCAGGACACTGAGATCATGACCTGAGCCGAAGGCAGCAGCTTAACCACTGAGCCACCCAGGCGCCCGCATTTATTCCATTTTCTAAAAAAAAAAAAAAAATTATTTTTGGACAGTTAAAAAAAAAAAAGAAAGAGCTATTATATGCTGGGTATTCTAAGTTTCTGAAATATAATGTGAAAATGATATCTAAGTTTTTTTCTGTGTGGTATTCTAATGCATTATAGAACTTAATGAGATTTAACAGCCAACTGAGGCAAAGTAGGAAATAAGTAATAGAAAGAAAAGCCCTTAACCTCCCAAAGTGTTATCAAAGGTATGTAATAGCTGTAATTTTAATTTTGATATACTGGGTACATTTTCATTTTCATTTTGATATATTGGGTACATTTCCAACAGACACACACAAAAATTATAAACCACTTGGACATAATAAAAACTGCATTCTCAAAATGGATTAAAGACCTAAATGTGAGACCTGAAACCATAAAAATCCTGGAAGAACATATAGGCAGTGATTTCTTTGACATCAGCTGTAGAAATATTTTTATAAATAATGTCTGCTGACATTATTTATAAAGAGAAACAAAAGCAAAATTAAAGTATCAGGACTACACCAAAATTTAAGAAAAAAAAATATATCCAAGGAGAAGGAAAACATCAACAAAATGACAAAGCAACTTACTGAATGGAAGAGCATATTTGCAAATCATCCAAAAAGGGGTTAGTATCCAAAATATATAAAGAACTGACACAATTCAATGCCAACATGTAACCAAATAATCCATTTAAAATGGGCAGAGGACATGAATAGACAATTTTTTAAAGATTTTATTTATTGGGATGCCTGGATGGCTCAATGGGTTAAGCCTCTGTCTTCGCTCAGGTCTTGATCTCAGGGCACTGGGTCAGGGTCTCTGCTCTACAGGCAGCCTACTTCCCCCTCCCCCTCTGCCTGCTGCTGTTCTGTCTACTTATGATCTCTCACCATCAAATAAATAAATAAAATATTTTTTTAAGATTTTTTTTTAAAGAAACTCTAATTCAAAAAGATTTATGCACCCCCATGTTTATCACAGTATTACTTACCATAGCCAAGATACGGAAGCAACCTATGTGTCCACTCACAGGTGAATGGATAAAGAGAGAAAGAGAGAGAGAGATTACTCAGCCATAAAAAAGAATAAGATCATACCATTTGCAACAATGTGGATGGACCTAGAGGGTATTATGCTAAGAGTAATAAGTCAGTCAGATAAAGATAAACATCATATGATTTCAGTCATATGTGGAATTAAAAAAAAGAAAGAAAGAAAGAAAGGAAGAGGACCGACATACAAACAAACAGACTCTAATACAAAGAACAAACTGGTGGTTGCCAGAGGGAATGTGGGCGGAAGGATGGGTGAAATAGGTGATGGGGTTGAAGAGCACACTTACCCTGATGAGCACAGAGTAATGTACAGAATTGTTGAGCCATTACACGGCACACCTGAGACGCATATAACACTAAATGCTAATTTTCTTCAATTAATAAAAAAAAAAACGTTCTTTGATCCCAATGAGAAAAACATCAGCAAGAAATGTCTTTTCATGTTGAAATAAAAATAGTAATCAACATGATATTAAACAACTCTTAGATCAAAGGGTATATATAAAAGGACTTTAGAATTACCTGAATATAAGGTTTATAAAAGTAAGGTATGAAAGAATTTGAGGCATATAGCTAAAGAGTTGTGAGTAAAAAATTATAGTATTGAATACCTACATAAATACAAATAAGACACAAATTAAATGAATTAACTCTCCAATTTAAAAATCTAGGAAAAGAATGACAAAGTAAATGAAAAGAAGGCTGATAGCTTCATAAAGATAAAAGCAGAAACTGATGAGTTAGAAAGCTGACACACACTAGAATTCATAAACAAATGTCAAACTTAGGGGGGTTTTGCAAACTCTATCATGAACACAAAGGACAAATTTACACTGAGGTCAGATCATTTTCTCAGAAAACTTAACTCTACTCAGTATACAGAAAATATAACCGGGTTAATTACTCTGGAAGAAATGCAGAAAGCATCTAAAGAGCCCTCTACCAAAAAGCATAAAACCCAATCAACTTCATATAGGAATTTTACCAACTTCTTAAACAATCAGGTAATCTTAACACTATATAAAGTGTTCCAGAGCATTATAAAGAAGGACAGCCTCTACTTCCACTTTACAACATGAACATAGCATTTATCTTGAACATTGCATGAACTTGATATAGTACAAATACATTCTAATTATAAATATCAATGCAAAATTCTTAGATATAACACTAGCAAATAAAATCTAATAGCACTTTAAAAATAATACAAGATAAACAACTGTAGTTCATTTCAGTAATGCAAGTGTTACTCAGTATTAGAAAGGCCATAAATATGGTCATAAATAAGGCCATATAAATCTTAAAAGAAAAAAATTATATATGACTATGTTCAAAGATGCAGAGAAAGCATTTGCCAAATATCAGCACACATGATAAAGATACACTTAATAAAATAAAACTTAATTGACACATCATTAACATGATAAAGTATATATCTTGATCAATAAGCAAGCACTTTTCTTAAAAGCAAAACACTAGAGGTTTTCCAATTGTAGTCAAGAAAAGACAAAGGTTCCTTCTTGGCTGTCTCATGGTGCTAAGGAGAAATAAACAGAAAAACAAAATCAAAATATAAGATCCAAGGCTTTAAGCCAGGAACTTGCAGAGCTATATTCTAAGACTATGTATAAACCAGAAGTAAAGGAAATCTTGCAAAAACCACAAACTGGCCTAGAGTCAATTCAGGTTTTGAATGGATTAAGGTGATCTGCTGTCACTTTATATCTCCTAGTGGGTAGGCTGAAGCCTCAGGGAAAATAATAGCACCTGCAGACTGCTTATTTTTCTTGCCCTGTGTCTCAGTGTCCTGTTTGCAATTATATGTATATAATGTATTTCAAGTATATCTATTTCATGTATATCATATATATGTATTCTCACATACACAAAGGGTCAAGTAAAAATAGAAATAGAAACAAATTTACAAGTATCTGAGTAGTTCTAGATATCAAACAGATATTGAATGAACTGTGGTTAAAATATTTGTGAAAATAAATAAAAAAGGAAGAAGTCATCAAACAACAGAAATTCTTAAAAAAATAGAAGATCTGGAATTAAAAATGCAACTTAATAGATGGGTTTAACAGCATACAGGAAAAAATAGAAAAGATAATTAGTTAAAGGGATGATAGTTGAGTAGAAAACATGCAAGCAGATTCATGGGAATCATAAAAGATCAAAGAACACCGATAAGGGTGTGAGAGATACATGCACATAAACATGGTGAAAGGTCTAGTGTCCTTGATGCTCTGGAATTAAAAACAAAGTGAATCAGGCAGAAGTTATGTAACAGAAGAGACAATGGTTAAGAGTTTTTGTAAACTGTTGTGTGATGTTGCCACAGTAATAAGATAGAAGATGAATAAAAAGAAAATGTGTGGATGTATATATGGGAACAACAGAGTAGTATTTCTAGAAACCAGTTGATAGAAGAAAAACCCGAAAGCAGTCAGAGAGAAAAGACATGTGCATACTAGAAGTCATACTGATGTAAGTTCTTCTGGTGGAAGGAAAATGATAGGAAACATGGAAAACAAGGAAGAAATAGAAAATATAATCATTATGGGGATATAAAAGTATTAAAATACATAGCAACAATATCACAGAAGACAGGCTGATTATAAAGAAATTCTCTAAGGTCCCAGCATTGTCTGGCAAGTGGAATGCATAATGAAGAAAATGTGTGAAATTAAGGATGTAAACTGTGGTAGGATAAACATTCAAAACACAGTAAAAGAGTGTATAAATTAGTGTCCAAAAGAAGGCTGTGAGAAAAATTAAAAAGGTAAAAAAATTAAAAACAAATAATAAAAATGTAACTATATAAGCACATTGCATATAGATTAAATAATCTGATTAAAATAAAGAATGTAAGGGTAAATAAGAATCCTCATATATATTATATATACACATATATATATTCATACTTCCTATAAGAAACATCTCTTTCAATGTCTTTTATAAGATACATAGTAGCTATAGGCAAAGCGATGTAAGAAACATCACACAAACACTGACCTAGTATATTATATATACATACATATATACACACACATATATGAATTTGTATATAAACATGTACATGAATATATATATATATATATCTCTGTATAATTTGAATATCCAAAAAAAAAACCTTAACTGTAAGAATCATCACTAAAAAATAAGAAGCCTATTTCATGATGTAAAAGTCAGTCTTCAGGAAGACATAACAGTTCTACATTTATGCACCTCTAATTCCATAGCAGAACTTATGTGAAGGAAAAACTGACAGAACTCAAAGAAGAAACTGGCACACTATAATAATATAAGAAGAACAGCTATCCCTTTCAATAGTTGATAGACTAAGCAGAAAAATTAAACTGTATGAATATAGATGTATTGCATAACCAACATTTTTTCCTCATTGATAAAATTAATAAACTACACCATGCAGTGACAGAATATACATCCTTTACAAGTTCATATGGACTTTTTGTCAAAATTGAATATATGCTAAGACAAAAAGCATGTCTATAAACACTGGAAAAGATTAAAATATTTATAACAGGTTCTATTGTCACAGTGAAGTTGAATTTTTTAAAAAAGTTCAAATAAGATCAACTAGGAAATAGAGCAACATTTGGAAGTTAAGGTATGTAATTTTTTTTAAATCTTATTTTATTTTATTTATTTGAAAAAGAGAGAGAGCAGGAGGAGGACCAGAAGGGGAAGAGGAGGGATAAGCAGACTCCACATTGAGCATGGAGCCCAACCTAGGGTTCAGTCTCAGGACCCTGAGATCATAACCTGAGCCAAACCAGGAGTCAAATGCTTAACCAACTGACTGGGCCATCCAGGCTTCCCAAGGTATGTACTTTAGAAATAGTCATTAGTAGGAAAGGAAATCACAACAGAAATTAGAAATTTGAAAAGATATATTCAATCTGTGAGATGAAGCTGGCATGATGCTTAAAGTTAAATAACCAGTCCTAAATGAATACATTGAAAAAAACGAAAGCTGAAAAATCATTGAGGTGAGCTTCTAACTCAAGAAGCTGGAATAAAACTAAAATTAAAAAATCTCAAAAAAAACCCCTCAAAAACATTAGAAAGGAGACATGATTTATTTTCTTATATATTATTTTATATTTTTTAATTGTAATAGATTCAGTAAAACAAATGAGGAAGCAAAAAAAAAATGTGAAAAACACTAAGAAAAATGAGAGCTCCCTAGCAAGAAGAATTAAGAACCAAAGAGAGATTAAAGTAAAAATTTTACATTTTAAATTTTAGATGAAATGTATCTATCTTTAAGAAAAAAGTACAAGATCAATACAAAAAGAAGCAGAAATATTTAAAAGTTCAACATTTTAAAAATGAATCTGTGATTACAAATATTCCACAAAGAAATATCGAAGGCTACAATGCTTTGATTGTGAATTCATCTAAAATTGGAAAGAAGAAAACAATAGCAACAACAAAAACAGTCTTAGAAAAAATTCCAGAGATTTAAAAAAGATGGAATACATTGCAACTCATTTTTTTGAGGCTAACATAAACTTGGTACCAAAATATGACAAAGACAGGAAAATAACTGGAAATATTTTCTTGGGGGAAAGAGACGCAAAAGTTGTTTAATGGCAAACACATGTAGTAATACATAAATAAGTGATGTGTCACAATTGATTATGACTTATTTCTGTAATTACTGATTAGTATAATATTCAAAATAAGTTTAAAAAGCAAAAAAATAAATAAAATAAGTTAAAATTATAAGATTAACAGAGAAGTAGAAAAACTACAAAACAAAATACTTTCAAAAGATGCTGAAAATAGCATTGGATAAAATTAAACACATTCTAATATAAATATTAGCAGCAGACTCGAAACAGAAGGCTCTTTTCTATTTAAGAAAAATATAGAAATTAATAGTGAAATATTAAAAACATTCCCTAAGATTTCTGAATAAAATGAATGCCCTTTAAAAACTATTTCTCTTGGGCACCTGGGTGGCTCAGTGGCTTAAGCCGCTGCCTTTGGCTCGGGTCATGATCTCAGGATCCTGGGATTGAGTCCCACATGGGGCTGTCTGCTCAGCAGGGAGCCCACTTCCCTCTCTCTCTGCCTGACTCTCTGTCTACTTGTGATCTCTCTCTGTTAAATAAATAAAATCTTAAAAAAAAAAAAACTATTTCTCTTTAATGCAATACATGAAAATAAAAGTAAAAATGGTATAAATGGGAAGAATAGACTCAATAGTCATTATTTTTCTAGACCACATTTCTATATAAAAAATACAAAAAGAAAATAACTAAAATATTGGAATTAATGTGTGGCACTGTCCTTAGATTTGGGATCATATAAATAAACATAAGGCCTCTAAGCTGAAAATATTGAGGATATTTAAGAAAAACTTCAAGAAACGAAGACATACATGATGATCTAAAATTGGAGACGTCAATATTCTAAACATGTCTCTCAAAATTGATCTATGTGAAATATCATCCAAAATCGAAACTGTGTGAATATGTGTGTGTATACATATGTAAGAGTTAACAGTGATTCAAAATTTATGTGGCATTTTAAAGGACCAAGCTAAGAAAATGTTAACAAATAAAACAAAACATAAGACTTACACTATCGGTTATTTTAGTATTAAGAGAAGAAAAATGTGTGCATATATATCCACATGTAGAGGGACTTGATTTATAACAGTGGTGACACTGAGATAAAATTTCTTATCAGCAAGATAAGAAAAAAATCAAAATTTAGTGACATACTTGTCAGCAAGGTTGTGGGAAATAGACAGTCTTGTACATTGGTGATAACAATGGAAAATAGCAAAACTTGCACGAGGCGAAATTTGCTACATCTTCCCCAAACAGAAGTTCACTTATATTTAGACCAAGAAATACCAGCCCTAGAAATCTTTTCCAGGGATAAATTGGCAAAAATATAGAAAGCTACCTAAAGGGCTATTCAGTGAAGTGGTACAAAATAGAATAAGATGCAAAACCCATAAACCTATCAATAAGGGAATTTTTAATTAAACCATAGTACAAAACTAAGTTGATTATTAGGGAAACTGCTAAACATAGAAAGTAATGCTGAGTGAATTAAGTCAGAGAGAGTCAACTATATGGTTTCGCGTATTTGTGGAGCATAAGAAATAACACAGAGGACATGGGGAGATGGAGAGGTGAAGGGATTTGGGAAAAATTGGAGGGGGAGACGAACCATGAGAGACTATGGACTCTGAAAAACAATCTGAGGGTTTTGGAGGGCGGGGGTAGGGAGGTTGGGGGAGCTTGGTGGTGGGTATTATGCAGGGCACTTATTACATGGAGCACTGGGCGTGGTGCATAAACAATGAATTCTGGAACACAGAAAATAAATTTTAAAAAATAAATATATTTTTTTAAAGTAATGAAAAAAATATTTAAGAGAGAAAAGGGGAACATGACTTTGAGGGGAACCATGAAAAGAAAGATGACTAACTTAGCAGAAATCACAAAAATGAGAAAAAGATAAATAAGTAAATCAATAGTGAGAAAAATTAGAAATATTGGAAATTGAGAAAGATACATTTAAAAAATCAAACTCATGAGTTTTTAAATTAAACATTAACAAAATTAGACGTTATTTTGTACTAAATAATAATGAAAATACATCATATCAAACTTCATGGCAAGCAACTAGAGCAAAGCACAGATGGAAATATATAGGCATTAATGCTTATATTGAATACAAAGAGGGTGTATAATTAATGATCTATGCTGCCACTTTAGGAAGCTAATTAAAAAAAAAAGAGTAATTAAACCCAAAATATGTAGGCAGAAGGTAAGAATAAAAATATAAGTAAAATCCCCCTGGGGATAAAAATATACGTTTATAAAAAATAAAAAATTAAAAAAAAATATAAGTAAAATCTTAATGATTTTAAAAAAGCATAAAAACAATAGAAACAGTGAAAAGAAACTCAGTTCCTTGAATAGATCAATACAATTAGGATTATCAAGGAAAAAGACAGTAGCATAATCTTCAAGATTTGAGATAAAGGTAAACAACATGGTAGATTAATCGGAAATTGAAAATTGTCATTGTAATCAAGATCATAATAAGAACATCGACAACATATATAACATGGAAATATTCATTAAAAGAAACAATTAAACAACAGTTTTACTCAAGAAACTAGATATTCTGTACAGGACTGTGTCAAAGAAGTTGAATTTATTATTCATGACTTCTAAAAACAAAAACAAAAACAAAAAAACAAAGCATCACTACAAACAATAATGACAAAGCTGAGACCCAGATGGCATCACTGGTAAATAAATTTTCCCAAACGCAGAGAAGAAATGAAACAATTCTAAAATACCCTCTTCAAGAATGTGAGAAGAAAAAATGCTTCCCAACTCCAATATTTGGAATTCAAAAAGGGATTTCACTACAGACCCCATAGATTTTAAAGAAATACTAGAAACTCTGTGCACATAGTTCATCAACTTAAGGTAGACCAATTCTTAGAAACATATAAACTATTAAAATATACCCAAAATAAAATAACCTGAATAGTTCTGTAACTATTAAAAGCCCTATAAGCTATTTAAGTTTTAGTTTTAAACCTAACAAAAAGAAATCTCCAAGCCAGATAGTTTTGCTGATGAATGATACAAACTATTTAAAGAAGAAATAATAGCAATTCTACATAATCTCTTAAGAATAGAAGGGGAAGGAGCACTTCCCAAAAAGCATTGCCTTATTACCAAATCCAGACAAGATATTACAAGGAAAGAAAAAAGGAATTACAGATCAATATTTCTGCTGAATATAGAAACAAATCTCTTAATGAAATATTATTAAATTGATTCATTAACACAGGAAGAAAAGAAACTACATCATATCCAAGCAACATGTATGTAAGTTTGTTTTTTTTTTTAATCAATCAATGTAATCCATAATTTCAAGAAAAAAGAGAAAGAAGAAAAACAGAGTTTTAACAACGGCTGCAGAAAATCATTTGGCAAAATTCAATACCTATTTTTCATAAGAATTCTCATCAAATCAGGAATAAAATGAAACTTCCTGGACCTGCTGAAAGGCATTTAATAAATCCTATAGCAAGTGTCATACTTAATGATAAAAGACTGAGTAATTCCCAACTAATATCAGAAATAGAAGAAGGATTTTTTTTTCACCATTTCTATTCCATATTGTTCTAGAGCCCCTCATTGGGTAATACAAAAAAGTCAGAAAAAATATAACACATATAGATTGGAAAGGAAGAGTAAAAATACAAAAAGAAATTTATTTTCTGAAAATATAGAAAATCTTATCTCTATTTTAAAGAATCTAACGAAAATTAGAAACTGTTATAAGTCACTATAACGAGGTTGTAGGATACAATATTGATACACAAAAATCAATAATATTAATGTATATGAGCCTAATATGAAAATTAAATTTAAAAAACACTTTTATTTGTAATGTAAATACAAGTAAATATTTTAAAAGGCACTTTACTCAACAGGAAAATTGAATAGCAATAAATAAATACACTAAATCTCAATAATCAGATAACTATATTTTAAAACCTTTATAATACAATTACAGATAAGCAAAAATGTAAGTCTGGTAGTACTAAGTGTTGGTGAAGAACTGAAAGAACTAGGAATGACCAATGTTAAAAAAGAAAAATTTTGTGCTATCTCCTACTCAGCAAAACCCCTAGGCTTTCATGGGGAGAAAACGTTGTGTCTAGATAAGGATGGAAAGGAAATGAACATTTATATCCCTCCCCATCATCTCCCATCAAAAGAGTAAAGATGTCCCATCCAGAACAAGACCATCCAATAGCTATATTTTTAACAGCTAGAAGAACTTTTCTTTTATAGATGTCTAAGTCAAAGGAAGAAGCAAAATTGGCTTCCAGCAATCTTATTCCAATAAATACTGTCTCTAATTCAAGAAACACTTACTGAACACCTGGTGTGACCTATGTCTCAAGGAGTTCACAGACTGATCAAAGAGTGAACATCTAAATGCATAATTGCAACATCCTTAAGTAGAGTCAATGAAGTGTGTGCTCGTTGAAGGGATACCAGCGGTTAGAAGTCACAGACTTTATTCAGAAAGAGAATAATAAGACAATCTGAAATAGGATTTACTTAGAATTTACTTTAGAATTTTCTAGGTGGAAGAATGTGACATTGTTTGATAGTATTATAAAGATAACAATGTAACAGCTAGCAAAGATGACCATGGCATTGTTTAACACACTAGTATGAAAATCACAATTCCAACGATTACAGAACTAGGTTATCATTTGACACGATTTTTCAGTCATCAACTATCCATTATGGATATTTTATCTGAAAAATGCAAACTTCATCCATGTGCTCCACAAACGTGGAGGACTGTTTGTGTGCAGTCAAAATCATGGACAAAAACATGGCTCCTGGCCAGCCTCATCGTGCTCACAGACCAGTAGTCATGATTCCTTGGATTTTATTGTCAGTTTCTTCATGCTTTTCTTTTCTAACTATTCACCCTCTCACTCCATTTACATCTTCTCATTTGTAGAAAAGATTTCGTGTAAGTAGAGTGTAGAAATTCCTTTGCTCCTGGGTTGGTTCACAGAGGCTACAAATTAGCTTTTCTTTATAGAAAATTTGGCCTGATAATAATAACTCCCTTTATAGAGGCCTTGCAAAGACTTTTTCCTTTCCATGTGGTGTTCAGAGATTAATGGGAATGGTGTCCACATATTTGTGTTCCTGCCAGACTACGCCACTTATCTGAAGCCAGTGTCAGGGCCCTATGACTATTAATCACCTCTGGAGTCCCTGAAATAAAATCCACATTGTACACTTCTTGGACTGAGGAGGGGGAAAGGGAATGGTGTGTTTTGGGGCTGCTTCTCATCATTAATTTTCAATTATGACTGCAGGAACCATCCCAGCTAAGCTTCAAGTAGGAGGGCAGGGGGTAAAAAAGCCCCCAGGGAAGATTAATAAGGGCCACATGGAAGGGGAGAAAATCTGGGATGTATAAACTCTTTTCTTTTTCTTTTCTTTTCTTTTCCTTTTTTTTTTTTTTTGGAAAAGAAAAATAATAAACAATTTATAAAATTCCTCACAGGGCAGTATAAAATATATCCCTGCTAATTGGGAAAAGTCACATAAAGGACAAAACAAGAAGGCCTTTTATAAGCATAAATAAAATGACTGAGCCACACCTTTGTTTTCAGCTAAGCTCATGAGTTCAACTTTCTTTATTAGTTAAGATCATTGTTTCCACTTTAAAAAAAATGGTTTTGTGACTGCTTCTTCAGTTGGACTGACACTTCTCTCCGCCAGAGGAAACCATTTCATAGTCTTTAGAGGCCTGTTGAAGAGTCCTTCTGGTGTGAAATAAGCAAGTGCAGAAAATCTGTTCATAAAAGAAAAAAAAAATCAGCCTTCTTAGTAGGACCCAGGAATCTGAATAATGAAGAACTAATGTTATGTGTGGTGTTCTGTATTTTACAAATGGCTTTTACATATAATATTCTCATCTCACCACATTCTATGTTGTCAGTTTTTTATAAATCTCATTTTTTTAAAGACTTTATTTATTTATTTGAGAGACAGAGGTCACAAATAGGCAGAGAGACAGGCAGAGAGAGAGGAGGAAGCAGGTTCCCTGCTGAGCAGAGATCCTGATGCAGAGGAAGGGTGGGGGGGGTGGGGCATGATCCCAGGACCCTGAGATCATGACCTGAGCTGAAGGCAGAGGCTTAACCCACTGAGCCACCCAGGTGCCCCTATAAATCTCATTTTTTAACTCAAGTAACTAATGATCAGAAAGCAAAATCAAACACTCCTTATCATACATTAAAAGTGACATAGTCAGAATTCCAATTCAGTCTCCTGGTTCAAAACACAGACTTTACATGGTATTTTGTTGATTCAATCTTTAAGGGTTAGATATTGAAGCATTTATGTGAAGTTATTATTTTATATGAGTATTCTTACACTATTCTTTTCAACAGAGAAAGCCATCACACACACACACACACACACACGCACGCACGCACGCACACATTCCACTTAACATTGGATGTTAGTCACTTTAGAATTGTTCTTCTCATTCAACCTCCATCCCAACTTTCTTATTTCATTTTGTTCTCCCCTGAGGAATAATTCTTTATTGTGAATGTTTTGGATGTGGTAGTTCCTACATCCTACTACAAAAGCTCTGTAGGTCAATTCATTCCATTCCTACATGGGCTTAGTCAATCACACATTCTCTCTAAGAATATTGAATCCTTAATGAGCAAAAGAAAAAAGTGTGCCCACAAAAAAGACCTTGGTTATTGTTCTTACTCCCTTAAGCCTAGTGCAAAATCTTGGCCCTTGTCATTTCACCAAGTTTATCTTTCTAGCATCCTATTAATTCAGCATCTCTGAAATTCTCCCAGTACATCCCCTGGTTGTCAGAGAAATCAATACTCTGTTTCTGTGACTTAGAACAAAAAATATGACTGATGCATACTCTTCTGTAGTATTGAATATCCATGGCTTATGGAGATGCCAGCTTGGTTATAGCACCTGTGACTTCAGATTCTCATATAAAAATTCATTTCTTTCAGATACGAAATTAAGTCTTGACTCAAGACATTGGGGGTAGACCAGATAAACTTCTAAAGCATCTCTTGGAACTATAATGGAAGGCTCAAAGTGTTGATGGCATTATGAGACTTTTATGAAATATTTCCTCCTTTATCTCTGACTCATGGCATACACTAATGATGTATGTATAGAGCAATTTGAACCTGCAGTTAAAATTGGATGAGTAAGGTAAAAATTCAAGGATGATCCTGTCAAAAGTTTTAAATGTTCTTTTACCCTCTTAAAGGGTTCATCTTATACAAATCTAATTCTCAGATTTTTATGAATATTGCACATGAGAAATTCCCAATTACTGAATTATAATAACATAGCTTTATTAACTGCAAACTGGTTGGAAAAACTTATAACAAAAACTTATAATAAAAGCTACTTGGGTGGCTTAGTCTATTAAATGTCTGCTTCAGCTCAGGTCACTATCCCAGATCGAGCCCATGTCTTAGTGCTCCTTGTTCAGCAGGGAGCCTGCTTCTCCCTTTCCCTCTATCTGCCACCCTGCTTGCTTGTGATCTCTGTCTTGCTATCTCTCTCTGTTCAAATAAATAAATAAAATCTTTAAAAAATGCTATTGTACCTGATTTTAGTTTACTATTTTATAAATTATATCTTCCAAATACTTCCCCTTAATTAAGAACTAGAAATAAATTTCAGGGGTAAAACTGTCAACTTTATATGATTTTCCCATTTTGGATTTCAACTTGATCTAAACATCTGATTTCTGAGTCATAATTTTGGCTTGGGAGATGAAAATGGCAAATTTTATGAAAAACAATCCCATGTTTTGGAAATTTCAGGCTTATTTTCAAGGTTCATTATTATTCTTTTATATTGTTAAGTCTTTGTCACCAAATAGGCTTTTATAGTAGTCTTATACCAAAGTAAAACCACTGGAGAACAGGAGATTTACGTGGTAAGTGTGTTAGAGGAAATCCCTCATTGAATGGCAAAAGCACGTGTTAAATTTCAGGTTTGATGAAAGTGACACTAGCCTTTATTTATAACGACAGCTGCTTGTAAGCTGTGGAGACAAACTAGATTAAGAATTTCCTGATGATTTTGCTCTGAAGATCATGTGGCAGAAAAGACTCTGGGTTCAGATATTGAAGTAGAAAATATAAATGTAGTTTCCTACTCCCCCCTAGGGGTTAAGAGTACAGGTTGACTGGTCAAGGCACTTGATTGAGTCAAAATGGGCCTGGATATGAAATCAAGGCAGCTCAGTCACATGCAGTATGTCCTACCTTCATCTCTGGGGAATAGGTCCGTAAGAACTGACTTTATTTACCTTGAATATTTAATGGGGATTTGCATCAGCTTGGATTAAGTTCTTCAGCGAGAAAGTGCATGTGAACATGGGAAAGGCTTTCAGGTTTTGGTTTTACTTCTTAATTATAGAAAGGAAGAAAGAGAAGGGAAAGAAAGAAAAATAATTGGAGAAAGGAGCACTGGTGGTTCTGTGGATTCTTGATCTACACTCTGGTCATTATCTCAGGGTCACAGAATGAGCCCCTTTGCTCCCCATGGAGTGGGGAGTCTTATTGTCTCCCTCTCTAACTCCCCGCTCTCCTCTCTCTCTTTTTCTCACAAATAAATAAATTAATAAATAAATGAATAATCTTAAAAAAAAAACAGGAAGAGAAAAGAAATGAATTCAAAAGAAAAGAAGGGCTGAGAAGGGGAGAAGAAGACAAGAGAGGAAGCGAATGATTACAGATAATGATAAGTTGATACGGCACAAAGACTAAATCCTAGCTGCCTAGATTCAGATCATGATCTGAGATCACCAACTGTGTCATCCAAAGCAAACTATCCTCTTGATGATTCAGTTTTATACCATCTGTAATATGAATCTTAACACAGCATCTACTTCATAAAGTTGCATTAATGATTTAAATGCTGGAAGAAATAGAATGTTTAGAGCAGTGCTGGGCCCATCATAAGCATTTTTAAGTGTTTATTGTTATGAAAGTAGTTTCCACCACTTTGTGCTGGTGAAACAGATTCATAGCGCGTGCCCTGAACCCTCCATCTAGACAAGCTCCACAAACTCATAGTTTGGGTTTGTCAGCTCTACTACTTGTAAACGTGTATACTTGAGCAAATTACATGTTTTCCTTCCCTCACTGACAGATGAAGATGCAAATAAATAGCCTACTGTTTGTCCAGAAATGAAAAGACAAACTGATAAATTGATTACTCATACAAGTAGCAGATATCTCTTGAGCACCTACCAGTAGACACTAAGCCAAGCACTGGAATTTAAAATAGTAATAATAATAATAATAAATAATGTGAAATAAAAAAACAAAAAAAATAACAGGAGAGCCTATTTTCAAGGTATGTGAAATGCAGGAGAGGAGACAGGACACATGTGCACAGAACTACAGGATACAACAACTACAGGATACAATAGAGCTGTTCCAAGGTTCTAAGAGGAATCAGAGGAGGAAGGTATTGCCATTGTCTAGGCGTTGATGAGGGGGTCAGAAAATACTTCTCTTTGCAAGGATGTCTAACTTAGGCAAAGCTTCACAAATTCCATGACATTTGACTTAAAGACTTAAAGACTGAGCACAAGTTACCCAACAGAGACATGATGCTCAGATGTACATAGTGTGGTTATGCATGCAGAGAAGTTTGTCTCAGTTTATGTGGCTCAATCATAGGACGCATTTATGGGCAAGTGACTGAAAAAGATGAGTTTACAGATTTTTCTAGCCTTAATGAGTTAGATTATCAATAATAATCTAACTGTCCTCCAAGTTCAAGAAAACTAGATTAAGAATTTCCTGATGATTTTGCTCTGAAGATCATGTGGCAGATCATCAGCCTTCACCAGAGCCATTTTAAATCCATCTGAATCTATCAGTAATGACTTGTCTTCCTTAACCTGACTTCTCAGCCAATCAACAACTGTTTGGCTCCAGTGACCATGTTTGTAAGAGCCTGAAAGTTTAGCCCATCTTTAAAAACTCCTGCTTCTAAATGCTTGCAGAACCCTGAACTCCAGACTTCCCAAAACTTGATATAAGATTAATTCTTGTTCAATTCTCAGATATGCCCTATGACTATAGCTATCCCTTGCTTAGTAAGCGATACATTCACTTTGATTTCATATTGACGCTACTTAATGCTTTTACTATTACACCTCTCCACCTCCTTTACTACAATATTTAATAGGCACTGACTATATGTCAGTGAGGATGCACAGATATGGTCTATGATATGTGGGAGCTACCCCAGGGATTTATCCAGAGGGTCGTATGAATGCTAAAATACTTTAACTAAACATGCATTTCTATAAATAAAAATGCATACGGGAGAACTAACAGTTGTTGATCACCTACAATGAGACATGTATTATACTGTTTGCTTCATGTAGTTTACTTACATTAAATAACCCAGCAATAGCCCCAGGTGGATGTCCACATGCCTATTTTCTAGACATGAACTAGTACCACGTGATCTCATTTTGGTCTGTCTTCAAAACTGGCGGTCTCCAATAGGGAGGAACTTCTTGCTCTGTTGTAAAACATAAAAGTTGAAATGTAGCCATCCAATGACAGTTGAAATCAAACCCCACTCCAGAGCATGTAAATATATTTGCTGATACTACTAAATGATTGAAACAAAAATTTCTCCCTAATGCTCCTTTCTTTAAAAATTGTGTTCCATTAAACAGCATGGAGTTTCCTCAAGAAGTTGAAAATAGAGCTACCTTACAACCCAGCAATTGCATTACTGGGTATTTACCCTAAAGATACAAACATAGTGATCTGAAGGGGCACATGCACCTGAATGTTTATAGCAGCAATGTCCACGATAGCCAAACTATGGAAAGAACCTCGATGTGCATCAACAGATGAATGGATAAAGAAGATGTGGCATATATGGACATATATGCACACATATATGTGGAATAGTATGTAACCATCAAAAGAAATGAAATCTTGCCATTTGTGACGACATGGATGGAACTAGACGGTATTATCCTTAGGGAAATAAGTCAATCAGAGAAAGACAACTATCATATGATCTACCTGATATGAGGAAGTGGAGATGCAATGTAGGGGGTTTGGGGGGTAGGAAAAGAATAAATGAAACAAGTTGGGATTGGGAGTGATACAAACCACAGGAGACTCTTAATGTCACAAAACAAACTGAGGGTGGCTGGGGGGAGGGAGGGAGGGAGAGGGTGGTGGGGTTATGGACATTGGGGAGGGTATGTGCTATGGTGAGTGCTGTGAAGTGTGTAAACCTGGCAATTTGCAGACCTGTACCCCTGGGGCTAATAATACATTATATGTTTATAAAAAATTTTAAAAATTGTGTTCCATTATAGAATTATAAATTATTGTTTTTCACATTTTAATTTGTAAAAGATACATAAAAATAATTAATACTTAAGGAATAGTTACACTGATACTTAATGACCACCTATGTATACCATGTATAAATTTCATTCTAACAATTCTCTCAAGTTGAAAATTATATTATTGTTATTTTATAGATGAGAAAACTGAACAATTTAGAGGTCATACAAATTCCCCAAGGACATATCTAGTGCATGGTAAAACAAGAATGATGACATCTGCTCTCAATGAGCAATTTTTGAAACAGATTAACATTTCACAAAAATAATACTTGCAAATAAGATAATAAATAAAAAAGTAATGTAAGTCTTGACAAGTTCTAAACACTTTCTAGTGATAGTTCCTTATAGTTGAAGCAACCGAATATTTTCTTATAGTCAAAAATCACATCTTAATTGAAAGATGCTACAAATTTATATGTATAGTTGACCCTTGAACAACACGAGTTAGAGATGCATGGATTCCCTTAAATGTGAATTGTTTTTGATAAAATTATTTTAGTACTGTAAATGTACTTTCTCTTCCTTATGAGTTTCTTACTAATACATTGTTTTTTGGAGCATATTCCATTGTAAGAATTACAGTATATAATACATTTAACATACAAAATATGTGTTAATCAACTGTTTATGTTCTTGGTAAGTCTTCCAGTCAACAGCAGGCTATTAGTTAAGTATAGTATACATGGAGCCGAAAGTATACATGGAGTTTTGACAGCACATAGGTCAGAGCCCCTAACCTCTGCACTGTTAAAGTTTCAACTATATTTCCCTCAGTTTCAGACTGAACATGTAAGTGTCTTCATGATGATTTGGCATTGAGATTAGGTAAGCTACCTTCAAAGTTTCACATCCCTTTGACAGAGAAGGATTGAAGGATGAGTAAGTTGATTTTGATGCTCCACACGGTCTGAGAAAATGCTAATTACTAAGCAGAAATCCTTTCCTCTAACATTTTCTTTTTACCTATGAAGATCCAGTAAAATCTTCATAGAGTATAGAAAGCACAGCTACTGTTATAAGGCACCACATCAAGTTTCTGAATAATGGCCATGTTTACCTTGTCTTGTGTTCTGAATTCTGGTGCTTTACTCTCAAAGAATGACTTGCTTAAACTTGTAAAAAATAGTACTAACAGCATAGATAAATGAAAAATAAATAAATAAATACATAAGTAAAATAATTTGTCCCTTTCTTGCTATGGGTCTTTTGAAGTAATCCTCTGGGACATAGCCCTTAGGAATGATTTTTGTAGGCCTTTAATATGACAGGATCAAAGAGTTTATTAGAATGAATTACTGAGGGGACTTAGTGATTACATTTCCCTAAACTACAAAAACAAACCAAAGCTAAGAAAGACAGAAAACAATCTCAAAATCATATGGGAACAGATTAGAAGGCACCATGCTCCTGCTTGTTCATTCGAATGGCAGGACAATATGTTGATAATTATAAGCACTTACATATGTTCTACCTCATTTAATTGTGCACAAGCCCTCTCCGTATTTAAACATATTTGACAGCTTTAGGAACCAATTTTAACAAACAATGAAAATACTATTTCATTTTTTTTTTAATTTTGAAATAAGTTTAGGTTGGCAGAATTGCAATAATAATACAGACAATCCATTTAATAATACATAATACAGACCCAGCTATGACTAATATTATCAGTTTATATAACTACGATATATGCATCAAAGCTAAAAAATGAGAATTGTATGATATTTATTACCTAAACTACAGGTTTATTTTTAGTTTCACCAGATTATATACTGATGCCCTCTTTTTAAACTGTGATCCAATCTAGGAAAACACATTGCATTTATTTATTTTGTTTTAAATATTTATTTATTTAATTAAGAGAGTGTGTACGTGAGTGGAGGGAAGGGCAGAAGGAGAGGGAGAAATGCAGGCTCTCCTCTGAGCAGGAAGCTCACATGGGGCTCAATCTCAGAACCCTGAGATCATGACCTGAGCCAAAGTCATGAGTCCAACACTTAACCGCCTGAGCTACCCAAACCCCCGAAGCTAACACATTGCATTTAGATATCATACCTCTTCAATCTCTTTCAACCATGATAATTTTTAAATTAATTAACTAATTAATTTACATCATCCATGACCTTGACCCTTTTGATGGGTCCTGATTATTTTATATCCCTCCATTGGTGTTTGTCTGATGTTTCCCTGTGACTGGATGAGAGCTATAAGATTCAAAGGAGAATCCTACAGTGAGGTGCCTTTCTCATGGCCTATCAGTAACAGCATGATGATAACATGACTTACTTATTATTCATGTTTTTAACCTTGATCACTTAGATAGAGAGCTGTATCCTGGGCAAAGTATATAGTTACTACTTTCTCCTTTCCAGACTCTGTTCCTTAGATTCCAGTCATTAAATGGCAATCCACACTCAAGGAAGGAGCAATTAAGCTTCCCTACTGGATGGAAGAGGGCAAAGAATCTGTAGTCATTACAAACAATGCCACAACCACTAATAACTACTTTGGAGGAAATACCTTGAGACTACCCAAATATCCTATGACTCTTCAAAATTGTACTCACTAACTATATCATTCATCAATTGTCTACAAGAATTATTACTCATGATTATTTTCTATTTCTTTCATCTTCTGTGCATTTAGTATTTGAAATTCTTCTGTAAGATCTATCTTGTTTCTCTCATTTATTTATCCTTTACTGATGTCAATAAAGATACACAATATTTATCTCACACTTTATTTTTGTGTTATATGTTAGGACCGGGTATGCTATATCCTTATTGCTAATATTAACCATCTAAGAAATAGCTATGATATATTTAACATTACACATTGTCCAGGAAACCTATTCTAGCTTTCATGGAGTTATATTAAGCAATTCTGGCTTGGAAACAAAAATACCATATCTAGTTATCACTAGATATGGTATTTCATTTCACTCCCATCAAAAGTGAAACTTGCCAGTGTCTTGCTTTTTTAAAAAATTTTTTCTAAAATATATGTTTATAAAAAATTAAAAATTAAAAAAATTTTTTTTTCTAACTCTTTCTAATTTAAGTTACATATATTCTTTTTTTTTTTTCCTATTTGGTGGAAAAGGAAAGCATAGAGCATAGATGGAAAACATAGAAAAGTGATAAAGAATCAAAATGTGACTTGGTATACATGAGAAAGAAGGTCCAAAGAGAGGAAAGGATTAAGGTATAAGAAGGGAAAGATAGTCCAGATTCATTTCATTTTGTGTATAACGTAAATGCCCAAGAATGGAGAATTCTCTAAATAAATTATGATTGCCCATAGGAAGTGATACTACATAGCCATTCTAACAATGTTTTTAAGTAATTTGAAATAGCATGGGAAAGGTCACAGAATAAAGTGAAGTAAAAAAATGGCAGGATACAAAACTAGACATGCAACATGATCCGGATTTTGTTTAAAAAAAAAAAGGAAGGAAAATAATATGAGGAAAATAAATATTGCATGTATAAATATGGAAAAAAAAATTTTAATTAATTGCAAAAAGACACACAAAACCGGTGGGCTAGCATCATGCCTAATAGCCGACTTGGCATCTACTGAATTAATTATTGAATACAAGAACATATTAATAGTAGTTATGGTTGGGTGGTAGAATATTTGATGACTTAGTATTTCTTCTTTATGTTTCTTGTGTATTTTCCAAGTTTTCTATTCCAAACATGTGTTATTTGGTATTTAAATAAGGAACTGCAATGCAAAAAAGAAGTCAGATGACAGTCCGTTTCCAACTGTCCTTAAGCTTCCCAAAGTGCCCCTTGATGAGTAGTGTTTTGTTACTTTATCATCTAGAGATTATTTTTAGAAAGAGGCAATGTTTGGGAAAAAATCCTAAATTAAAATAGGTCTGTTCTAATTAATCAACCCAAGAACTTGGCTGCTCAGTATGAATCGTGTAGGTCACCTGAAAAGCAAACAGAATAATCATAACGGCTTTTGGAGCCTTTGAAGTTATAGATTAAGCCAGTGGGAAATTAGCCAGATTGCCATTATAGCTGAAAAGTGCCGGAAGGCCCCGGCAGCCAGTGTAATTATGCAAGCTTTGTGAGCCTTGAAAATTTTGTGATTGTAATGCGTGCTCTCAGCCTTCATAAAGTTCTACACCAACCTGCATTCTTTAAACTGCTGTCTGGCCCAAGGCTGGGTGATAAATTAGAAGAGAAAAACAAATATTGCAGCAAACCCTTCTTTCATATCATAAGTGTCTTTACCCATTATATTCCTGAAGGATACTGGGGTAGGAATGTGCATCACCCTCCAGTGACTAATGCCACTTGGGTAGGATGGGGAAATGGCCCTTCCTATGAGCTTTTTCTTGCAGGGTAGGCACAGGCATATACACAGCTGTGTCTAATTATGGCTGGAATGTCAATTATAAAAGAGGCCAGCTGGGTGCAGACAGAGGTCATTGATAAGCTTGGGGACTCACCATGGAGTGGTAAAGTTTCAGAGCTGTGTTCTGAGGTATGGAAGAGGTAAGCCCAAGATGATACTCTGAGAATCACCATTAAGTACATTTGTCTTGGCCTCTCTTGAGTACAAATGCTATTCTGAGCGGAAATGCCACTCAGATGCACAGTGCATTGAGAGGGAGGTTTGCTCAGTGTGAACGTGAACCTTTATTTAAGTAGAGGAACAAGTAAAGGAGGGTGTGGAAGGGAACATACCATCAAAATGTCTTCACATTCACACAAAGACAGAACCAGAAGTGAAGGGTAAAAGATGACCCCAGGAAGAAAGACTTCCATTCTCATTTGAAGATGTACCCTCTGAGGATAACAGGGATTGTAGGAAGACTCTAGAGAGGAGACTCTGCTGAAGAATGTATTCCATCACACTCAAAGAGTAAAATCTTTCTTGTGTATGACTTTGGGTTCTTTTGCAGACTCCTTGCCAAAGACAGCATTTCAGACGAGTAGCATCTGGTTTAGAATGTCTGACAAAAATATTGTGGCCTTAAAATTTCAGAGGCACAGATCACATTAAGGATTTAGTAAAAACTAATGATTCCTCCCGCCACACATATTTCTCCTTGCATAAAAAATGAATAATTCAAGGGGTTCAAAGACATCCCCCAACATTTCTGCTAAAGCACATGAACCCGTGAGCCCTGGTAATAATCTCTGATGTAGAAGTTGATGACAAGTAATTTTTTATAAATTTTCCTCCAAGGAATTGAAGAGATCAAATATCTAAGCTAATCTAGCTTGATTCTTTAAGAGAAATACTTTTTTTTTTCCATTTTTTAAACAGATAGGGACACTGAGACAAAGAGAAGTCAAAATTGATGATGGTTATTTGGCTCTGAATAAAGCCTGAGAAATCGGTTATCAATTTCCTATTCTATTGTTCATGAGGTATTTTTTCACTTTCAATTTACCTTTGTTTATAAAAACATCAAGGAAGTTTCAGATTAGGTGAAATATGTCTGTTGAGGCAAAAATACTCACTTCACAAAGGAAATGTAGGGAAACTATTCCTCAATGGTTTGATACATTTTCATATAGTACAAACACAAGAGTTATACAGACCATTTTGAACCATCTCTGCTTTTTAAATTATTTATTTATTTTTAAAGATTTCATTTATTTATTTGAGAGAGAATGCCAGGGGGAGGGGAGAGAGAGCATGAACAGTGGAGAAAGGCAGAGAGAAAGGGAGAAGCAGACTGCCTAATGAGCAGAGAGCCATTTATGGATTCTCTCCCAGGACCCTGAGATCAGGACCTGAGCAGAAGGCAGGCTCTTAATGAAAAGCCACCTAGGTTTCCCTGTAATTAGTATTATTTAGTAATTGAAAAGATTATTCTTGAAATTATAAAATGAACTATTTATTTTTGAAACAGTTCATTTATTAAATTTAGCATTGGTGTGAGAAAATATTTCCAACTATCAAAAAAAAATCTAAAGCAATAATAAAAATTAGGGCTCTCAAAAATAATAACCCCATGGCAATTGTTAAAATAATTAAAAATAATATCATTATCCTACTCTTTCTACTATGTTCAGTTGTCTTATTGTATGACTAGAGACAAATGCCCATAAGAAGTTCCCTAAAAATCCCTCTTTGTATAGTCTTCCCTATCCCCACAGGGAATTGCTGAGTTTACACAATATCTATTAAATTCAGAACCCAAGGAATTTTATTAAAAATGTGTACACACATAAGTTTCTGTTAATACTGTTATTCAGTTTTACCATAATTATCATTCAGTTATCAGGCTATTTCATTTTTCCTCATAAGTACTTGAAGACAGGGAACAGTTCTTTTTTTTTTTTTTTTAAGATTTATTTATATATTTTAAAGAAAGAAAGAGAGAACATGAGCAGGGGGAGGGGGAGAGGGAGAGAATCTCAAGCAGACTCTCCACTGAGTGCAGAGCCCTACCTGGGGCTACATCTCAGGACTGTGAGATCAGGACCTGAGCCAAAACCAGGAATCATAGGCTTAATGGACTGAGCCATCTGGGGGATGCATTTCTTGATCAATACAGTGGAGACAATGGTGTCTTCCCGGCATCTCCCATCCAGCTTCCCTCTTTAGGGTCTAATCCTTCCCCAGGGCTGAGTGTCAGATGTCAACTGCTCATAGCTGAGTGCTCCTGTGGACTTAGTCATGGCCCCTCCTGGGGGTCAGCTTAGGCAATAACTGACTGAGTTAAAGATGCAGAAGCCCAGATCCCCCTTGTTTGATTTGGTGATAACTCCAAAGGGCCACCCCAGTCTCAAATCTCCTTGTAGATCAGTGAAAGTCAACTGCAACTCGAATTTAGTAACCTTCTACTGTCCAAATGGTCTTCCTTATTTTGGGGGAGGGTGTACCATTCACATTTACATAACTTTCCTCAATAGTTATATTTAGGAATTTTTATCTTAATTAATATAAAAAATTTTTAAACTGACATACAAAGTTCATTTGGATTTCATCAGTTTTCCACAAATGCATTTTTTCCATTCCACAAATACAATCCAGAATACCACATTTCATTTAGTAGTTTGTTCTCCTTGGTTTCCTCCGATCTAGGACAATTTCTCAGTCTTTCCTTGTTTTTCATCATGTTGACAATTTTACACAGTCTTTAGCAAGGTCTTTCATGTAATGTTTCTCACTTTGGATTTCTCTAATGTTTTCCCCATCATCACCCTGGAGTTGTTGATGGGGTAAAACTACCTCAGAGTTGAAGTGTTCTCATTGCATCATATCAGGGGTATGTCGTATCAACATGACTTATTACTACTGATATCAACCTTAATTATTTACTTAAAGTAGCATCTTTCAGGTTTGCCACTATAAAATTGGAATTTCTCCTCCTCTATCCCAAAGATACCTAACAACTCAACCCCTACATGCAACTGTCTCAGAGTCTGTTTCCATAGTATCCAAATTAAGAAAACATGTGTTGTAACATTTCCAATTTTGTTTCAACATATAGCCCAAAAAATCTGCTGAATAATTTGGTCTTTGAAATTTAACTTTGCCAATACTTATGGAATAGAAACAAGCTAATCACAGTTAATTTTGCAGCCATGTTAATGTAATTTACTTTGTGCAATTGCCTTAATTCAAGGAATTCATAGAAACTGTGGTATATTTTCAAAAGCCACATATATATTACCACTTACGTATGTTGTTCCTGGCTGTGATTTGTGCAAAATACATAAAGCTCCTATCACATAAAACAGTGGTATAAGAAGCTAAATCTTTATCATCTCCAATCATCCAAACTACTAATTGACCACACCAAAACCCACACATTCCACTCTGAACTTTTTGAACCAATTCAATGACATCATATTTTATGAAAATCACTAACATTATTAGAAATTTCACTAAAAATTACATCTTTGCTATTTCAAGATCTTCATTGGAAAAATATGAGAAAGCTTACTCAGTTGTATGAAATCACTGTCATTTTGGTTTCATTGGTTTTTTCCTTTATTTTTAGAAAAGAAATATTTAATCAAGAAGAATAAAGTTAGTAATTTTTTTCTCTTAACTTAATTTATCCAAACTGGAAATTTTCTAATAAAACCCTCAAATTTTTTCTGGCTCATTTGATCCTCACATTGTGATATTTGAATATATATATCAAATTTTGAAGTGTAGTAGAAACTCTTTATTTTCTGCTCATTAATAAAATTACTTATTTTGTGAAGAAAGCGATTCATTTTTTTTCTTTATATATTTTAGAAATGCAGTGGTATCTAGTGCACCCCCGCCAAAAAAAAAAAAAAAAAAAATCCACCTTCTTTTCTAAGGAAAGGAAGAGTGTGCTTGGGACTTTTTCTTTAAAAAAAAAAAAAAAAACCACACACAGGAAAGGTGATGATTTAGACCATAGGATTTGATGATGTTTACAGCAAGCATCTCAAAGATAAAATATCCTTCATGTTTTGTAGGCAAAGTCTTTGGGAAAAGTGCATGCTGGTGCAACATATCATATGTGATCATGATACCATATTATTCTTTGTTGACAGAAGACACAAATCCTGAATTTTCTCCCCTTGGCATTGCAGGGTCATCCCGGCTATAAACTGAACCACATATATCAAGTTAAAATAAAAGTGTCCCTGGGGATTGAACAGACTGATTTCTTTCATAGTTCAATGACATTGTCCAGACAAACACATGGCTTTCCTCACGCCACTTCTTTCTTAGGGTCACTGCTCGAATGTTACCTTAGCGGATAGAACTACCTGAAGAGTCTATAAAATAACTCACTTCTCAACTTTATACTGTCTATTCCCCTTCCCTGCTTATTTTTTTTTTCCTATAGCATCCGAAACTATTCTAATAAGATCTGTATTTTGCTTGATTTTTTAGATGTCAGCCTCCTTGTTCCTATGTACATACATAAGGAAAAATATTCTCTTATTTTGTTCACATTGTATTCCTAGTTCCTAGAACAGTACCTGATGCATAATAGAAGCCTAAAAATTTTTAATGAACACATGGATTAATACAGGTTTAACAAATACATGTGGATTATTTGCTGCTCTCAATCCATACAGAGAAAGGCAACATGTCATATTGATCTTTATGTTACTTGAAGGGAAAAAAAAAAGAAAAAAGAAGATATTAACAATTTTAATCTACTTTTTCCAAGTAATTTTTTGAGTATTATACTCCAAAGAACTTTCTCTACTATAAAACTGATAGTTTATCATTCTTTCCACCTCCTTCCCTACATTTACTATGAATGAAAGACCCAGTATAATACTGTGTCTTTGCCAGACTTCTTTTGCCAACATATCAAATTAATTTCTGCAATTCAAATAGTAGATACTTTGAAGGGTCCATTTTTCTCAAGCAAGGTCCATAGCCTATAAATAATTTGTTTTACTTCCCCTTGTTAAAGCTTAGCTTTACCATTATTGTAAGGTCTGTGAATATGTGCATTTCTACCTAATTGTGTTGACCATTATCAAAGGCTTATGGTCTCCAGGGTTATACTGGGATTTAAATATCCCATTTCATTCATTCTCATCTATCTTGCTGAATATATTGAGGTTTCTCCTGTTTGACATTAATAATTTTTTTTAAGATTTATTTATTTATTTATTTGACAGAGATCACAAGCAGGAAGAGGCAGGCAGAGAGACAGAAGGAAGCAGGTTCCCTGCTAAGCAGAGAGTTTAATGTGGGGCTCGATCCCAGAATGCTGGGATCATGACCTGAGCCGAAGGCAGAGGCTCAACCCACTGAGCCACCCAGGCACCGCTTGACATTAATTCTTGAAACCTTCAAAATACAGTAAAGAGTTGAAATAATAATCATTTCTTTCATCTTTTTCCAAAAGGAGACGTTTGACTAAGTCACAGAATATATTCTACAAAGATATATGTTATCAAGACTTCTAAAAAAATCAGTACCTAGAAGCCAATTCTTCAGAATTTAATCCTAGTGACTCACAATTGTTAGCTGCAGTTTACGGGGGGAAATATTGTAATAATACGTATCATCATCCTTAATATGCCAGGTCGGTCTTAAAGATGATATTCATATCCGAAAGGTCATTTTCACGTAAGACAAATAGTATAATGCCACCCCAATTTCAGAACCTTGTCATTACTGACATGTTGCCAAAACTATCAACTTGTACCACTTTTTTAAAAGCTGTGATTTAAGGGTTTTCTTCAGGAAATATGAAACTCGCGAACTTGCCTTTGTGTATAACTTTGCGAGGGCCATCTCAAAAAGGATGTGTCACAGGTAATAAAATAGAGCAGATGGGAAAAGGAAGTTGAAGCGACAGACTTATTCATCGTTTGTGCTGTTGAGATGGTTACAGGCAATAGCAATTGGTTCCATGCAAACATTCCCAGTCTCCATCCTTCCAAAGTTATTATGAAAATTGCCTTCAGACTGAGATGACATGCAAATCCTTCCTGTCACTTTGATGGTAGTCATCACCTAGAGAGACAAACAGCAGCTCTGGATTACCCGTGTTGGAAATGTCTTCCTTTTGGTTGGGTTGTATCATATTTAGTTCACTGTGTTCCCAAAAGTGCCGCACATTCTTCTACGCCTTCCAGGTTCAATAGCTTATTATTTCAATTAGACTTTCTTATTACAGGAAACTTTCCATTAAAGGAGATTTCAACTTATGCTTATTTACTTTTAATGTGTTTTTCATCACTTTTCTTGTCACTTTGCTTCATTGTCAAAATGAAACAGGGACAAAGCCTGCCCTTTTTGACTAGAACAACACTATCCACGCTTTCAAAGAGAGTTATTCCTAAGACAAGGAGGATGGAATACATTTTACATTGACAATGGTGTCTTTTCTTTACCAATCCAATGTTGTTCCTACAGTCAGTCATTCATATTAAAACAGTCTTAAACAGGAGTTTATAACTACTTTCATTGTAGTAGCAGTCAGAGTTAGAGTTAAATATTTTATGGTTTGGAAAAAACTTTTACTGTAGAAAAAGTGTATTAAAAGTGGTGATACTATATATTTCTCCTGTAATTAATAAATGTTACCATATGAAAAAAATGTCTTAGTTAAAAAGTTACTCAGGAAAATTACCACAAAATTAAGTGTGACAATCTCAGCTTATTTACATAAAAACTTAAAATATCTATTCAAATGAGTTATCTAAACAGAAGTTGCATTTAAACTACCTAGATTGAACTTTGAAGTATATATATTTTTAGAAATTCTCATTTCCTGGGAAAAATGCAGAGAAGTTTAATCATTTTTCAGCAGTGTCCTTTTCCTTGTTTTAAATCAGTTACAATAAAAATTCTACTAGAATAAATCAAATTAGTTCCTTTAGGTAGGCATAGTATTTCTCATGGCTACCTTTAGCCCAGGTATTTTCCATTGCCTCAATATATCAGATACTCAGTGACTATTGGATGAATGCATAGATAGGTGCTAATTTTTCTAATGATATTTTATCCATTGTTTTGTTTCTCTTTCTGACTAGTACTCATTTGCTCAACCAATATTTACTGAGCACTTATTATATCCCAGGCCCCTTTAGTATTTAGTATATATTTAGTATATTTAACATATATTAGTATATATTAGTATACCTATATACTAATCTAAATATTTATATATATTAGTACCTAAAATAGTAAATAATCCCTGTCTCATGATACTTACGTTGTATTAAACCACACTTGATGAAATTAATTCAATTTACTGGTCAACATTTTTTTTTCACTGTCATATATTATTCTCTGCAAGGGAGGAGGAGAGTAGGTACATTTGGTAGACAGTTATGTATTTCATATATATGTAAATAATTTATATAATTTGGTGAAATACTGTATACATATGGCATATAATAGATCAGATATGGAATTGTCATTGAGGAAAATATATTTAAGGAAAAACATGAGAAGAGATTATTCTTTTCTCATGTATAAGTATTTTCTCAGTCATTAGCTACATTAGACATTCATAGAGCAGTTAACGTTTTTGGACTGCTGTCATACACTTTGATCCATCTACAGACTCCCCTGACTTTTGCTTAAATATATTTTGGCTGCAACTGACAGCATCTGGAGAGAGCAAAAGGTCATTTTTAACACCAGGAAGCTTTTCTTCTGGGTGATGGGCAATATCACCATTACGTCAGGCATGTAGCTCAAGGTCCTTACTACCTCCTCCAGTGAATTCCCTGACAACAAGTTGCTGTAGTGGCGGAACGGTAAAGTAGGTACCATCTTTTCCTAAACATCATTCCGGGAGGCAGAGGGAAACTGTCTGAAAAAGAGAAATCACACGAATACATATTCATAGACAGGTCTGAGACTTCAGTATTCTGAACTGTATTTTGCTCTTCTTAGGAAAATCTAATATTATCTCCTTAGGTTAATGTGATGATTGATTCAGATCACCTATGTCAAATGATGAAGACAGTAACCAACATATTATTAAGTAAAATATATAACGTTATCTTACTGCATCGATTCTGAACAAGAGAAAAAAGAAAGAAATACTTTATTTTCACCTAACTAAAGTAATGATACCTGCTGGTTGGAAAAAAGAGAGTGCATAAAAGTGTAAGAAAGAAAAGACGATTCTGAATATCTGAACATTAACACCCTGATATATTAACTGCTTCTACTTACTCCTTTTCATATAGTTTGATATTTTTTAGAGCGGGGCAAATCATGACATTGTACACCTGAAATTAATGTAACATTGAATGTCAACTAAACTTCAGTAAGAATAATACATAAATTAAAAGGATGGAAGGAAGGAAGAAAGGAAGAAAGGAAGGGAAGGAGGAAGGAAAGAAGAAAGAAAATGCAGCAAAGAGGGGCGCCTGGGTGGCTCAGTGGGTTAAAGTCTCTGCCTTCGGCTCAGGTCATGGTCCCAGGGTCCTGGGATCGAGTCCCTCATCAGGCTCTCTACATGGCAGGGAGCCTGCTTCCCTTCCTCTCTCTCTGCCTGCCTCTCTGTCTACTTGTGATCTCTGTCTGTCAAATAAATAAATAAAATCTTTAAAAAAAAAAAAGAAAAAGAAAAAAGAAAATGAAGCAAAGAATATCTCAGCAACTCATCTTCATTTGTGTTTTCTAATTGTGCCCATGGTAATAGATTCATAGATGTAGGGTTGATTTTACTTTTGAAGTCAATATTTTAAAGGTTTTTTGTTTGTTTGTTTTGTTTTGTTTCATTTTTTTACTGCATAGCATCACATTGCTTTATGGAAAAGTTCTATCAGTTTATAGTATTGTAATATGATAGATCCTAGATGATCTCACCCTGACTAGTGTCTCTTAATTGTCATTTATTTGGTGAAGGAAAATCATACCCTGGTGTGTGTGTGTGTTTGTTGAATTTGACATTCTCAAATTTAAGACCATTTTATTTCATTTTTATTTATTTGAATTACTTTGGGCTGAAATATATTTTTATGTTAGAGTTTAAGTATTCTTTTTGACAATGTAAATGCCCTTGGTTTTTAGTTGGGGTCCTAATCACTTACTTAAAATATTAGTGGAAAATAGATTTTCCAATTTGCAAATTGCCTCTTACTGCATTTATTCTGTTTTTAATAAATACTAATTTTTTGGTGGTCAGTATTTCCCTTATTTTCCTCTTAATTGTTTCTATTATACTTAACCTTGCAGATATCTTTCTGCATAGGAAGTTCAAATACATTTTAAGATTTCTTTTCCTCAAATTTTTTTACTCTTTTAACTTTTTTATATTTAACTCTTCAATCCCTCTAATTTTGTGAATGTAAGAGAGTGTATATGTGTTCTTTCACTGCTTGTTTTTCTATATGTAAATTTTTCCCAAAGGCTAAATTTCCCTACAATATGGTCTTTGTTTTGTTTATTTCTCTTGTTTTCAGTGGCTGGGAGATCTGTGTCCTATGTTTAAGTCCAGTGGTAGTTCTCTTTGTTTTTTCATAAATATTCTTTAGCTTTTCTCTTTTTATTATAACTAGATGTTAAACAGAATAGTTTTAAGCCTCTTTAAAAAATCTGTAAAGTAATATTTAATTCACCATTTTATCTTTTAATTTAGAGAATTAGATTCTTCTTGTGATTACTAAAATATTTTTGTTCATTTTATACCTTCCTTTTCAAGTATATCAACTGATATTTGTAATTAGGCAATTATCAGTACTGTACTACATAACTGGTCTTAGTGATCAACAACAGGTCTTGAATTTTAAATTTTTATTCATTGCTATTTGTCCCTTTTGCATAATTTAAGAAATATTTCAAAAAGGGTTACATGACAGAAATAATCCTTGCTTTTTGCCTTACACAAATAACCTATAGCATTAATTATAAGCACAATTTCTTTACCTCCTTAAGCATCACATTACTTCCCTGAAAAAAAAATAGGATAATATTACCTAATTCATCAAGTTAGTGTTGGGAATTAAATGAACTGAAACTAGTTGACAGTTCACTACTATGCTTGACATTATTGTTATTACCGTTATCCTGAGATTTCTCTAATTTCTTTACACTGCAACTTGCCTAACAAAAGAAGTCTTTTAGTCATAGTTTGTTCCTCAAATCTCAAAAATGTATTCTAACTTTTAATATGCTATAGAAGAAATCTGAAGTGTGTTTGAATTTTATTCTGTTTTTGGTGTTCTATTTTTGTTTTTGTGAAAGAGTACTTACAAGGAACTTTTTTTTTCACATTTCATGAAAAGAGAAGTGACTTTCTCAAAACTGGTTTTCCCTGATTCGTAATGAGGCTTTTCAATGAGGGTAGCTACAGTTAGATGCTTTTTTCAATGATGAAAGTTCTGCAGTTATGCCTATGAGTATTGTTTCTGTTACAACTGTTTTGGTTTTGGCACTCTTTCTCAGATCCTCCTATAATTCAATGGTTGGCTTTCATTTATTAGTAGTATGTTCTTCCTTCCTTCCTTCCTTCCTTCCTTCCTTCCTTCCTTCCTTCCTTCCTTTCTTTTCTTTTTTCCTTCCTTCCTTCCTTCCTGCCTGCCTGTCTGCTTGCCTTCCTTTCTTCTTTTCTTCCACTACATCTGAGCTCTTTGTCCTTTTCCCTGACACTGGGAGAATCCGTTATTTGCATGCACTCACTGATTTAATCTCCCACTATTTCTATTCAGCTGTTTTCTGCCTCAGATGCAGCTTTAAAGTCTGTTACTGTATATTTCATTTTCATGTATCTCTTTTTGATCTTACCCATTGGAGTGGGTTGAATTATATCCCCCCCAAAAAGTTAAGTCAATGTCCTAAGCCTCAGTATCTATCAATATGATCTTGTGTGGAAATAAGGTCTTTATAGACGTAATAAAGTTAAAGATTTCAAGGTGAGATTATCTTAAATTTAGAATGCACCGTAAATGCAATAACAGGTAAGCTTTGAATAGAAAAGAGAGTGATATTTGATATACAGCAACTCAGAGGCAAGGCCAAGGGAAACAGAGGCAGACATAAACCAAAAAACACCGAAGATCACTAGTACCTGGTAAAGGTTGGGAGAGGGGTAAGGAAAAAATTTCCCTCAGGGCCAGAAAAAGCCAGCCAAGTCCCCAGCTTTATTTTGGACTTCTGGTCTCAGAACTGAGAGAATAAATTTCTGTTGTTCTAAGCTGCCAATTTTTTTTTTTTTTTAAGATTTTATTTATTTATTTATTTGACAGAGAGAAATCACAAGTAGATGGAGAGGCAGGCAGAGAGAGAGGGAAGCAGGCTCCCTGCTGAGCAGAGAGCCCGATGCGGGACTCGATCCCAGGACCCTGGGATCATGACCTGAGCCGAAGGCAGCGGCTTAACCCACTGAGCCACCCAGGCGCCCCAAGTTGCCAAATTTTTGATAATTTCTTATGGCAGTCCCCCCAAAAAATTTATTTTTATTTTTTAATTCATTGTTTTCTGTTTTATACTAAATGACAACTTTTCTAAGAGCTGGGAAATAAGTTGACCGCTTTGTTCTTTATTGCCATTTTTTTTGTTTTCATTTTTTTTTTAATGTCATATGTCTTTACTTTTATCTTTTCCTTTCAAAAATATTTCAGTGGTTAATTAGATTTCATTGGAGGATGCCAGCCAAATGCTATTTTAAAAAAAACTTTCAATTATATTGATAAAGAAATACTTATACTTATTTATAGATCAAGGATAAGTGAGGATCAAATCATACCTTAAACAATATAAGGAAAAGAAAATCTAACATACTGTATTATATTTAATATCAACAGCTAGCATAATCCTTTATATTTATAACTCCACAAAAAAAATTATACGGCAGATGTGTATCTTTTAAATTCAATTCATAAAATCTGTCTTAGTTTGGATTTTCACAGAAACTAACCCTACAGCAAAGATTAGAGTACATTTAATTTATTTGGAGGTGGTCCCAGGAAACACTGGTTAAGGAGATGGGATGGTAGGATGCAAAGTGAGCCAATAAGGAGTGTTATAAAGCAATAATACCACTGTAGCTCTCTGGAGCTGAGCCATGTGGGAACTCTTGGTACTCGGGTAAACCATGTTTTTCACTCAAGGAGGAACATATTCATACACCAACTGCCTTCTGTCTTTTCGGTTGAGGCCTGCTCTTATATCGGGGATGGGGATAGTAGTGCTCCCTGAACACTTCTGGCTTGCTTATTGGGTGGCAAAGCTGGCTCTGGATGACTGAAAAAATGCTTAGGGAAAGAATACAGGTGTTGTCAATTTAAGGTCAAGTGGCTGTACTCTGAAGTAGAAGCATGGCGGGGCACCAGTCCCCTCTGCTACAGGGGTGTTTAAGTATAGGGGCCCTCTCAAAATATCTGGAAACCTACAATTAGCAGTTGCTAGCACTGATTGCCATGGGCACAGCACTAATACAGCAGGAGCTCTGAATGGCCTTTTTCTACTGCTCTTGACCTTTCTGTCATGCTTGCTAGTTGGCTGTAGTATCTCCAAGCCCTGTGCTCCTTTAACTTCAATCAAAGAAGAGAGAAAAGGAGTGATCTCAGCTGAGATTTTCTCTGCATGAGTCTTTCTTTTATCAGAAAAGAGAAATCTTCCCTAGAATTCCTCCAGCTGACTTCTTCTTAATACCTCATTGATCTGATAGAAAAAAGGGATGGGTTTAATTTTATTCAGATATAGGACTCTCAGCCTAGTAGCTAAACAAAGCTGAGGTTTATAGGAAGAAAGACCTGGAGAGTAGAGATGGTTTTGGAACCAACAGCCTAGTCTGCTATAAGATGTAAGAGAAAAAATAAACTAGAAGATGTCTTAGGAACAAAAACATTTTTTTACCCCTTTATTTATTTGTATATATAATTTTATATACATATATAATTATATATTACATGCATATATTTTTATATTTATTATTTTATTTTATTAGATTATATCTTAGTAAGTGTGTATATCTTTGAGTTAGTTGCAATGCAATAAGTAAAAATTTTTCACGTTTTCAAAATATAGTAGAGACTACCCTTATTTTCTGTCAGTAGATACTCTAAGTAACTGTATATCCTATTTAATAATAAATAAATTATTATTCCCATCTATAATTTTAAACCTTTTGTCATGTATATCAAAAATATATAAAATTAAAGGTCATATATTACTTTGGAGATGCTAAAAGGACAGTGAATTCTCTTTTCTGTATTATTTTTGGTTCTATTTAAATAAGAGAAAATACTATAAACATGAGTGGCTTCAGTCACCTTTCAAAATATTAATATTGACATGCATGCTGTCTTAGAGAGGTCATGTTTTTCCATTCCATTTCATTTCAACTCATATTTCAGTAAAAGTTAACAAAGATTTATAACCTTAATTTAAACTGAATTTGAATTAGATAAAGAAAAACACCTTTCAGAAAACTTTAATCCTGGATTTTTACTAACTTAGCTCTACCAAAAAAACCCCAAAACATTTGATTTGGGAATTGCTTATTGCACTAACAGATGGAACATCAAATGTCAGAGGCTTACCACCATATGTTTACTTCTCACCTCACCCAAATGATATTTTAACTTAGGTTTCTGATTAGTCCAAGTGGTAATTCCAACACCAAATCTTAGCTTTGGTTTTGTCTTCTTTAATAAATGGTTTCCAGATCACCAAGCCAGTAAAGAGAAAAAGAGCATGTAGGAAGGACTTCAGAAATTTTTATGGGTAAGTCCTAGAAAAAGCACAAGTGAACTACACATTGACTAGAGTCAGACACATGGCCCTACCTAATTGCAAAGGAGCCTGGGAAATACAGTCTAACTCTGCCCCCCCCACAAAAAAATAGGCTTGCTGATCAGCTAACATCATCACCAGATTCTTTTAAACTCTCTTCAATTCTCTCCCCAAAGTTAAAAAGGCAAGAAAATAATAATTTCATTTATTCTTTCAACAACAATTTAATATGCTTTTTAAGGTTTAATTCACAAAATAAGACTGTTGTCAATGCAGTTAATATTGCATCAACTTAAGCACCAGATTTGGAAGTGATTTTAACATGAGAAAGCAAAGTCAAAATGTTTTTTGAAAAAAATCATTTATTTATTCCACAAATATTTATTGGTTGTCTGCTATGCATGTGGTCTTTGTTTGTACTCACATTTAAAATTATACATTAATATCATTTTTAATAGTTTAGTCTTCCCATATACTGGTAACACCTAAGAAGTAATAATGAGGTTTTATTTTTATAAAAAATAACTTTTTATTTCACTGAAAACCAGAAAAGTACCTGATGCTAACTATAATCTATCCCCAAGAGGACTTGTCTTTTGTCAATGTAATAAGAATAATAATTGATCACAATTCTGGTACAAAGTATGTAAACATGCCAACTTTTATGGAGAAATTTCATCCTTTATGTTCATCCCAAATTGTATTCAATGAAGAGTACCATTTAGTGAAATTTAATGTAATTCCCTCGTAGAGGTTAAACTTTAGTACCCGTGCAACATATTCCTGCCTTGTGAAACACTTTTAAACTATCCTTTCCAACTTGCAAAAACATACATTTTTAAAAGCCATGTTATTTTCATTCACTGTTTCGCTTATGGTGGTTTTGTTTATTTGTTTGCTTTTTTAAACAGCATGAAGTCCTATGGTAAATACTTAGTGTTAGCCCTAAAACATTTTCACAAAAAATGTACTGGCATTACAAAGTTCCTTTCATTGCTTCTGGTTACCTAATGAAATGTACCTCTAGTTTGCTGCCTTTAGTATTTTTATTTTGTCATTTTCTTGTTGGAATTTAGAAATAGTGACAACTTTAACTACATAGGGTGGACTATAGGTTACTTCAAAAGAGCTCCACCATGATTACTGAGGGATCAAAATTGTTGACCCAGAGAGAGGCTTTTTCCCCAGGGGGAGGAAGATAAAGACTTAAGATTACACACTGAGACCCCTAATGGCTCGGTCAGTTAAGCATCTGACCATTCCTGCTCAGTGGGGAGTCTGCTTCTCCCTCTGCTGCTCCCCCTGCTTGTCCTCTCTGTCAAGTAAACAAATAAAATCTTAAAAAATAATAATAATAATTACACACAGAGGGGTGCCTGGATGAGTCAGTCCATTAAATGCATCAGACTCTGATTTGGGCTCCAGTCATGAGCTCAGGGTCATGGGATCCAGTTCTGCATGAAGCCCCATGCACGGAGCCCTGCAGGCTCCGCACTGGATGTGGAGTGTGAGTGAGATTCTCTCTTTCCTCCTCTCCCTTTGCCCTTTTCCAAAAACCCCCTCCATATGATCACATGCACTATCTCCAAAATACAAAAACAAAAGAAAACAAAAAAACACAGAAACTTACTAAAGAACAAAACACAGGATGCCTGGGTGGCTCAGTTGCTTAAGCATCTGCCTTCAGCTCAGGTCATGATCCCAGGGCCCAGGAATCAATTCCCACATTGGGCTCCTTGCTCAGCGGGAGCCTGATTCTACCTCTCCTTCCCACTATCTCTCTGTCACTCTCTCTATCAAATAAATAAAACCTTAAAATAATAATAATAATAAAGGAACAAACACTGAAAAATAAAATATGTGCTAAATTAGCAATAAGGCCTATGTTTCTTGATGTCAGGTCAGATGTTTTTTTCAGTAACCTTCTTTCTGTTAAAGAGGTTATGTACTTATTTTATTTTTCCTGTTAAATGTAAAATTAAATATCAAACTTACAAGATTTAGTTATTTGTTTCTTTTTTTTTTAACCCCAACACTCATCTAGTCTCTCTTGTATGGTCTTTATGGCATAAAAAGGAAGTAATTATTCCTTTCAGAATAAGATTTTATACATACATATACATATGAATTACTATATACCACAAATCATTAAGTAGAAAATGTGCATGATCATCTCTGTCTTTTTGAAGAATTTTTTTTTTTCTTGAAGTGGGGCTAGGGGCTATAATCTATTCATATTTTTACTTTAAAGTAGGATGCCAAGTGAAAATGCTTGTTGAATTACGTAGTGGGATAGTTCCCATATTGTAGCAAAGTGATCTGAGCATTATGACACACACATATATACACACATAGGTAATTACCACCTCTACATAGCATAAGGTCCGTGTCAACCTGCTGCCCAAATAGTTTGTCTTAATGAGGGACTCAGCATGTACTTTTTTGTGTATTATACTGTTATTATCAGAAAATTAGGCAGGAAGTTCTATATATTTAACAAAAGAGCATATGAATAGAGTTGAGGAGCCATACTTTGAAAAACCATCCCACATATAAATTTAACCATGGGAACCTGCTTTGTTAACCCCTCGTAATATCTAGGCTCCAAAATAGTCCATAATCATTCTCATTCCCTTGTATTCACACCATGATGCAGGCCTTTCACTCTGAATACAACTGTCTGGTACAACCAATAACATATTGCAGAAATTGCAATATGGGAGGTCGCAGAAGATAGTCTTACTTCTCTCTTTATCTTTGCTATATCATTTACTCTAGAAGAAGAAGCCACCAACGCCATCTCCCATAACTCAAACAGCTCTATGAAAGGTTCCCATGACAAGAAACTGACACATACCACCAATAGCCAATACCAACTTGTCAGTCATGTAAGTTAGCCAGTGAAGGAAAATAAAATGTTACCCTAAAATAATCCTCTTTGGTGTGAAAATTGAGCTGATTATTTTTAGGAAATAGCAGGCATAGGAGACTCTTTCAAAACCTAGAGGAAGTTACACTTCTGGGGGCGCCAGGGTGGGGCTCAGTTGGTTAAAGCCTCTGCCTTTGGCTGGGGTCATGATCTCAGGGTCCTGGGATCCAGGCCCACATTGGGCTCTCTGCTCAGGGGGGAGCCTGCTTCTTCCTCTCTCTGTGCCTGCTTCTCTGCCTACTTGTGATCTCTCTCTCTCTCTGCAGGGGTGAGGGAAATCTTAAAAAAAAAAAGGAAAAAAAAAAGAAAAAGGAGTTATCCTTCTGAAAGAGACATTTACATGTATATGGAAAATCTCCATTTGTAAGGGTATCTCTCTTTCACTGTACCAGGAAGAAGAGGATGAGCAAATCTCTGAAAATTCTTATCAATGGAGAAGGCAACTGACTTGTCTTCATAACAACCACACCCTTGTTTACTATTCTTCCCCTCATAACCTCCAATAAGTCACTTTTATCCACCCTAACCCCCAACATCTTTTGTCTCTAGCAGAACATGGTATTTAAGGTGGTGGCTTGGGCCATTTCAGAGAATTACTGAGCTTACCAGACTATTTCCTATCTAAGCAGAAGGGATACTTAACTGCTAAGCTCCCATTTGTTTTTCTCCTGTTAGTCTTTTATTACAAGGTGGGGTAAAAGCCAAGAGTCTAAAGAGGTAAAAGGAAAACTACTTTTCCTCCTTCACCATTTTGGAAGAAGATTCTTAAGACCCAGTAAGTAAGCCTTCAGGTACCTGTTTCCTTGGCTGACATCTTTAATACAATTCATGAAAGACCTTGTACCAGAACCATTCAATACCACTAAGTGCAAAATCTGGAAACAAGAGAGAACATTCCAGAACTCCAGAACTGAAAGGTGTTATACTTGCATTGAATGTGGGTTTCACTCTGTGGCTTCAGATTAAGAACTCCTGGAAAGATCATAGGACATGATACATGATTAGATGAAAAGGTAGTCTTGCGTGCAGTTCATGTTTCACAGGCTCCTCAGACAACGGATCTACAAAGACTCTCACATGTACATCCTCCCTTTGACTTGCTTCAGTTCATTCCCATATGTTTAGCACAGATCCAAGTTGGATTCTGTCTTTGAATGGGTTGAGATGGGGGATGTATTGTTTTAACATTCACTTCACACACAGAAATGACCCCGTGTGAATTCTCCACAACTTCCCTCTGTATCTTCTCTTTAGAGGGTGGTCTCTTTTGTAATTTTTTTTCCTGTAGTTTGAAGGTCTGTTTTCTTAATCGAAATATGTTATTCTTGGTAAGCTTAGAAATTTAGTTGCTATAAATGATTCCCCATACATTGCCAATTAGGATACTCAATGTAAGCAAACCTGAAATAGTTTAAGCAAAAGTGGGAAGTTTGTTTAAAGGTGTCTGTCAACTGTGGCTGAAAGGGTTAAAATTATGCTGTAAACAAGATCTCCAGGTCATTGGGCTTTAGGGGTGGAGATAATTAACAGAATTGCTGTGAATTTTGTATTCACCTGTGAGTTACTGTTTTTGTCCTGATAACCATATAATGCAAAATTTTGTAAGAAAGGCTATGACAAAGTGTTGAGAAGATTATTTTTATAAATATATTCATATAACATGAGTCACCATAGTTTAAGGAAAGTTATTTGCAGAATTGGCAGACATGGCATATATCTATTAAAATATGATATATTGGTGGTGGTTCTTAATATTAGACTTCTTTTTTCTAAAAACACAATTTAAAGAATTGTTGTCTGAAAGTCCATATTACATTGCACTGTATTTCCCATACATCTTACTCTTCTATTTGAAATGCAATACTCTATTTGAAATATTAAAACATGATAAATCTATCAGCCTTCCTTCTGTAATTTTCTTAAATCCTAATTGGAAGTTTTGTCTGGTGAGAAGAAATTGTCTTTATATTGATACAATCTGTACACTTTTAGTTAATAGTAGCAAAGAATCTATGGAAACAGAATAAAAATGCTTTTAAAATGAACACTAGTAAAAAGCCAAATATATAAAATCATCAACAAAAATATACATCACTCTGTGAACATAATCTTGTCCTACATTCATCTGAATTCACAAACTGGGACTCTCTTCCTATGGAAAACTCCCCTACTGAATGTACTAACTGCTTGTTAGATTAAAAAAAATTCTTAAACAAAGGGGTTATGTGATGAATTGGTGATAGAAAATGTACAATCTTTCACTAAGACCTAATCAGAAAATAGCATCTCTTTCAAAGCATACTTTTAGTAGCATGGCCTAAATTTGAACCAGTGATTTGAAAGATACAACTCTTCATGTTTTAAGTTTAGGAAAGTATATGGGAGGGGGTCAGATTTTCCAAGGAATGTTATCTAAAGGGCTTCTCATGATTTAGGAGAGATTGTCAGGCTGGGAATTATCTTTCTACTTTAAGGCCTGCATATTTTACCCTTCAGTCTGTCCTTGCCTATTGTGATTCTATCCTGCCCCCATTTTAAGATCTGTACATGATATGCATTCATGTCAAATAAATAAAATGTATATATAGAGGTACCTACTTCCTCAGTCATTCCCAAATTTGCTGTTGGTCACCTCTAGGAGCAAAAATAGTCTAGTCTCTTCCCTTATCCCTCAAAGCTTCAGGAACTCAAGTCCGAAATTTGAAAAAGAGGTTTAATGAACATTTGGAGACAATAGAGATTAGAACATAAACAGCACACAACTTTAAGATGAATGTCAAATATTATTACTCCTGGAAAATCTTGATCCATTTCTCATGTTAGGGAGCTTCTCAATGGCCATGTCACCTCCTGGGCTCCAGCTGCCACTAGAACATTCATGACCTATTACATCTCAAATCCCCCCTCTCACTTTTTATCTCAGCTTCCCTATACACTTCTGGGGGAGTCAGAGAAGTCCAAATGCCTGTTACTGTAATATGCAAGGGAAAAAATTAACTTTGAGGGACTTTTTCCATATAGACAATAACCAGAGATATTTCCTTTCATGACCATCCTCCTAATTAAAATCCTTAGCCAAAGAGTGATTGTCTTTGTTTTATTTATTAATTTATTTATTTATTGGGTGTTTCATGGCAAGATGGCACAAACTATATGCTTATGTTAATAAAACTTATGTAGCCCTACTTACATCATCCAGAGTTGGGGAGAGTAAAGTAACATGTAACATGGGCATGGCCCAAATCCCAAGGTGGCCAAAATGAAAACCAGAGATATATTAAAAAATTGCCAAATCTATTCTAGTTTCTAGGGGCAATAATTTATAATAAATATCCTTATGCTGGAAACTGCCATCTTTTCTGGGAGAATGGCATCCATTTAATTTGATAAATACAACCCTGACTTGAAAAAAAATATTTTTGTGATAGGTAACATTTCAGGGGACCTGGGTGGCTCAGTGGATTGATCCTCTGCCTTTGGCTCAGGTCATGATCTCAGGATCCTGGGATCAAGCCCCACATCTGGCTCTCTGCTCGGCAGGGGGCCTGCTCCTGTTTCTGTCTGCCTCTCTGCCTACTTGTGATCTCTCTCTCTCTCTCTCTCTCTGTCAAATAAATAAATGGAATCTTTAAACAACAATAACAACAAAAAGATAGCTAACATTTCTTGGGAGCTTATGTCACTTGACTGATTTTATAATCCTATCTGTATGTATTCTGTTTTTATTTGTGAATATTTGATAAATTCTTAATTGTCTTGTGTGTGATTATTTGACTGTTTCTAACAGAATGCTAATTTTCTAAGGATTTAAAATGAAAACTTGGTAACTTACTTTGGATAGGATACCACCAGTGTCTGGGGGCATAAATGGAATTAGATATTAATACTATTGACTTATTGTTTGCACATAAACACAAGGCTAAAATCATCTGCAGATTTAACTCAAGGAAGCAATTTCTTCCTCAGGGCATTTTGGCATTTTGGCAGGGATCTTGAGTTGCTTTTTCCTCTCCTCTTTGGCTGTTCTCCTTGGGGCTCAGAGCAGGGACTATCCATTAAGATCAGATGCATATAATCATGATCAATTTCCTGAAAGAGCAGAAGGGGTGGGCACTCAGATGCTTGGCCTTCATTTTTTATTCTGTTTCCACCGGTGGTGTTTTTCTATCGGTAATAGCAGCTGGAATCCAAGTATGTGGTTGCGAGGAGAAAGGAGAAAATGAAACTCCTCTTAGGTATAAGAGTATTCCCTATATGTCTGGTTTCTTTTTCTTCAAGTGAATTTTCTATCCTTCCCAGTTTCTCTACTACATGCAATGTGATGAAAGCTATGGAAACCCAGACTCAACTCAATGTGTACTTAGTTGATTCCAGAAACCTGAAGAAATGTCACTTTATTTCAAATGTCAGTATCCAGTGTTTCATGAAGAACCAATCTGCCTTAGAAAGTCCCCAAAGTACCTATAACAGGCTGTTGCTTGCTTAAAGCCTCAGCTGTGAAAAGGCATTTTCATTTTTGTTGGTGCTCAGTATCTTTGGGGCTGTAAGAATGTCTGAAACATTCGCAAATTTTGTACTGAATAACAGAAAGAGAGCAGGAAGGACTTTCTCTTTTCCTTCAGTACATATATGTACATGCATATACACACACATACACACAGTATCTATATTCCATATCTATATACTATACGTGTGTGTGCATATTATTGTATATTATAAGTAATATATATTAGCTCAGTTTACACATGAAAATAAGGATTCTGACTCAAAAAGAAAGTTTCTTGAAAGATAAGATACCTTGAGGCTCCTGGGTAGCTCAGTCAGTTAAGGTCATGATTCCAGGGTCCTGGGATCAAGCCCCGCAGGGGAGTCTGCTTCTCCCTTTCCATCTGCAACTCCTCCTCTGCCCTCCCTCTCTCTCTGTCAACTAAATAAATAAATTCTTTTTAAAAAAAAAAGATATTTTAATACCTTAATATCATTTTTTCAGTTCCCTTCAAAATACTTTCCTAGACCTACAATTTTCTGATTATGCTCTTAGCTTTATGCCAAGAATAGAGATTTAAAAATATGCCACACACACAATATTCTGCACATTTTATGAAACTGTTCCTTCAGAAATTGTTCATTATGTTATTCAATCTCTCTAATATATAGACCTCCACAAGAGTAGCAGTAGGAAAAAGCACGTCTTATTATGTAAGTGTTATTATTTAAAGAAAGTGTAGAAGACCTCTTCTTGTTTCCTTCTGGTTTGGCAGGAAGCTCCTCACTAAAGTTTAAACTTACCTGCAGATATCCTCCTTAGCTCAGACATTCTGATAAAACTTCCAATCTTATTTTTAATAATTAATGACAAAAACAACTATTCCAATAATAGAGAGGCTTATGTCCCTCACCAAACTTAGCAGACTTCCGGACAGAGGGTGTGATGACTTAATAGTCATTCCAGAGAACCACAGGGAGGCATCTCCATGGGGTAGCAGGCAATTGTCAAAAAATGACATGTCATGGCTTGTACCACATGTTCCTGTTTGGCAGCTGGACAGCAAAAAGCTGGACACCTAGACATCTCTACTCACATAAAGGCTGGATGGTTGACTGGCCCAGGTTCTTAGTCAGGTGATGTTAATTTTCCAGTGGTATAGAAACAGCCCGGTCAGTTGGTAAGCATTCTGCGACAGCAGACCTCCTGGGAATGCAACCAGTTATCCTCACAATGGACTTTCTCTTCGCCAGACTCTTACTGGCACCTCGTGGACAGCTGTCATCTCCAACAATTTCCTAGTCCAGGCTCCCCATCACTGCAATTTCCCAATCCTTCTTCCTGCCTGCCAAGCATCTCTGGCATAATGTACACATCTCTTTATCCCCACAGGTCCTATTCACATCTTTTCTTAATTGGCCCCCATGGCTGTTCAACAAGAATCTAAATTTCCTGTGAAAATTAGACCAGAAATTATTAGCAACAGAACATCTGCCTCTCCAATCCTGGAATTCAGAGGAAACTCAGGCTTTAGGAACATGACGAAGAGACTTCCATTCCTGAGGGCAAGAATGAATTTTCCCTTCAAACTGACAAAACCATCTCTTCAGTCTAGGATTGTTAAATCAATTCTTATAATGGAGCAAATAAAGAAAATTAGCTGGATTTTCTTATGCAAATAGTTTGAAGATTGAAATTCTGCTGATTTCTAATGATCATTGGTGCATTACAGTTTATAATTAGATTTTGCATACATTCCCTCCATCCTCATAAAAACACGATTAGTGAGATGATATTATTTTCAATATGCTGATGAGGAAAGAGAGTTTCAGAGAAATGTTGACTGGTCCAGGAGAGCAGTGTTGAGATCGGACAGTGAGATAGTATAGTCTGTTTTCTTTTTACTACATTCCCAAACCCTACAGTAACCTTTTGCAGAAAACTCCCCACTCCCTCTCACTCCGTGTTACTGGCTTTTAAGAAACACTTGCTCCTCTTTGTTTGGTTTTGTTTTCTTTTTACAGCAACTCTTAATGATTATTTTGAAATAAGATGGGGTAAAAATCTTATGTACAAGAAAGAACGGTGTTTTATGCTTAAGGAGAACAATGCAAATTCTACCAATATTGTTAATCAATGAAACTTGTAAACTACAAAGGATGAGTCTTTTTATGCAGAGGGAATGGGATACTATCCAGTCTATGCCTTGATTATTTTAAATACCATCAAAGGTCGGGTGCCTGGGTGGTTCAGTGGTTAAGCTCCTGCCTTCAGCTCAGGTCATGATCCTAGGGTTCTGGGATAAACCCCCACACTGGGCCCTACATCAAGCCTCACATGGGGCTCCCTGCTTGGTGGAAAGCCTGCTTCTCCCTCTCACCCTGATTGTGTTTCCTCTCTGGTTGTCTCTCTCCCTCTCTCTGTCAAATAAATACAATCTTAAAAAAAAAAAAAAAATCTAAGGTTAAAATTGGTCTTTAACTACCGGCCCCAAACTCTGTGAAAATCGCTGTATTTTGTAAAACAGGGACTCAACCTCAATCAACTCTCTTCTTAATTCTAGCTCTGTGGGAGGATTTCACTCATTCATTTAAAGGGATGGACTTTCAGCCTCCATCACTCACCTTAAGAGACTAATGAGAGACTCAAATTAAGTAAATGATTGGAAATGTCAAGTAATTAAACATCTGGTTTTTAATATAAAACAAATCACTTCATGCCTGTGGTCTCCGTCACTCGATCCGTCCCAGTGCTGTCTTTAAGCTGCTCCTGGCTACATTTAACCTCTTAGTCATGCCAGACGTAACTGTGTGCTTCTTATAGTAGCCCTTGGATATTCTTTTCCCCATGGCCTTCATCTGGGTCTGCTGAGGCTGTGGCTCAGTCCTATGTTTTGAGTCGAGTTTCTCTCTTACCCTACTTAGGGTAAAATATAGCTTAAGGAAGCCATACTTATATGTCTTTAACTTCAACTGATACTCCTAATTTTTCTGTGAGCGAACACAGTGATGAGGAAACTCTACCCTCTCCAGTCCCAAACTGGGTCTCTCTCTTGGGAAAAATACACCTCATCTGACTTTTGAGATGGTTTATTTAGACGTCTTGTTCACACTTTTTTCAATGCTTTTTTTTTTTTTTTTAAGACTTGAATTATTTGTTTAAGAGAGATAGTGAGCAAGAGAAATAGCATGAACAGTGAGAGGGGCACAGGGAGAAGAGGACGTAGACTCCCCGCTGAGCAGGGAGCCCAAGGCAAAGCTTAATCCCAGGACCCTGAGATCATGATCTGAGCTGAAGGCAGATGCTTAACTGACTAAGCCATCCAGGCTCCCCTCTTCAAAGCTCTTTTTAACAGGATTGAAGGAAGGATTCTACTAACTACTGAAAAGCAGTTTTCTCACTTGTACTTACTGCAAATGAAGAAGATATGGGTGTTTCTAGGCTGTCCCATACATGATCCAAAGCAGTGGAGTATGTCTTTTCTACATGCCATACATCCTCATGCCATCATGCCTATAGGGTGGGTAGCTAAGTTTTGCCCCTGATAGTGAACATGTGTTATTTTTGTTTTCCCAGAATCTGTGATTCTGGTTTTAATTTATCATTGGAGGCCACCTCTCCTTCGGTCGCACTCCATGAACTCTGCAGGACTATCTCCCTGTTCCAACCTTGTTCTAGGGCTAGACCTAGGAGGCAATCAGCTTATTCCATCCCTTAGATATAGTAACACCATATGAGGAAGTAATAGACTCTTGTCATTTCAATAAGGTTAAATCTGGGAAATTTCCAGGAACATTAAAAAGAAGCCCTTCATCTCTTGAACTTGCTAAAAGAAGAGATAAGCAAGAAGTTTCTGCTGGTCATTTTTCTACTACAGGCACAAAATATGAAAAAAAAAAAATCAAAGAGTCCAAGGAGATAATGCAAAATGGAGTACATTTAGCCACGGCCAAAGCCTCTTTCTCTGCTTTTCAGTACAATAAATCAATACATTATTTTTATTTAAACTGATTTGTTTTGAAAGGATTTTTGTTTTTGTTTTTGTTTTTGTCTTTTGCAGTCAGAAGTCTTTTGACCCATATGACTCCCCTTTGAATGTCCATATAATTTCAGTTCAGAGGTAAGCTCCATTTGGGCAACTGCATATACTTGTGTTTATGAAGACCTAGTTTGATCCCAATTTAGTTTCTTGACTCTGTATTCAAATAAAATAGTGGAGAAGAAATTAATTAGGTTTTATAAAATCTCTCACATCACACGACACCTTGATTCCTCTTTTGTAAAGAATGACTAGTGAATATTCTCTCCATCACAGCAATCGGCTATCTATAGAGGCTTACCCAGCAGGGCTAAAGATTTGCTTCACTGATTGTCTCCTGTATAAGTTTCCCAGATAAATCATAGGCATGAGCTTACTTAAAGAATCCTTTGTTGTCTGAAATTCAAAGATAACTAATGTCTTCTATGCTCATGGGTTAAATCTCTCAGTTCTACCTATTGTGCTCCTACAACCACATGAAAGAAGTGTCACTTACATTTGTTCCATTTTAATTAAATGCTGAACTCCACTTAATGATAGACCCAGTTCCAGTATTCTCTGCATTAGCAAGATGTTATCTGACCGTTGCTTTCATTTCAATATATTGTGAGTTGTCAGTGTGGAGCATCCAGGGAAAAATGAAAAGGATAGAGACTCGGACATTCAAGGAGTATTGAGTTTGGAGAAAGGAAAACCAAGGGTGATGGATAGGAGAGAAATTTCATCAGACAACCAAATTTGTCTTAAGGAGAATAAGTGGTCGGTACAATCTCTATTTTTCCAGAATATACTGATCACATCATTGAGGAAGTTTAGAAAATAGCACGTTAGACTTTACTGTAATTCTCACCAGAAAGAAAACAAGTGTTATAAGGGCATTTACTGTTGAATAAAGATGGGTAGATTTCTGTTTATAGAGACTGCTGGTGTTTGAGGGAGGAAGCTTTCTGTCAAGAACATTATGGAAGATATCCTTGCATTGTTTTCTGGGGGCAGATCATGGAAAATAGTTTGGGGAGGTTTATGGACCTGAAGGAAGAAGAGAGATGGTGAAAACTTCTGGGCACAGAATAGGCGAAAATTGTTCCCACAGAAAAGCATGTGTATGAGATTATAGAGAAAAGTAGACAATAAAAAATTTGTCACAGCAGGATAGCCAGAGAATTTTGAGAGGTAGACTAATATTCCATTTAAATTGCTTCCTCCTCTTGACTGGAATGTGGTTTTTCTTTATTATCTTAAAACCTTCTCTTAATGAGGTGCCTGCAAAAGTATTGTGTTAGGGGAACATTGGGGTATCAAGGGAGAGAAGCTGTGGCCAAAGGGAGAATGAAACTTTGAAGAAAGGGGGAAGCAGTCATAGATCTTTAGACAAGAAAAGGGGATGAAGAAGCTGACAGAGGGACAGTAAGGCAGAACAAAAGAAAATTCAAGATGTCATGTAGAACCTCTAAAATTTAATACAAAATGAAAGACACGATGAGAGATAATGTCTCCGACCCCTACTCTTTCTTTATTTTTTCTAATTATTAAAATATGTATCTCAGAAAGGAAGAGTACTGGGATATGTGGGGATATCCTAGTGATGTGAGAATAAGCTTTGTAATTTTTAAAACTTTCCAACAATGAGATGGGTTGTTACAGAGGAAACCTTAAAATTACTTATACTTTCTGGAAAGAACATTAGAGAGTACATCCTTGCATTGAATGGGGATATAGACGGAGACCCTCTATCCTTCACATTCCTTTTTTTTTTTTTTTAATTCCCTACAACTTTGTAGATAGCTCTTTTTCTGATGGTTCACTATACTGTGCTCAAATTCCTGGAGCATCCTCAGATGAATTTCAAATCTCCTGAGAAATTATTTCATCCTATGACTTTATATCATCTATAACACAATATTAGAAATCATGTAGTAGAAAGGTTAATGAACAACCTAGTGATTAAATATAATTTCAAACTGGCCACAAATAAAGAAAATGCAGAGGCAAAAACAAAACAAAACAATAGGGCAAAACTCTATGTTCAATTTACTTCAAGTTTAAAATAGAATCATGTAATTCTAAAATACATCTAACATATTTTTAGACTATGATGAGAATAATAAACAAGACTGGAAGATAACAACCCCTCCATCTCAAGCTGCAAAATCTGTATTTGAAATATTATTCTTGGTTTTTAGCTCTACTCGAAAATCAGGTAAATTAGGGCCACCTGGCTGGCTCACTTGGTAGAGCATTTAACTCTTGATTTCAGGGTCATGAGTTCAAGCCCCATATTGAGAATAGAGATTACTTAAAGAAAAAGTTATATTTTTAAATTAGGTAAATTATATGTCTTCTAATAAAAAAACACAACAGCAATTTGCTAAATGCAGAAATATTGAAATTAACAAGGAAAAACTATTCTTATACCTCAGTTAACCAGCTTCCATTCTATGTATTTCCTCCAGACGTTTATTTTTTAGTGTGATTGCAGTGTGTAAAATGTTTTATATTGCTTTTTTCCCATGGGTTGAAATTTTTTTGTCTGTATATTTTGTCTTTTTTTAAAAAAAAGATTTTATTTTATTTTATTTTATTTAAAATTTTATTTATTTGACAGAGAGAGATCACAAGTGAACAGAGAGGCAAGCAGAGAGAGAGAGAGAGAGGAGGAAGCAGACTCCCTGCAGAAGAGAGAGCCCAATGTGGGACGCGATCCCAGGACCCTGAGATCATGACCTGAGCCGAAGGCAGAGGCCTAACCCACCCAGGTGCCCCCAAAAGATTTTATTTGTTTATTTGACAGACAGAGATCACAAGTAGGCAGAGAGGCAAGCAAGAAAGAGGAAGGGAAGCAGGCTCTCGGCTGAGTGGGGAGCCCAATGCAGGGCTTTATCCCAGGACCCTGGGATCATGACCTGAGCCAAAGGCAGAGGCTTTAACCCACTGAGCCACCCAGGCGCCCCTATTTTAAGTCTTCTAATTGTAACAACCATCTAATATTTCATTGCAGGGATATAATACTATAATTCAACAATTCTACTATTCTATTTTTAAATTGCAATTATGATGAAAAAAATTCATTTGTATATCAAACTCTTCTGGATTTTAAATCAGGTGCCTTGACCAGATTCACTGGAGTAGAATTTCTGCATAAATGGAATGGAAATCTTAAGGTTCATATAGGTATCATCTTATACTACTTTAAGTACTTTTACTGATATGCCATATGCTTTGATTGTTATTATTTCTGAGCTTTTATAATTTAGGAGGTTTAAAATAGAAATTCACACTTTTAAAATATACTGATGAGTTTTCATATTTTTAATGTGTTAGAGATTCCTATTTCTTTTATCTGTCCTTTTTTTCTTAGCTGTTTCAAGTTTTGGACATATATTTTGTGGCTTATGATATTTAACATCAGTCCATGGAATACTTCACTTAGAATATATTATTTCTATGTGTTTTAATTTATTACATTTTTTAAAAAATATTTTATTTATTTATTTGACAGAGAGAGACACAGTGAAGAAGGGAACACAAGCACAGGGAGAAGCAGGCTTTCCGCAGAGCAGGGAGCCTGATTCAGGGCTTGACTCCAGGACCTTGAGATCATGATCTGAGCCGAAGGTAGACACTTAACTACTGAGCCACCCAGGTGTCCCAATGTACTGCATTTATTTGTACTCACTGATGTTTGTGCTCTCCCTGAATCTCCACATGTTCACCAACCTAGAAGTTCTGTAAACCCTGCCCTTCTGGGTTTTTACATTGCCATAATTAATTAAATCATTGGCCACTGGTGATGGTTTCAATCTCCAGTCCTTCTCTTCCTGAGGTCAGAGAGTGGGACTGAAAGTTTCAAATCTCTCCTCATAGGGTTTGCTCCCCTAGCAACCAACCCCACCCTTAGGAGCTGTCCTAACACCACATTAACATAACACACTACTCCTTTGTTTTTCTCATCCTTTAGGAACCAGAGGTTTTAGGACATCTGTGTCTAGGCTGTAGACCAAATATGTATTTCTTATTATAAATTATAATATCACTGACTTGTCAAATAAAATTAACTGAGCACATATTCATTCTTAAAACAAATAGTTCTTGAACTCCTATAGTGTACCTGGTATTTGTGGATCCTACACTGACAGTTGAGAGAGAAGGTTGGGGTATTTTTAAGTCTATATCGGCTAAAGCACAATATTGTTTTCAAAGAGTCAAAATGTTCCCAAAAATGTCAAAAGTCATTGGGGATGGTCCCTGAATTCAGAAATGACATCAATTTCCTTTTTCTTCTTAGAAGAAACTTCATACACATAGAATTAAGAAATTTGTGTTTCACATTTGTTCCTCATGTAGTTGATTTGTGTACTATCCCTGTGTGTTTTTGATGCCACACAATTAATACACACAATTAATACTTCATTTACATTTTTTTCTTCTCTACTATGGCATTGTACTGGACATTATGACTAAACCAGTCAATATAAATGACATAATTCTGCCTTCACTATATTGAAGTCTGTCTTGGGAGAAGTGCTTTATTTTTTGTTTTTATTTAAAGGATTTTCTTTATTTATTTGAGAAAGAGAGAGCATGGGGGAGAAAGAGCAAGAACAAAGGGAAGGGGGAGAGGGAGAGGGAGGACAGGGAGGCTCCCCATGGATCTGGAAACCCAATGTGGGGCTGGATGCCAGGACCCAGGAGTCAGTGGCCTGAGCTAAGGCACATGATTAACCAAATTAGCCACCCGGGCACTCTAGGAGAAATATTTCTTAATAGACAATGTGAAGCTTGCCATAATATTGGGGGAACATGGCATTGAGTAACAGCAACAATTTATACGTAAATTTATATTCGTTAATTTCTCTAGTCTCCATTAATTATTCTAAAAATGCTTAACAAAACTTTTCTTTGTCTAAATCTACAGTGCAATTTACATTATTGATTGGAAAAAACCTATTGTTAATTTGAAGATATTAGTAATTTAAAAGAAGACAAAATGAGAACTGTGTCATGGACACTAATAATTGCATATCTCCTCACCAAGGCAAACCAGGGAGTCTAAGAACATTTGGAAACAGGAACATTTCAAATGTCCAGGGGCTGAAGACCCTCCTCGGCCAGACACACATGGTGAAAGCAACTGGAAAGCAATACTGAGTATGCATGTATACACATGTGTGCATATACACATGCAATACTGAGCATGCATGTATACACATGTGTGCATATACACATGCAATACTGAGCATGCATGTATACACATGTGTGTTGCATGCACAGGTATTTTGCCTAATGAGGTGGTAATGGCAGCTTCCTTAGCATCTTTCTGTTCTGACTCTCTTCTAAAGATTGTTTTAAGTTCTTGGCTTCCTGACAGCTAAGCACACAGAGAAACAAGACGTTCAGCTGATTATGTAAAAGCTGGCAGGCTGGAAGTCAAGTATATCTGATTTAAGTGACCTTTATAATAAGACTTTCTCCAGGTCTCTCCTTTCTGTGGAATCAGCTGCATATTACTAATGAATTCATTTATTAGCTTACCTTTTCCAGTTAACTGGCACTAATCACTTTGCCTCTCATTCTCCCCCCAATCTAATATTATTGATTGAGAATGACTATATAAAATAATTATTCATACTTACATATCCAATTTGTTGGTTTGATTTTTATTTTTTAGACTTTATTTATTTGAGATAGAGAGAGAGTCAGAGAGACAGAGAGTGCAAGCTGGGAGAAGGGGTGTAGAGGGGAAGGGAAAAGCAAGCTTCTCACTGAGCAGGGAGCCCAACATGGGGCTTGATCATGACCTGAGCTGAACGCAGACACTTAACCTACTGAGCCACCCAGGCACCCCTCAATTTGTTGATTTTATTTGTCTAATTGTTTTTAAAGATTTTTTATTTATTCATTTCAGAGAGACAGAGTGAGGGAGAGCACCAGCAAGGTCAGAGGGATGTTTCTCCCCACTGAGCAGGGACCCTAACTCAGGGCTGGATCCAAGGACCCCAGGATCATGACCTGAGCTGAAGGCAGCTGTTTAACAGACTGAGCCACCCAGACACCCCAATTTGTTGATTTTAAAGGATTAGGTGTTGGCCTTAAAGTCTAGCCAATAGGCTGCTGAAGAAAGGTAATTACAAAGCATTTTGATAAGTAGTGTTTATTGTAGCAGAGCAAATAAACTTGGTCACATGATTTCCCAGAAACTGGGTTGGAAACTGAGAAGGTGGGGAGGAAAACAAACAAACAAACAAACAAACAACAAAAGCCACTTTTTTCCTCTACCCTTCAAAACAATTGCCTGAGATCCCCATATAAAAAGACTGAATAACAAGGGATGAGCATATACATTTACTTAGTATAAGTTTTACATGACCTGACAGCCTTCATAAGGAAATGAAGACCTAAAGAAATAGTTAAACCCGTATATTTTTAAGTGAGGTTTCATGAAAAGTGGAAAGTTGTGGAAAGACATGACAAGACAAAGAGTGGGAACTTAGCAAGTCTGTTAATCCAGATTCCCATCTGTGTGCCTTTGTCGTTGAAAAGGATGCTCCTTTCCTCTGGGTATAAGAAGGTCACCTCTCACGTGTTGGTTTTATGACCTGCTTCAGGGGAAGGTAGAAAAGTCTGTCCTACAAAAGTTGGACGTTTCTCAGACTCCTTCAGCTTGACATCTTTAATATACCAAAGTATTCTACTTTGGGGTAGGGAGTTTACATGTATGTGTATGTGCTGGTTCTTTTAGAGATAGAGAAACCCCTCTATTTTATAGACATTAGATTTTGACCTATGAAATTAGCCAAAAGCAGTTAAGAGTTTTTACTCATAGTATTTAAAAGAAAGGTTTTACGTTTTTCCTGGAACTAAATTTGATGGGTGGAAGATGCTCTCATCCTAGCCTTTTTTTTTTTTTTTCATCTATTTATTTGAGAGGGAGAGAGAAAAAGAGAGAGAGAGAAAACGAGAAGTAGGGGGAGAAGCGGAGAGAGGGAGAAGCAGGCTCGCCTCTGAGCAGGGAGTCCAACATGGGGCTTGATCCCAGGACCCTGGGATAATGACCCAAGATGAAGCCAGAGGCCCAACCTACTGAGCCACCCAGGTGCCCTTCATCACAACCTTTTACTTATAATTAGAAATAAATCTGTTTTCATGATGCCGTTCATGCTAAATGAGTCAGTACTTCTGAGAAAGGTTTAGGCCTGCATCATTTATTTCTCTGGAGCTTGGTGGTCTGCATTAATAAGCTCCAAGGAAAGAAATTTAGGTGGGATTCCTCTTGAGTTAGCCAAATATTAAATAGCATTTATATAACATACTGACAAATTTAAAACATTAATAACTGAAAATAAAATCTGGTAATTCTCAATGGATTAGAAAATATTAGAAACTGTATTCCAGAGAAGTTATATAATTATGCTGATCACATTTTGTATTCTTATAATTTTATTGGCTTATAAATTATTCCATGTATTTTGTCCAATAAAATTATTTAATTGGTAAAAGAAATTACAGTTTGGATAAAGATACAATTTAGCTCACTTTATGCATTTTGGCATATTATTCCTTTGTGAAATTTATAAATTCCGATGAATGAGGTCATATAAGTGGCAGTGGAAAATAAAATGCATCAATATACATGCATATTTAATAGGATTCAGCACATTTCAAGAGCACAAAAGCAATGTGAAGTAGAGGCTTTTTGTAAATATTGAAAAACAGCATTTAAGGAACCATATTTCTAAAGTAATGTTTTCCTACTGTTCTCTGATTCCATACTAAACATTTTCCTTGTATTTGGTTTGTTATTTGCATCCTAATAATTAGATTCCACTGTTTTTAGGTACACGTGAAAAGAAAGTCTCAGATGATGTTTTTCATTTTCTTTTCCTTTTTTTTTTTAAGATTTCATTTATTTGTTTGACAGAGAGAGAGAGATCACAAGTAGGCAGAGAGGCAGGCAGAGAGAGAGGGAGAAGCAGGCTCTCCACCGAGTGAAGAGTCTGTTGTGGAGCTCAATCCCAAGACCCTGAGACCATGACCTGAGTCAAAGGCAGAGGCTTAACCCACCGAGCCACCCAGGTGCCCTGACGATTTTATTTATTTAAAGTACAGTGTCATTAAGATATTACAGATAAATGATAGGTGATACATAGATAAATAAATGAAAGATAGATAGACATAACTCTGTACACTCACAAATACACACACACACACACACACACACACACACACACAGAGCCATAGCTATAGACAGTAACTCTGTTTAGGAATGCACAATCTCTTTCCACTCTTCCACTACTTTTGTGTTCCCAAATCTAGTATTCTGTGCTTTAGACATATTAACCAACCTAGTTTCCAAAACATTTTGTGCTTCTTTTATCTTCTGGTCTTTGCAACTACTCTTTCCTTCGGATTAGATTGTCTTTCTTTCGTGTTTGCCTAATCAACCAACCAGGGTAGACATTACCTTCTATATGAAGCTTTCCCTAATCTACCTTGCAAGATTTTCTTATTTTCCCCTGTGCTATATCTGGATTGTAAAATATTTTCACATACTAGAGCTTAGTCAATAGTCCTAAATGTTATAAAAGGTCTAAATATCTAAAGGGCATCCTAAAATGGCATCCTCACAGAAGACAGAATGCATGGTATCTAGAAAAGTAATTTCCCTGAAATCTATCTTTTTTTTTTTTTTTCAATAAAATCTTTCTCCCTGGCCATAGTAGTAATTTATATCTTCTGAACTGGCTTCATGTATACTATTACCTCTCTCTTCCCTCCATCGAGTGAAAGTTATGTCCCAGGATAAAACAAAGCCTTCCTACAGGAACCTCCTCGGTCTTAACCCTTCTCCTTTTCCTTCCTTCCTTCCTTCCTTCCTTCCTTCCTTCCTTCCTTCCTTTCCAATTCCTACCTTCCTACCTTCCTCTTTCTACCTTCCTTCCTTCCCTCCTCCCCTTTCTCTCTTTCTCTCCCTCTCTGTTTCATTTTTCTTTCTTTCTTTCTTTCTTTCTTTCTTTCTTTCTTTCTTTCTTTCTTTCTTTCTTTCTTTCTTTCTTTCTTTCTTTCTTTTTCTCTCTTGATTTCTCTGTTCCTTTCTCCCTCCCACAAACAGATCTGTATTTTGTTTATTATAATTTAACCTTGCAAAAGTTGTCTAAATCAATCCTCTTCTCCTTAGGTATTTTAGCCCACCAGCTATTCCTGTACTACTTCTGGACCTCTAGGATGCATTTTTCCTTTCTGTCAATTATACATTCATTTTCAGGAATTCCTCATATAGCCGAACTATAAAATATATGAGTTTAAAACATGGCAGATGGCTTTTTCCAATATGTCATTTGTTTATAATTTCTGAACTTGGCCTAAGGAAATGGCTTTCAAGAAAGGGGATTCTTTTTTTTCCCCTTTAGATTTTCTGAAAATATACAGTGGCATCTTTGGTTACCTCAGTGACTGGAGGATTTATTTCAGCATATTGTGGGAGAGAAGAGGAGTTGTTCAATGGGTATATAATATCGGTTACACAGTATGAGTAACATCCAGAGATTTGCTATATAGCATGATGCTAAGAGTTGGTAATACTCTATATTGTACACATAAAAATTTAGTAAGAAAGTAGATCTCATATTAAGTCTTCTTAGCACACAAAAACAAAACAAGACAACAATAAAAACAAAGCACACAATAGCAGTAGGTACACAAGGAAACTTCTAAGGTGATGAATATGGCTGTTACCTTGATTATGGTGATGATTTCACGGGTGTGCATTTGTCCAAATGTAGCCAATTGTAGGCATTAAATATGTGAAGTTTTCTATATTAATTACACCTCATTAAAACTTAATAGATTGTATCATTTATGCCAATGATCCTATTGATGCTGAAGACCTAATGTATTCTCGCATAATTAACACCATAGCCTGAAGTCATAGTGAGTCTATGAGATCTAATATAGTCCTGACCAAGCATATACTGGTCAAGTGCTGAATATTTTAAATTTAGTTAACATTGTTTCACCTTATATTACATTAATATACTGTGCTTTTAAAAATGATATGTTACAAAATTTTTATTATGAAAAGAAGAATGAATTTCCTGTTTCATCAATTTCTACATTAATGTTAATGTCAACAGGAATTCTAATTTTTGAGAGAATCACATACACATCACAATTTTTCCTTGTGATTTGTGATATATGGATCTCCTTGAAGACATTCTCTCCCCCATTGGTTACAATAATATTCATATATATTATCTTTTATTAACTTTTTACATTAATTTTCATATTTAAATTTAATTCAAATAGAATGTATCACTATACAAAAAAGAGGTAGGTATTTAGTTTGATATATTTATTGTTGTGAATAAATTTTCCTAATGTCATTTGTTTTCCCAGTAGTTCATATATTATCCCAGTATTTTGTGGGGCCATCATATCAGATATTAATTCCCTTGTGCCTACCTTGTTAAGTCAATCATTATGCATTTGAACACTTTTATTGTTACTGTAAATTATATATTATTTCCTGTTTTTTTAATCATTGTGGTTATAAAGAACCATGACTAATTTTTTTTTTTTTTTTTTTTTTGGTGAATCTGGAAATCTTGGATTATCATGCACTTGGAATAGTTTTTGCTTTTTCTTCACATAAAATATTGTATGCTTATACTGAGAATTTTATTTTATTTTATGTATAATTTTATTATACTTTCTATCTATACACCTCTCTCTCTATTTTACTTTCTTTCTTTCTTCTTCCTTTTTTTTCCCCCCTTTTTGGTTGTCCCTAATCTTAAAGGAAATACATCTAACGTTGCCACATAAAGTTTGATCTTTGTTGTATGTTTTGGTGAATGACCTTCATGAAAATAAGAAAATACACAAATACACTTTAATTCTTATTTCTTAGGAAATTCATTTAATCATTCATTCATGTAGATAAACTGTTTATCATGGTTAAGAGCTGTGGCTCAAGGCAGACTGCATGAGTTCATACTGTGGGGCTATTATTACCAAATATGTGTAGGCTTTTTGTCTTTTTTAGCCTTCTTTTATGTAAACATGCCTAATAATATTTTCCTCACATGCACTTTTGAGTGTGAAATGAATTAACATGCGCAATGGTCTTAGAACAATGCCTGGCACATAGGAATGCCGACTAATTATTAAATATTATTTATTTAATTTGAAGATATATTACTTATAATTTATTTATTCTTTTCATATTTGTATATATGCATATGTATATATTTTCCTTTCTGGGACTCAGTATGAGGATGTTCTCAGTTATTTATATATAATCTCCCTACCTCCTAAGTTTTCTTATCATTCCTCATCATCTTCTGACTCCTCAATTAATTCTCCCACAAAATTGTCTTGTTCACTAAATTACATTTCTTTTCTGTATACTCTGGTCCTTTGTGTTTTTAAGTTAAGATTTATCTGTGCCCCAAAGTTTGATATCGTTTTTATGTTTAAAGTTTTTATATTTGGAAGTGCAAAGATTACTATTTACCTGTATATCTCCTTAATTCTTATTTTAACAGTAAAACAAAACAAAACAAAAAAATACCTAAGAAAATGCCTGGGTGGCACAGTCAGTTAAGCATCTGCCTTCAGCTCTGGTCATGATCTCAGGGTCCTGGGATCGAGTCCCACATTGGGATCCCTGCTCCAAAAGGAGTGTTCTCCCTCTACCCCTTTGCCCCTGCTTGTGTATACTCTCTCTTTAATAAACAAAACTTTTTTAAAAAAATTAAAAATTAAAAAGTACCTAAGATATACAAAAGACTGTTGGTTTCTATAAAATATATAAAGAATATCATAATAAATGAGTATGTATGTTCCACCTAATATACATCTTCCACCTAATGTAGAATCCAGAGAGGCGCTCTGTATTTAGACGCTCCATTTACCGTCTTCTGTGATGCCATCTCTCGTTTCAGTGGTTAGTTTTGTGTTTGCCTTCTTGTGTTTTGGTTTGTTTTGTTTCATTTCATTTTTAAGTTGTACAAGGTCTTAAACAATATAGTGTCTCATTTTTAATATTTAACATACCTGGCTTATGTCTCCTGAAGTGACTTGCTAATTCGATTAAACGTTATATTTATGAGATTTGCCCATGCTGATATATGTGGTTTATTTGCTTTCATACTGTATAATATTTTATTGTAGTAACACACCACCTTTCATTCTATTCTTAGTTTAAGAGACAACAAAGCTTTTTCACAAAAACAATACAACTATAAATATCCCTATGCATGCCAGCTGGTACACATTGTTGCTATTGTCTTTGCAACCTCACTAACTCTAGGTATCATAGTTTTTTTCTCTTATTCCAATATAGTAGGAATAAAATAAAGTTTCATCGTGATTTCAGTTTGAAAATCATTGCATTCTTATGAGGTTGCTTTTTACTACTGTGTTAGCTATTCCTTTCTCCTCTACTGTGATATAACCATTTATGTCTTTTCCTGTATTTCAGCTGTTCTGTGATTTCATCCCACAAATCTGTAAATCTTCTATATGTCTTCTTGTTACTAAGGCATTTTTGTAATTTTACCCCAAATATATTGATACAGTTTATAATTTATTTTTAACCATTTTTAAACAATATATTTTTTGCTACAGTTTTAATTTTTTTTATTTTGCTTAACATTTTCTATTTCTGAGTTCATAAATACATTTCTTAAAATATCCTTCTAATTTTTAAAATCAGTGTGTATTAGTATTCTCTACAGCAATGTCAGTTAATTCACCTTTGGAGGAATAAACTTAAAAGTTTTGTTTTGAGTTCTTGAACTGAATACCAAAAAAAAAAAAAAAAATTCCATTAGTGAAATTAACCAACTTTCTTTTTAAAATATAGGACCTAAAATACGGATATTTAAATATGGAATAAATTAACTGGTTTTGAATCACTTCTTCTGCCAATGAAGCCAACACTATAGTAGCTATTTCTTCACCTTTCATGTATAAACTTAGATTAAAAAGTGAATAAAATTAATGCAGGAGCACACCTTTAAATCTAAATGAAAAGTTATGTTGTAGAGGGTTATATATGTCTTTATTGTCTATAGTTATACATATATTTGGAAACAACATCCTTATATCAGCTACTAACTTTTAAAATAGTTGCTTCTTTAGCAGTGTCTACTCATTTCCATGAAGTTGGTGGCATAGTGAAATACCTTCCATGGTGAATGGTAAATGTCAAAAAATTATTGTGTAAGTTACACATTATTTTCAACTTTCTTGAAAGGCCAGAATTAAGCATCTCAGTTTCCACTAAATACCAGCATTAACTTTTGATCTCATTCCTCCTAACAGATTTATTCCAAATCCTCAAAACCTTTACCAAACAAATTTAAAAAAGAGGTTGTAGATGATTGCTATATAATAATTGGTAAACACGACTGTGGCAAAAACTTTCAGGTGATCCTCTATATACTCTATAGAAGGACTGGTCAGGTTCCATTTCACAAGCATAGTCCATGTACACTCTCCCTACAATTTCTCTTGTTTCCATTGACCCAAACTTCCAGTGCATGATGCTTTTGTGCACCTTATAGGCCACAGTTCAGGCCGGTTCAGACCTGGCTGGAACCTTAAGTACCCGACAGAAGTGGGCTAATACTTCTTTCATGATTGCTCAAGGCCTGAAGGAATTCAGTTCCCCTAAATGCTTCTTTCAGAGTATACTTCATTTATTAATAGAGCCCATCTTGATGCTCTGGAAATGGAGGTACTATTAGGAGGTACTATTATTACTATCCTCTCACTTGGAGACGATTGGGAAAAGAATACAGATTATATGTGGTTAGATTTCAGATTGAAGATGTGTTAAAATAGCCATTCACTTCATGTGTGGTTGCTATTAGTTGAGTCCATGGCAGATACTGGAAGTACAAAATAGAGGTCTACCAACCCCCCTCTCCCCTGGCTTATTTCAAAGCAATAATCAAAAGATATATTCTGTTAAAACAATGAAGTCCAAAATTGGACAGAAAAATGCATAAACAGGTATAACCTAAACTGTCTCAGGCAAATGAGGAGATATGGGTCATTCTGTCTGTAAGAACAATTTTAAAGGCTTCAATAGCCATCATTTGATTTGTGTACTAACCAAACATATACTGTTATGTTGGGTACAGCTGTAAGTGGTATGACATTATCTCCAATGTCATGTTTCTTTTTTGTTCTTTTCACTTTAAGTTTCACCCATGTTGTTATATGGTATTTAATGCATTACTCATAGCTGCTGCCTAATGCTTATTAATAATACTGCAGTAAACATCTTTAATTAGATCCCCCAGTGGACATATGTGAGAATTTATTTTACAAGTCAGTTTGAGGCATTGTAAACATCTTTCCCCATTTCATTAATTTAATTATCTTGTATAATTGGACAGATATCTTGATTTTTTAAAAAAAATATTTAATTTATTTATTTGATAGAGTGAGAGATCACAAGTAGGCAGAGAGGCAAGTAGAGAGAGAGGGGGAAGAAGTTTCCCCCAATGAGGGGCTCGATCCCAGGACCCTGAGATCATAATCTGGGCCGAAGGCAGAGGCTTAACCCACTGAGCCACTCAGCTGCCCCAGATATCTTGATTTTGATCTAATCAACATGTTCTATTTCCCAAATTTACTTTTTTATTTTATTTATTAGTTTATTAATATTATAGTTTTACCTTTCATAGTTAAATTTTTATCCTATCCAAATTCTCCTCTTTATTTATCGTTGAGCAGGGATCAAGTTCTGTTCTGCTTTATTTGTTTATTTTTTTCTCCATGTAATGGACCATATTTTCAACACAATCTATTAACAATTCTTTTCTTCATTTGTGAAAGCATTTTTATCATGTAAGTTCCTATTATATAAAGGCCGACTCTAGATCTCTGTATCTTCCATTTATCTATTTGCCTAATAATTTTCAAAAACTTGTTTATTTTTAGTATCATTTAAAATATGTTAGTATCTGATAGGGCAAATCCCATTCATCCATCTTTTTAAATAAAATTCATTCAATTATTTGTGGACATTTATTAACTCATTTCATATTTTTGTGCAACTATCTATTCTTTAAAAATATTCAACTGATACTTTAACTGGATCACATTATATTAGTATAGTTTGGAAAGAATTAGCCTCTGCCTTAATTGAATGGTCCCATCCATGAGCAAGCATGATCTTCCCGTTCATTCATTTAACATGCTTTATTTGGGATTTATATATTTTTCTCTATAGAGATTAGTGTATACTTAGTTAATTATTAGTTGTTTTCATTGGTGTTGAGTTAATGTAAATGTCACCTGTTTTTATAATTCTTCATTGGTGTTTGCTGATGTAAAGAAACATTACTGACTTTCTAGGCTGATTATTTACTTGATAAAATTTCTTGACTATTTTACTGGTTTCAACAAATTATTGATTATATTTTTGTAAATAGATGATCATAAACATTTCACAAATAATGACATATTTTCTGCTTGCTTTCAATATTTTTTAATGTTTTTTTTTCTGTTATAGTTACCACCCTTTTGAAATCTATACATTACTAGATACATCTTCTTGCCTTTTTTCTTAATCAACCTTGTTAAAGGTGTGATTAAGTATATATAAGAACCTACTTTTAATTTGATTAAACTTAAAAATTACTCTCTACTTTTTTGAATTTTACACTTTGTTGTTGGTGGTGTTTACTTTTGTTTCATTTTGGGAAGGATTTGCTCCCAACTTAAGCTTATTTTTAACCTTTTCTATTTCTTAATAAATGTATCTAAACCCTTAAGTTCCTCTAAATACTGGCTTAGCTGTGTTTAATAAATTATGGTGTGTAAGATTTAATTTAATTCTCAATGTCTCTTATTTATGCCTTTGAATACATTTAATACCACATTTTATTTAAAATGGGTAATATGATTTTCTTGTGTATAAAAAAGATGGAAGCTATTCTTCCCATTCTGATTTCATTTCTTTTTTTTTTTCCCAATATCGTCAGTGTATATCATTTCAATGGAGTTGATTCTTTGGTCTTCATTGAGGCTTACTTTGACACCTTGAACATATTCTAGTTTCCTTAATATTTCATGTGTTCTCAAAAAGAGTATTTCTGTATCTTGTGTACTCAGTAGCTTGGGTTTATTAGTGCTATTTTTCAGATCTTCAATATTTCTGCTTCTATTTGTCAACCTGACTGATTAAAACTGATGACATATATTCTCTCTTTATGATATATTGTAGAAATTTATTATTAGTTGTATATCTTTTTATGATGGATGTATCTTCTCTGATTTTTTTTTTTACCATTATATATTACCGTTTTCTTTCTCTTGTGATACCATTTTTCCTCAAATTTTATTTGGACAGATTTTAAAACTGCTATTTTACTGTTCTTTTGGTTCATATTTACCTACTATGGCTTACTCTATCATTTTATTTCAATTTTTTTATTGTTTAAAGTTTTTAACTTATTTAGGATAACTCCTCTAGAGACCAATTTGTGGTATCTAAGATTAATGGGACACTGAGATACTGAAATACTGAAATAAGGTAAATTCCAATAGAAGGACTGCCCAGTTTTATACAATGCAATGGTACCAAAGGACTGGATGTAATCACATGACAAAACCTGAGAGAATAGTTTTCAGTAAAAGAGTTGCGTAGCAGAATATATATATATATAGTGAAATGTTTTATGTAAATTCTTAAATGTTCTTTTTAAAGTACTAAATATAGTAAGCATATGACTGCACTGGTTGAGGGCCAAAATATTTAAATTTTATGTACAAGTAATTATTTTTTCAAAACTGTCTTAAAATAATGATAGTAAAATGTTAGCATGATTTTAACTATGTGGTGGCAATATAGCTTGTTTCTTATATTATTTCTTGTTTTTATGCATCTAAAATTTTTTTTAAATATGACAGCTCACAAAACTTAAGTGATAAAAACCCAGCATAATTCCTAGAGTGAGTAAATAAAGGAAATCCTAAGCAAAATAATTTTAAGTAACGATTGAAAAGTAGGATCTAAATTGGTGATAATTAAATCCCAATATGTATTCATTTAAAGTTTAGACAAACAACTTATTACATACTGACTTTATTAGCTCTAGTTTTCAAACCTTGAGTTTTTAGAAGTAGAATGAAAATTCTGTGACTCCAAGCTTTCTTATTACTTTGTTCAGGTCCTGATGAATTTAGTTGTAAGTACCTTAAAGATTCCTTCTAATCAAGGTAAAATATTTGACTCAGAAATGATATACAAGTGTAAATATTTCCTTGGGTATAAAATAACAAGTAAAATTCTCATGGAATAATTTATATGTGATTAACAATCCCTTCACCATGTTTAGATATCCTAGAGGTCTTCTTATGTATCAATAAGTAGATAAGGAGCAATCCATGGAGAAAAATCCTTTTTTTCCTGAAGATCCATCCTAGCTGAAAATTTGCATTTAGCACCCACTAAAGATAAAGTCCTCTAATGAACTAGTTTCATACAAGAGATCTATCACTAGTTCAACAATGAAATGAAAGATTTCCAGGGAAATTTTGACAACCACAGCACATTTGTTTAAACTGCATTTAAAATTAAAATTCCATGTCACTTTCATTTTGTCTGGTTCTATTGGTTAAAAACTGTGAAAATAAATTTTGTTTTGACCAAAACTAAGACTATAATTTCAAGCTGAAATTGATCATTGGATTTGGCAACATAGAAGGTGATGTTCACATTGACAAGACCAATTTTAATGCAGAGACATAATTGCTGTGTTTAAAGACCAAATGGAAGGAAAGAAAGCAGAAATATTGGCTAAAGACAATTCTCACAGTAACTTCTCTAAAGAAGAATAGAGACATACAGAAGCACTGGAGAAAACGTGGAGACACTAGGCAGATATTATTTGTTTGCTTAAAGATATTTTAATCTGGAGAGAATGATTTTTTAGCAAGAGCAAAATTTAGGTGCAATAGGAAAAGAAGATCCTTTTAATAGTCAATTCTTGGAGTAGACAAGGAAAAAATGGGATCTGAATCTTAAATGCAGTATAATTTCTAATAGAACTAAGAAAACTTTGTCTATAGTGATAAATGAAACATCAATCTATGCCAGGTCAGATAATTACATGGTAGTCAAATTGGTGGCAGGGATATGAGATATTTTTCTTCTGCTCCTTCTGACTTGTCAATAATGAAATAAATTGTTGAAATTTTGAGAAGTTGCTATAAAGGAAAATGTAAAATAATTGTCTCAATGTATGAGAAAGCCATTTGATCAGAAAATCTGAGTAGGATTGCTTGACATTGTTGAAGACCCACTTGAGATTTGTAGATACAATTTATTTTTTTTAAGATTTTATTTATTTATTTGACAGGCAGATCACAAGTAGGCAGAGAGGCAGATAGAGAGAAGGGGGCAGGGAAGAAGGATCCCTTGGGGCTTGATCCCAGGACCCTAGGATCATGACCCAAGCCAAAGGCAGAGGCTTTAACCCACTGAGCCACCCAAGCCACCTTTTAGATACAATTTAAAAACAAAGTTCTATAATAAATTGTGACCCATATATCTTCATTACTTGAGTGCAGGCACAACGAAGACAGATATTTAGTTTAATCAAGTTGGCATGTTGGCTGAAAAAACACAGAGGGAGAAAGGAATCATAAAGTTCAGTATGCATAAAAGGGATGTTTAAAGGCTTGGAACACAGAGTAGGAATTGGTGCATAATGCTATGGAATGGTCAGTTTTTCAAGTTTCTGCTTAGATGTAGATCTACTCTAAGATTCAGGTGTAAGAATGGACCATGTCAGATGAGGAACTTCAAGATGGTCACAAGAATTAGAGCTATTGACTACAATCACAGTGGGTTAGTAATATGCATAGACAACTACATCCAAAATTTTACCGATTTATATAGTAGGGAAAATTCTTAGTAAAAGTATTTAGAAAAGAAAAATTTTTAAAAAGGGAAGCATTAAGACTTCATGATTCTTAATGTTGGGTTTTCTGTTTGTTCATTTGGTGGAATGCATTTTTCACTGTGTATCTTCCCAGATTGAACAAAAAAATTGAATCTAATGAATGTGACACTAACAGTCCTGAGGAAGGGGACCAGTCAACTATCTTCCATGATTTCATTGAATGATTCTTGTACAAATTATGTCTTAGTGGTGACGGTGCTCTTTAAGTAGCTGAGGGCAAATGAAAGTTGAATAGCTATTGCCTAGTTTGGGCTGCTATAACAGAAAATCATAGACTAGATAGCTTAAATAAACATCATTTCTCACAGTTCTGGAGGATGGAAAGTCTAAATTCAAGACTAGCGCATCTGGTGTCTGGCAAGAACTCCTTTCCTTGTTTGCATGTTGACTGTCTTCTTGCTATATCCTCACCTGCAAAAGAAAGATGATCTCTCCCATGTCTCTTCTTAGACTAATTCCATTCATGAATGTTCCACCCCTATGACCTAATTACTTCTCAAGGGCCACACCTCCACATACCATCAAGGTGGGGATTAGGGCTTCAACATATGACAAACAGTCCATAACTAACATCTTTTTTTTAAACTGATACCTTCTAACAGTCCTAGAAATCTTGTATGACATTTTGTTATGGAAATTTCACGGAAATGTTTTCTTCAAAGCAGTTAATCAGTATATTCAAATATGAAAACATTTCCTCTGATAGCTGAGACTTACTTTTCCACTTTTTCACACCTTACAATTTAACCAAGAGGTATGTCTAAAAGGTCTCTGAAATTACTGGGAAAGATTGTGGCATTCCTTAACAACTGCAAAGGATTTTTCTCCTGAAAATCTGTCACAAATCTCCAAACAAATAGTGGTTATTATGAAAATTTTTGGATAAATTTACTGCATCATTAGTGGTATTTCTGAGTCACTTAGACACAGAAAGTGTGGTAAAGAAATCCAAAAACACATAACAAGTCAGAAATAACTTATGGACACAGGATTTGTTCCTCACACAAGCTCAGCGGAAAAATGTTCTTCAAAAGAGTTCTGTCAGCATAAAATAATGCAATTCAAGAGTCTGTCTTTCTTTACCACTAATTTGATTTGAATGAATCCATCTGGCTGGGCCACTGTTGATGAAAAGATAATGTTGTGAGAGAATAAAATGAGTGTGTGTGAAGGGGTACGTGTGTGTATCTTGGATTCAACCATATGAAATTATCATTTTTATACATTTAAAAACAGTCAAGTATGATTAATCTTAACATTGTTCAAACTAATAAATATATGCATCTGAATACATGCAAAACATAGCACTTTGCCCTTACATATGATTATTTTGTGATAAAGAATATTTTGCATATATACAGAATATGATCTTTGACACATGTATACTATTGTATAATTTAAACTTCTTAGCCCTTGCAAATTTCTTAGTTCTCTTACCTTATTCCCTGATAGCATTATGATAACTGTCTTAAAGAAGAAAATTAAAGCCAGTACTCACACTATTTGATTTATCTAGAATAAAAAATATTGTATTTTCAGATATAGAAATATATGAAGCTGGTAACATTCCAGAATATTTTCCTATAGGAAGACCTCACTCCTTTAAAAGCATATTTATGCTATGGAAACTAGATTGTGCCCATTTTCGTAGGAGTACACTGACATCAAGTACTGATCATATGTACAGAACATCTAAGTAGAAGCACCAAGGCCAGTCTTATGCAAAATGTAAACATCTAAATTTGTCATTTTTTTCCTTCTTCTTTTCACAGAATATTGTTCTGTGACTGGTAAATATGAAACAATCAGGTCCAAAATATATTCTGTCTAGTAAACTTAATTAAATCTCTGCTGACTTTGCTATGTTTTGTCCACTACACTCTCCAATCCAGAGGACTTTATAAATGATCAAACCAGAAAGATGGAGTACATTTTTATAGGGTTTACTTTTGAAATAAAATAAATTTTATAGTATCTTAATTTGTGTAGTATGTAATCAAACTCTTCATCTTTATTGCCTATATATTAATTAGACATAAAGGTAAGTAATACACATAAATGTCAAATAACATTACTTTATCATAGCCAGTCCACACAGGCCTTTATTTTAATTTTGTTAGCTCTGCACTAAATGTCAATTCACTTAATGACTTTTTGTGATCTCCTACTATGGACCAGAACAATCACGGGTGTGGGGAAAGCAGTTCAAAACAAGGCATCTTCTCTGTCTATATGTCAGGAATGTCAGTCTCATTTCTTCTTTAATTTCATCAATATAATAATAATATATATAGCATGAATGAACTCTTAACTATGAATCATTGGTTCTGGATCAAAAGCCCCATTATATGGTCTTTATTTGCTTCCACCCCTTTTTTCTTCCCAGCCTTATCTAAATACACCAGATTTTACACCTATGTAGAAGAGACTGCATACTCATTTCTCTTTTTGCTAGACACACAGCCAAATTATTTCTTGATTTCTCTTTTCTGGGGAAGTGAGGATATGTTACTGAGTTCTTGGCAATATGGATAAAAATGATGAGTGACATTCAGAAAAACTGTTTCCAGTCTAGATACAGAGGAAATTGCAAAGAAGTGTAAAGATCCAGAAGCTGATAGGGGAAGTGATGAAAAATATGGTCTCCTGAACGACCCACTGGAATCTTGGATCCCTGAACAATTGTATTAGAGTTGTGACCTGAATGAGAAACAAGCACTTTTGTTCTTCAGACTTAAAAAGGTTGTTGTTGTTTTTTTGTTTTGTTTTGTTTTGTTTTGTTTTGTTTCCCTGTCCCCCCGCCCCAACTCCATAAGCTATTAAGACTTTGGTTATTTTAGCTGTCAGCCTACTTTGACAAAGAACCTCAGTGTTGAAGGTTTCTGGTTTTGGAACATACATGCCTACTTTGTGCTAATCCACTCTTGGAGATAGTTAAATTCACAAAATGGAGAAACACTTTAAAGAGAGCTTCTCATTGTGTTGACTCTTCAAGAGACAAAAAGAGAAAACGTTTGAAGAAGACAGAGACATGGATTATTATTGCCTTAAAAAATCCTTGTTCAACTGAACTGAGATTCATTACAAATGTAACTGATGAAGTCAAATCCTCTTCTGTGGTAGAGAAAGATGAACTCAGAAATCAGGAAGATATGGGATACATGAATGTCTGGTAGAGTGTGAGAGATCATTTATATTGGAGGAGAGAGAAGTAATAAATTGAGGAACAGAGTGGAAGGGGAATTCACTGATTTCACAGTTGAATCACACAACAAAATCATACAACAAAACTATTTATTTTTGAAAAAGGGATTTATTTATTCACTATAATTCCAAAAACCATTGTAAGGACTCATGGTTATATTTTATGGAGGGAGAATCCTGCTTAATACTAGAAGAAACAATTGCTAGCTAGAGTTATCCCAATTAATTCTCCATTACTGAAAATATCCAATAATTGTGGATGACCAAATCTTAGGTAGGGAATCTCCCAATCCTTGATCATCTTTTAGCCTGGTTGCTATACTTCCATTTCCATTGCTGTAACTATTATTTTCATACTTTTATTAAAGTCCTCAAATCTTCTTGCTTAGGATGGTATGTGCTCTACTACAATGCCTTATAGGTTGTAGACATCTGATTCAGTTGCCATGTCCTGGATGCTTTTTTCTGGACTTTTACTCTATATTATCTCAATGTGACATTTGTCACTTTCTTTGTGTAAATATAGTTACCTTAAGATATAAACAACAAAAATTTAATTTTAGGCTTGAATTCCCTATGACTATACTAACAAAACAGTTGGATAAATTAATTGATTTCTGACCTTGCAGATACTACAGGATGCCTCAGGGACACTTACCAATTCTAAAGTTTCTTCATTCTAAGGTGAAAAATAAAAATTTAATCAAAGTTTTTTTATTGGGTGGTTGATAGACTTGAGAGAATTTTCAGAGGAATTCTTTCCTTCTAGGAGGCTGGAAAACTCAATAACATGTTTTAGGTTATCACTTTCTCCCCTAGCTTGAGGCATTTCTTCTCTTCCACTGACAAGCCATGCTAAGTTTATTTTTCTCACTACAGTTTTATCTGAATTTTCTCTGCATATGAATGTTTTCTCCATGCTATCCTTTTCAATGTTCATTCCAGTTTTATACTCCTAAAAGTTATTATTTTGCCTCCAGAAGTGAACTGATTCTCTTTCTTCTTTCTTTCTCTCTCCACATATATATATATAGAGAGAAAAAGTGTACACACACACACACACACACACACACACACACACGGTATACACAGTAAATATGCTTGTATATATAGATACATAATATTACATAATGTATTTTATATATACAATCATATAATGTACACATGTACAAATATATATAACATACAAATGTGTATATATATGTACAAATATATATATAGGGAGTGTATATGTAGAGAGTGTATATATATATATACACACACTATATGTGTGTCTGTATATGTAAGTACATATGTGTTTCTCTTTATATCATGTTAGGATATATATATATGTATGTATGTATAAATTATTATGTATGATTATATCCTGACAGAAAATGGTGCTTAAAAATTTTTGTTGAGGGGCACCTGGGTGGTTCAGTCAGTTAAGTGTCCAACTCAGTTTCAGTTCAGGTAATGATCTCAGGGTTGTGAGATCAAGTCCCACATTTGGGTTTGTGCTAAGCATGGAGTCTGCTTAAGATTATCTCTCTCTCCCTCTTCTCTCCCCTCCAAAATATAAACATAAAAATACTTGTTAATGGAGGCATGTCCTCGACTATTTATAATTTTACTAAAATCAAATGTAAAATCAAATCAAAATGTATCTCATATCTTATTATTCTAAGACAAAACTTTGTATGTCATTTCTCTACTTACGTCTTATGACTCAGCTTGAGGAGTCAGCATGTATCACCATATCCCTAGATGGTGTGCCAAATTGGTCAAGTAGATCTTAACTTCTAGGTAATTCCTTCATGCCTTCAGCAGAGATCTCATTCCAAAGCTAAATGGTTGTCCTACTATTCCTGAATAAGCACAGGGCAAGTCAAAATAGAAGTCCTATCTTGGAAAATGTCCCTAAGTCCCATAAGATTGACACCTAATAAAGCAGCTTACATATTATAGCCAATATCTATCACAATGAGTAATGAACCATACACAGCTCACTCATTACCTACTCAAATGAGGCTGCCAGTTGTAATTTCTGGTCTTTCACCTTGTAGCTCAAACTGGCATATAACACTATGAGTCTCCTGGGCAAATAACATTGTTTAATTCATTAATTCCCCTCCTGAACAATGTTGTTCATCCTCCAACTGAACTATGAGCAAATAACCTGGGACTTAAAGACCTTCCACAGAGCTCTTCTGCTCTTTCTCAGCCTGGCACATATAACAAAGGTTTATGGTGCACATATGAGACTGTTTATTGAGTGTTATAAGGAGAACATTTTCAGTGTAACCTGATAGGGAGACTAATATAGTAGATACGTTTAGCTTGATGTGGTTACCAAATCATGTGCGTTGTCCGGAAAATAATTCTATAGCTTCCTTGTAAAGAATGAAAAGATACAAATATCCTTTAGTTCTTTCTTAGGGAGTTTGAAATTAGTACATGAAAATCCACATAACTTATCAGTGTGTAGGTTAACATAACTTGAGAACTGGTCTATAATACACACTGGGATATTTAAATCATTTAAAACATTGCTTGGCAAATGGTTACATTGACTTGACAAATTGGGATTTCTTATTAATTTCAGTGTTGCTTTTGGCTCCAAGCTCCTCGACCACCCCCTTTACTCCCAATTCAAACTGGGTAATACCACCTTGGACATATTGAAAAGGTTGTGTGGTGGAAGTAGGGGGTAGGGTAAGATAAACTATTGTGGTATATTAAGTGTTTGAAAGTGCATTTTAAAAGCTCTCTTTGAATAGTATAGACTGTGCCTGATCTGAACTTAATTTCACTTTTCTGGAATACTTGAAACATGAATTTGGATTACATATTAAGAGGGAGTTGTGGACAATGGAATCCTGCCTTTCCTAAGGGATGGAATAGCCATCTATGAGCAAGTCATACAGAAAGCCTCTAAATATGGCCTGCCCTGAGGACACTCAACCACAGGGATGGGACTTGGCACTGACAAACATCCCATTATCAACCAAGCCAGGTTCTGACATCAGCAAGTCAATTTCGGTCAACCATAATTGGAGACTTTCTAGAGTACTGACAGGAGAGAATTTTAGTATGGAAGGGATCTTTAGAAATCATGGTGTCCAGACCTTTTACCTTGTAGATATGGAAATATAAGCTTAATGACATTAAGTAACACCCAAAGCCAGAAAACTAGATGAAATACATGTAAGAATCTTTTAAAAAAATGTTAATTAGTTCGAAGTATGCTTTTCTTCTCACCTCTTAATGACAATATACTGATTTTTCTTTTTTTTTTTTTAAAGATTTTATTTATTTATTTGACAGAGAGAGATCACAAGTAGATGGAGAGGCAGGCAGAGAGACAGAGAGAGAGAGGGAAGCAGACACCCTGCTGAGCAGAGAGCCTAATGCGGGACTCGATCCCAGGACCCCGAGACCATGACCTGAGCCAAAGTCAGTGGCTTAACCCACTGAGCCACCCAGGCGCTCCTGATTTTTCTTATACAGAGTTTCCAAGGATTAGAAGGCAAATGATTTCTGAGACATAACACAGCACTGCTTTCTATTGTTTTTCCCCATGTGTCCTACTTAGATATTCTATTAAAATTAACAATCAGCTTAATGTATATCATAGTACTGTTAATTGTACATTAGCCACAAGAAAGTGTAGAAAGAATCATACTCCTGAAATGCTAAAAAACTTAAAAAAAGAAATAGATTTTTTAAATTATATGGCAAAAGTCTATGGGATTAAATTATTCAATCTACTCCGCATCTTGTAAAGACATGGACATATACTGAAAGGCAGCTGGAAGGAAAGTAGACAAAGAGAGATGTACCTGGAGGAATTTGTAGAAAGTGAGTATTATTGATGGCCTGAAGAGAATAAAATATACCATTAACCTTTAAATAGCTGACAGAAGAGAAGAAAAAAATACATGAAAGGTTTATTTTAAATTCAGAGTACATTGGCCATTTAAGAACAGAAGGAAAATAGATGGATAGAGGAACTTGAAGGCTTTGAATAGTCATTCTTTTATTCTTTTCTCTCTCTCCACTCCCCCACTTTTTTTTTTTTTTTTTTTTAGGTTAAACTGGGAAAAGTGGTAAACTTATATGCTTGGGATGTTTAATATAATAATTTTCACTGTTACTCCTCAGTCAAAAGCTAATCAAGAAAATAGTGGAGGTTGTGCAATGCACATAGCTGTGGTTGGATTTGTTGAAGTATACAACAGGTGAGACAAAGTGAAGGAGACAGACTCCAATGGATCATAAGTGAACAGATTGAATGCTATGTGTAGAGTAAAGATTCAGCTTTCTGGGTGGGCCATGGAGGTAATCTGCATGGCTGATTACACAGAGATGGTGGTGTTGGTACATGTGAGGGATGTAGTTGGGAGAACAATGGAGGTGATGGCTAGACCTTAAGTCTCTTTGTCAACACTCTTAAACAAACAAACAAACAAACAAACAAAAACACATTCAGGAAGTTAGACTTCTGAGTAAGGAACTTGGAAGACCCTCTACTCAACCAAAATAGTGATTTAAATAGTGAAGATTATTTTAAAACAATCACTTAAAACCCAAATTGCCTACATGGAGAAATATTCATCCAAGGAAATCTACTAAATCTTTATCTATTTATTTATTTATTTATAAATTTTTTAAATTTTAAATTTTTTAAATAATTTTTGACCTCTCTTTATGCCTGGCATTTCCCCAATCTGGGTATGTAAGTATTACTAATAAATTTCATGTTTGTTTTAAAAAAACTGGAGTACCTTCCCAACATTATAATTCATTATGTCATCATAGGGAGAAATATGGCAGGGTAGGGGAAAAATAAAGGTGGGATACCAGATATAAGGAAGAAGAAAAAATAAGGAGGAAAGGCAGAAACCCAACTTATAGCTATTTAGAAATTTTCAAGATTCAAGTCACAAAACACTTCAAAACTCTTTGTTCTTAGGTATGTGTCTCTACTGTGGTCTTCTCTGAAAAAGAAGCCCTGACCTGCTTCTTTCATACTTATTTTAAATTGCCTCACTGATAAGAACTATTCCTAGGGGTATTGCTGACCTTTTCTAATTTACTATTGAAGATCAACATAACCAAAATATCCGAATCATCCAAAGCTTATTTTTAATGCCTATTCATCTTCCACATTCTATATCCTCTTGTTTTTTTCTGTCCCTGGCCCCAGATGCGCACGACACTGTAGCAGCCTAACCACCATCATTTAGAGTTACCACTGAACTACTAGACATTTTTCCAGGTCTCAGTTTTTCTGTTCTTAATCCAAATATGCCTGTTTTCTTATATTTGTTGTACTCATGTTGCCCTTTGGGGGATTAGTGGACCCCGGCCAAATGAAGCGCAGACCACTCTGGTCTTCAGATAGTTGTTGATGTAGCTCTAGCATCTCATGGTGTGGTTTGAATATATTTCAGAAGATATATTTCAGATGGAGAAAATCCTTTCCACCCCACCCCTCCTACTAGGAAGGTGGCCTTCTGTGATATTCAGGGGTAGGTGGTTTCTGGAGTTTTTGTGGTTGTTAAAATTTAAAGAGGAAATGAAAAAAATATATGTAGATGGATGAATATAAATTGTTTATAAACTATATATCCATACATGAGATATTTATGGAATTTATATATACCCATATAACATATATATATATACATATATATATATATATATATGAAATTATATATATCCCTATATCTACACATATAAATGCCTGGATTTAATGATACAGCTTTTGAAAGCATATCTAGGATCTCTATAAAAATTAGGTATGACTTAACTAAGGGGTTATTTATATGACCCTTAAAGAGTTCCCCTTTTGCTCAGGTGAAGCTTTTGAACCTTTGGAGGGATAAATAATAGCTTCATAAAAGAAGAGAGGAATAGTAGCAGGATTTTTTTCGTGTATAGATCGGCACTCTACCTGCTTCTTGGGGCTCCAAGTGACCCCTCTGCAGTACAGATCAATGCAGGGCTAGTAAATGTATTTATATACACCACAGTGGAAGAACAAACCCTAGGCCCCAGCACAGCAAGCAACCTTTTAGAATCTGAGGCTGTAGACATTTACAAACTGAGTCCATGTCCCTGGATGACCAATAGGGAGATTCCACGTGATGGAGTACGTTTCGTACCTGACAGTCTCCTCCCAACATTCTTTGTGGTTGTGTGTAATCGTCATACTCAACCTAGGTACTCTATTTCTCTCATAGTATACAGAATGCTCAGTATAGATTGACCACTTTTTTTTAAATATGTCAATGTTAAAGAAAAGTTGAAGGAGCAGTGCAAACAATTCTCTTCACTGAGCTCTCCCAATTGTTAGAAATTTACTGCATATATAATATACATATATATATAATATACTGTATATAGTATACATACACACATGCACATATAAAGAAGTCAGGGATTCTTTCTAGAGAATATATAATATGCTCTGGAATTAATCTAACTACTGAAGTTTCCTTGCCATCAATTTACCTCTCCCCTACTCCCTCAAGTTTTAAGAATAGAAAATAAAATGCATTATGAGGCTTCAAGCTGTAATTTCCACTGAAACTGTTGAAATTCTAAATTGCAAGTGGGAACCAAAAGTTGAAATTACAACTTTTCTAATACCTCACCCAGGTACCTTATATTTTTAGATAATGGATGTTTTTGCCAACTCCACCAACACCAAATTTGTACACAATTGGCATTAAAAATAATTTTTACCCTTTATATAAAGAAACATACAAGAACAAGCACAAAGTTAAAAACTGTTACCACTTTTAAAAATTATTGTGAGCACAAACATTAGTTAAAAAAGGAATCAATAACAATAAAAGAATCAATAACAAGAAACACCCCTCTATATCAAATAGTTATTCATTTACCACATAGGAGATGGTCTAAGTAAATGTTTCTTTATTATTTTTGGTTCAGGGAAATCCTCTCTTAATGACAGTGTAAGATGAAAAAAAGAGATACCAAATGTAAATGATTTGAAAGAATATTTTTAAAGAAAATATTTTAAACGTCTCATAATAGACCAAATATGAGTATCATTTACTCACTAAAGATGACAATACTTTTTAAAAATCATGATTGCAGAGAGCCTTTAACAACACAATAGAAATATTCTATCACTTGACATGTTTGGTTTTAGTTAATATTCTAGCAAGTATTTCCCAAAACTGGGCTATACAGGAGGTTAAGAATGAAGATACTTAAGCCACTCCAGTATAAATTATAATTATACTTTGATTATGGGTAAACTGATCAAAGGACACAATATATTAAAAATGGTAAGAAAAGGACATTGGAGAACATCCATATTTTAAAGACTGGCATAGGTAGAGATAGACCCCAAAATAATGATACTAAAATGTAATATGACACGACCCAGAAAAGGGATATACAAAGTTGGGATTCACCGGTGTTTAGAAAATAAATGAAAGCCTATGTTAACACAAAGACTTGTATGTGATGTTTATAGTCACATTCATATTAGCAAAAGAAATGTGGAAACAACCCAAATGTCCATCAGTTAGTGAATGTATACACTCAATGCTGTATCCATACAACAGAATACTATTCAGTAATCAAAAGGACAGAGAATGATGCATGCTTCTACATGAGGAGACTCCTGTCCATGTATAGCTGAAATAAATCAGTCATAAGAGACCACTTGCTATATGAATCAATTTATATAAAATGTTCAGAAAAGGCAAATGTATATAGAGAAAGTACACGGGTAGTTGCCTCAGGTCAGAGGTAGAAATAAGGAGTGGGTGCTAATAATTCCTTTTGGAGTGATAAAATTGTTCTAAAACTGGATTGTAGTGTTGCTGGGCAACTCTCTGAACTTACAGAAATGATTAAACTATATACATTGAATAAGTCAATATTGTAATATACATGTTATAATCCACAAAGTGGCAATAAGTTCAGTTGGGATTCAAAAGAGAGAAAAATCAGTTGTTGTTACAGGAAGACTCCATGGAAGAGAAGGTATTTCAGAGATACTTTAAAGCTTAGGTATGATTTCATTTTATGTATTCATTTATCATAACTATCTCTTTATAAAAAGAACAAAAATAAAAGTTATATTTGAAATTGAATTAAATATCAATATAATATGAGAGATAAATATTTAATTATAAGGGATGAGGTAAATAAAAAGTATTAAAAATATCTAAATTTCAGTTGCAAATCTTTGCCTTTGGATTATAGGATCCTAAGGACAATGTGGGACATCACAAGTTTATATAATTCTCACTGTCTAAGCAGGGCAGGACTTGGTTATATAAAGTTGTGAGGAATTAGGAATCATAAAAACTGATGCAATTCATAATGGCATCCAACTTCTCAAGAACAAGACTGGAAGCCAGAAGATAGCAGATTGAATTTCTTTAAAATTCAGGGAAGAGACAACATACCTAGCTAAACTCTGAATAACGTATGTTACAGAGGGCCCCTGGATGGCTCAGTCGGTAAAGGTCTGCTTTTGGCTCCGGTCATGATCCCAGGTTCCTGGGATTGAGCCCCACCTGGGGTTCCCTGCTTAGCTAGGAGACTGTTTCTCCCTCTCCTTCTACCTCTGCCCCTCTCCCCCTGCTTATGCTCTCTCTGTCAAAATAAATAAAACCTTAAAAAAAAAGTGTGTTAGAACTTTATTTTTAAGTTTTACCCCAGTGATGCGTCTTTTCTTAGAAAGCTACTAGAGTTTCTAATTCTGAAATGTGAACTCAAACCAAGAAACAAAAAGATAAGTTGTCCAGGAAATATAATGTAACACAACACAGGGATTGCTGATTAAAGCAGCCAGATAAACACTTGTGCACTTGGACCGGCAGCCAGCAACTGAATAGTGAGGCCAGCTTGGAGCAGAATAACGTCCTAAGGAGGGAGATCACTCCCTAAAAGGAAGGGCAGGAGGGAGAGAGAAATTTCAGAGATAGAAATATCTGGAGTTGTGTTCAAGGATACAGAAAAAACTGATTGTTGACCTAAAAATAATATAATCACTGACTCTTGATTTAACTAAGCAGGAAATAGAGAAAATGAGAGAATATGGAAAAGGGAAGCAGAATGTGATGGAGCAAGTGTAAGAAAGCTGAGCTATCAACTGCCAAAAAGGAAGTCAACAAATAACCTCCAAACTTGACAAATCAAGAAATAGCAGTGTGTATGGGGTAACCAGGTGATAGGTATTAAGGCGGGCATGTGATGTGATGAGCACTGGGTGTTATATGCAACTAATGAATTATTGAGCACTACATCAAAAACTAATGATGTACTATACGTTGGCTAATTAAACTTAATAAAAAGGGAAAAAAAGAAATAGTATAGACATCTATTTAATGACACAGAGGTGAAGATTAGAAAAACATATCTAAGAGCACTGGAAGTCATTTTCTGAGACCTGAATTTAGACAACAGGGAGAATTGAGCAGCTGTATATTTTACTGTAGGACTAATAGTGCTATTTAATTTTACTTTATATCAGATGTATAATTTTCTTTGATATAAATAAAAATTAATTATAAGGAATTAAAAGTACTCTATAAGAAATATCAGTTTGGTTAACTGTATTGCAAGCAAAAGTTGCATTGACAGTATGGAGCAGCTGTTTTCATTAACATTTGTGTAAAACTTCCACACTAATACTAATAATGGAAAATCAAAGAGGAAAATAGCTTAGCCCTAAGAGAATTGACACGGTTTCATTTAAATAAGTGAGAAAGTTCTGGATGGACAAGAATAAATTCCACTATATTTTAATGATACAGAATATACTCGCAGTAATAATATGACCTTAAAATTATATAAGCTATGTAGTCAAACAACAGACATATATATGTTTATATACACACTCATGTATTTCTATATGACACAGATAAAGACATAGAGTAATTTACTGAGGGAGCTTCATTAAAACCCTGTGAAGTGACCTGGGATAAGAACTTGGCATGGTGGGACACCTGGGTGGCTCAGTTGGTTGGACAACTGCCTTCGGCTCAGGTCATGATCCCGGAGTCGTGGGATCAAGTCCTGCATCAGGCTCCCAGCTCCACGGAAAGTCTGCTTCTCTCTCTGACCTTCTCCTCACTCATGCTCTCTCTCACTGTCTCTCTCTCAAATAAATAAATAAAATCTTAAAAAAAAAAAAAAAAAGAACTCAGCACGGTACTATCAGGGATATAAAAATCAACTTAGAAAGGCTGAAGGTCCCTATTAAATGTACCCAAATGATCAGGATATAATCAGCATTTATGTCTAGATTTTTTTATTTATACCGAGATCATAGAGCTTCTATCTTAATATCAAATAGGAAATGTGAATTGTATCTAAAAAGTTTTAAATGATCAAACTCTAAAAGATGTAGCATAACTTGCTCTGAAATTTATTTTTTTTCTCTGATATTATAAGAGAGAGCTGGTCTGCAGAGTAAGAGAATTTCAGTCTTTTATCATGTTGGTGCTACAAAGTTAGATAAAAGTACAGGCATTTTATATTACCAATTTTATATTGCTTATTATTACTAAGATGCATTCTTTTGCATTTTATATAGGTCATACAGTCTCATTTATAAATGTTGAAAATACAGAGAGAGAATGGTTTCCATGACGTATATAATCGATTTTGTGTTTCTTTGGAAAAAAAGTAAAGAAATAATGTTCACAGCTTAAAAACAAACAAACAAACAAACAAACAAACAAACTGTGGGACAGTTCTTTACTCCTTTCCCCATCTCTCTTCTGAAACAAAAACCATAAGAATCGTCCACTATTGTACATTTCACATGCACACACATACATACACTTTATGTTTTGGTAAAAGCAAGAAGAAAAGATGAAACTCTCACTTCATTCCCATTCTTTGTAGTACAACATCCCAATGATATTTCATATTTTTCTGTATGCTTGAATTTGTCAAGAGGTTTAACTGAAGCATTTGTTATATAAACTTGTTCCTGCCAGATTAAACAATTCTATTAAATATTGGAGATGACACATGCTACATTTATTTGAGAAAGAAATAATTGATGGTTATACATAACATAAAAAAGAAAACTTGATCAACCATTCTCCTAAAGCATATCTATAAATAAATATGTATCTATCTTTCAAAAGTGAGAACTCCAATATCACATAGATAACTACTTCCAGAGTTTGAATTTGTATCTCCTACACAAAATACTCAAGTATGTAATCAACATGCATATATGAAGACTGTTTTGGGAGCACCTGAGTGGCTCAGGTGGTTAAGCATTTGCCTTTGCTTCTGGTTGTGATCTCAGGATCCTGGGATCCAGCCCTGAGTCAGAGCTAGGCTCCCTGCTTAGCAGGAAGGCTGCTTCTCCCTCTCTCTCTGCTGCTCCCCACACCACTCATGCTCTCTCTCAAATAAATAAATAAATAAAAATTTAAGAAGAATGTTTTTGTTTTGCCTTTTAGAATTAAACAGAAGATAATGCCATATATCTAAGATATATATTTCTTATCAGATTAAAACTTTCAAGGATACCACTGTCTTCTTGTTGGGACAATCTTTTTCCTGCTGGAACATCCTTTTCTGTTTCATATCAACAACTTAAACATTTCAAAACAAACATATTAAAACAAAACATTTTTATTAAAGGCAAATTCGTGCACCTGGCCAAAAGATATTTTCATTCAAAGGGGAAATTGTTATTTTGTGCTACTTGTATAGTCTCAGAAAGCAAACACAAATATTGTTACCATAACAACATCTGTGCTCCTGATTTATTTATTATTAGCTTTTTAGTAAATACTGTAAAATATGCACAGTAGTTGGATTTATATCTCTAAAGAGTAATAAACAGGAGACAATTAACTGGTAATTATTTCCACCTGCTGAACTCTATTTTGAGGCAATTTGATTAATTAACAGCAAAGATCTGTCATCATTAGATCTGGAGCCTTTTATTTTTCTTTTTCAAAACACCAAAATACTGTTAACATTAGTTTGGAGTAGAGTCTCCTGTCCATTTTCTGGGTCGTTGATCCTGAACTCATTACCCACATAATTGGAAAATGTAGCTACCGTTAATCAATGTGAAAATGTGGTTTCCTTTGAAAAGTTTATAGTAATTTTGAAAAATGGAAAACGTATTAAAAAAAAAAAGGAAAGTAGCATTTGAGATGGTTATACCAAATGTTTTTGACTTGTTATATATGGAGTGGGGTACTTTTGTTAAAATCAAATATGTATTTTTTTAATCAGTAAACTCTATCATGAAACTAATATTAAAAAAATAAAATGCATTTTCTTTGGAAGGAGATTTAACAATGTATTGAAATTTGCTTTTATCCTGCATGGACTTTTAATCTTGCTTCTTTTGTTACATGAATGGTACAAGGCAGTCCTCCAGGTCAATTAGATCTGGAGTTCTTCCTGATTTAAGATTGTGTAGAAACTAATAGTTGTCTCTTGGCTTGCCTTTCTTTCCTCACAGATTAATGCATTGCAATACTGTATGAACTTCCTAATCAGAGCATACAATTGGGGCCTCTCCTATCTTTAATCTTCATTATGTATGTTAGGCAATAAACACAGGCCAGCATGAATGTTGAAAAGTAACAAAAATGCAAAGGATTTTTTCTTCTTAAAAAATTCATGAACATGCTGGCACAGTAGCCCAACTGTGAGTGTTAGGAAATTTCATAAATTTTATAAATCCAAATTGACAAGTTCAATCTCACAAATGCTATGTGAATTAAGCCGAAGGAATTCATCATGCTTTCCATGTCATTGGGAGAAAAAAAAATCATACTCTGAAAAGGTAGAAACTATACTGTATTGAGCATTTGCATTTCAGAAAGCTTAATTATTTTCCTTTTGGATTCAGAGCAGAAAGCTTGCCTTTTGTCATTATAAGTGCTGGCTGGAGGAGAGGAAGCATAGATTTCTCCAATCCTTCTTATGATTTACTTGCTATCTTTTATCAGAATTCATGCTCTGCTTACCACAAGTACGCCATTTTGATATGTATTTAGCTAGCCTTCTAGGAGGGCAGTTTGGGAGACTGAAGAAAAATAACCCATAGCTCAGATGTGTTGTAGGTTTGCGATACAATCTTGTAAACTCAAACAAGCATGAGACAATTTTTCAAATAAACTAAAATATATAGAAGGGCCACATGCACCCCAGTGTTCATAGCAGCAATGTCCATGATAGCCAAACTGTGGAAGGAGCCGAGATGCCCTTCAACAGACGCCCGGCTAAGGAAGATGTGGTCCAAATATACAATGGAATATTATTCAGCCTTCAGAATTGACGAATACCCACCATTTGCATTGACATGGATGAACTGGAGGAGACTATGTTAAGTGAAGTAAGTCAAGCAGAGAAAAACAATTATCATATACTTTCACTCATAGGGGGGACATAAGCAATAGCACAGAGGACTACAGGGGAAGGGAGGAAGATCTGAAGGGGGAGAAATCAGAAAGGCAGATGAACCATGAGAGATAATTTAAAAGTGATCATTTTATGAGATTAAGAGTCACTTATGGTTTGTCTCCCTCCCAATCCCATCTTGTTTCATTGATTCTTCTCCTACCCACTTAAGCCTCCATGTTGCATCACCACTTCCTCATATCAGGGAGATCATATGATAGTTGTCTTTCTCTGCTTGACTTATTTCGCTAAGCATGATACGCTCTAGTTCCATCCATGTTGTCGCAAATTTTAAGCCAACCACCTCCAGATAGTGTCATCCTGTTCTTCATTTTCTCCTAAATGAGGAATGTTCAGAACTGAATAAATAAATAAATAAATAAAAGAAGTGATAGTATTGTTATCTGGATTTGGAATTTGCATACATAAACCATTTAAGTCAGGATTTAAAGAGAAATGAACAAGTGATGAAGTTAAATGTTCCTGAATTTCACAGATCGATTGTTGGAAAACTTTCCTGAAGCTTCCTGAAGCTAATTTCTGAACTAAAAAAAAAAATCAGTCACTAATTTATTTTAGACATTAACTTTCCAAAACGGATCTGGGCCCATCTAAAATTAGAGTCCCCTCTCTTCCGCCACCCTTCCTCCCTGCCTTATTTTTGCTTGTTTGTGTCAATTATCACTCTTTCTCCAAAATGTTTATTTCTTCAACGATATCATATTCAGGATTTTTTAAAATTTATTTTCTGCAAAGAAGTAGAAGAAGAGGAAAGAGATAGGGGGAAAGAGAAAGAAAGGAAGGTCCTTAGGTACCTAAACAATAGGGTCTTTAGTGTTTGAAAGTGTAGGATGTAGGATCTAACCACTTGGGTTTAAATCCAGATGTTGCTGGATTAGAAGTGCCTAATCTCTGGAAAATTACTTATCTCAGTTTCCACATATGAAAAAGTCATTTAAAAAAAAAGGAAGAAGAAGAAAAAGGAGTTAATTATCTACTTTTTGAACTTTCTGTGAAAATAATATGGATTAATTCCATTCAAATTCTTATCACAGAATTTGGTATGTAATAAACTCAGTAACTGTTAGCTCTTAAGCAACAGTGACTCCATGGTCCTTGCAACTAACCTTGGTCAGGTTTAAATCTAAACCAAACTGAATTCAAAACTGCTTATTCCATAAGGAAATAAGCCATTGGATATTAACACACTTTGTTGCTGTGGAATCTGGGCTCAAGATGAAGCAATTTTAATTTAGTAGTCACATTCTAAACTCATAACTTAATTAAATTTAGTACTCAAGGTGCCTGGATGACACATCTGGAAAAAATGGAATTCTTTGGCACAGAAACCATTTCACATGCAGTAATGTCTGATTTGTGATACTGTTGTTTGGCCTCACAGTTGATGTTGTGATAGAACAATCCAGATGTGCAGCAAGCCCTAAGTCCAATGCAGTCTTGCTAATGCACACAGTGATGGAGCCAGTCTGGGTGATGTTATAGATAACCAGCACAGAAGAGTGAGACAATGCAGATGGTGAGCCAGAATAAAAATGACTGCAGAACCTATATGCTTGGCAGTTGTGTTCTGTGGCTTTTCCATAATATTTTAACAAGGTGGTTGTGAATAAGCTAAGGAGAAGTAATCCATATCTACCAGGTGCACCTACATTTGAGATTGGAAATTGAATCTGAATCTGAAAACATTTTTGGTGGGAAAATGCCAACGGAGCTTTGGAAGTGGGTTAAACAGCAGGTATCGCTGGAACCACCTAACTGTTAAGGACTTTTGATGTCCTACTTCAAAGTCTACTTGTGGTGGGACTTGGAAAACTTAAAATTCTCTGTGTTTCAGTTTTCTTCTCTGTGAGAAGGGGATGGCATTGTACCTTGACACAGAGGTAGTACAAGAATTTAACGAGTCCCTGTGTGTAAAACTACTTAGGATGATGCATGGCATGTGATAAACTCCAAATGATATCCAGAGCAGATACAAAATGCAAATGAAGTATGTGGAGATTAGGAAGAATGGAGACGTAAAATCTACCCTCTGGTTTGTACTAAGAACTTGGCATAGTATTGTATCTAACTCTGATTCCTAGTCCCACCCTGCCAAATCAGGCCTACATTATGACTTCCATGGTTCCTTCCTCCACAATTAAAAAAAATTATAAAAAAAATAATTATAGTTATATAATTATATATACATATTATATAATTATAATTTTTTTAAATTATGCTTTATGAGAATATTGATAGAAAGGCTAATATATTAATATGGATGTAAACATTGTTTTTCAACCTGAAAGTTCAGCTTCTTTTTCTGACTGATTTTAAAAGGAATTAAAATGTGTTTATTAGCCCCTGAAAGTACTGTGGGCCCTCGCCACTGTGCCTACTGGAGAGGTCAACCTTGTACCAAATACTATCATTGCCATTTAACCATTGAAAATCAGAAAGGTTAAGAAACTGAATGCAGATTTACATATTTATTTATTTATTATTTAAAAGATTTTATTCACTTATTTGAGAGAGACAGAGTAAGCAAGAGAGAGAACATTAAGTGAGGAGAGGGAAAGAGAGAGAGGGAGAAGCTGACTCCCTGCTGAGGAGGGAGCCCAGTGCTGGCTGGATCCCAGGACACCAGGGTCATAACCTGAGCCAAAGGCAAACTCTTAACCAACTGAGCCACCCAGGCATCCCAAGACTTAAATATTTAATATGTGGCGGAACCAAGATTTTAAACTTGAATTGAATTCTAAAGTTCATGTTCTTTTCCCCTTCTCACTGAGTGCTTCCCAAGGGGAGGTATATCTGAAATGGTCCATATTTGTCTTTGACCACTATCCCTCATTCTGCTCCCAGGGCCACCTTCTTCCTGTTGGCTGTCTGCTGCTGGCATCCCACGTCCTTCTTCCTGTTTCTGATCTTTCCTTTAACAACTCCCCCAAATGTCCTTCTTTTCCCAGTAGCAAAACTTTCATTCTCTCCTAGTTAGTAAACAGTTACCAAATTTTTTTCAAAACAATCTAGTAGATTACATAAGATATTAATGACTTGATAAAGACACATGTTCCTCATTAAAAAATAGTCTCATTAATAACAGAAGAATCCTAAAGTCGAAGGATTTTTAGGTAAAAGATTGCTTTAATAGTAGCAGTATTCTTTTTTTTTATTAATTTTTTATTTTTTATAAACATATATTTTTATCCCCAGGGGTACAGGTCTGTGAATCACCAGGTTTACACACTTCACAGCACTCACCAAAGCACATACCCTCCCCAATGTCCATAATCCCACCCATCTTCTCCCAAACCCCCTCCCCCCAGCAACCCTCAGTTTGTTTTGTGAGATTAAGAGTCACTTATGGTTTGTCTCCCTCCCAATCCCATCTTGTTTCATTGATTCTTCTCCTACCCACTTAAGCCCCCATGTTGCATCACCACTTCCTCATATCAGGGAGATCATATGATAGTTGTCTTTCTCTGCTTGACTTATTTCGCTAAGCATGATACGCTCTAGTTCCATCCATGTTGTCGCAAATGGCAAGAGTTCATTTCTTTTGATGGCTGCATAGTATTCCATTGTGTATATATACCACATCTTCTTGATCCATTCATCTGTTGATGGACATCTAGGTTCTTTCCATAGTTTGGCTATTGTGGACATTGCTGCTATAAACATTCGGGTGCACGTGCCCCTTTGGATCACTACGTTTGTATCTTTAGGGTAAATACCCAATAGTGCAATTGCTGGGTCATAGGGCAGTTCTATTTTCAACATTTTGAGGAACCTCCATGCTGTTTTCCACAGTGGCTACACCAGCTTGCATTCCTACCAACAGTGTAGGAGGGTTCCCCTTTCTCCGCATCCTCGCCAGCATCTGTCATTTCCTGACTTGTTGATTTTAGCCATTCTGACTGGTGTGAGGTGATATCTCATTGTGGTTTTGATTTGTATTTCCCTGATGCCAAGTGATATGGAGCACTTTTTCAAGTGTCTGTTGGCCATCTGGATGTCTTCTTTGCAGAAATGTCTGCTCATGTCCTCTGCCCATTTCTTGGTTGGATTATTTGTTCTCTGGGTGTTGAGTTTGCTAAGTTCTTTATAGATTCTGGACACTAGTCCTTTATCTGATATGTCGTTTGCAAATATCTTCTCCCATTCTGTCAGTTGTCTTTTGATTTTGTTAACTGTTTCCTTTGCTGTGCAAAAGCTTTTGATCTTGATGAAGTCCCAATAGTTCATTTTTTCCCTTGCTTCCCTTGCCTTTTGCATTGTTCCAAGGAAGATGTTGCTGCGGCAGAGGTCGAAGAGGTTGCTGCCTGTGTTCTCGTCAAGGATTTTGATGGATTCCTTTCGCACATTGAGGTCCTTCATCCATTTTGAGTCTATTTTTGTGTGTGGTGTAAAGAAATGGTCCAATTTCATTTTTCTGCATGTGGCTGTCCAATTTTCCCAGCACCATTTATTGAAGAGGCTGTCTTTTTTCCATTGGACATTCTTTCCTGCTTTGTCGAAGATTAGTTGACTGTAGAGTTGAGGGTCTATTTCTGGGCTCTCTATTCTGTTCCATTGATATATGTGTCTGTTTTTGTGCCAGTACCATGCTGTCTTGATGATGACAGCTTTGTAATAGAGCTTGAAGTCCGGAATTGTGATGCCACCAACGTTGGCTTTCTTTTTCAATATCTCTTTGGCTATTCGAGGTCTTTTCTGGTTCCATATAAATTTTAGCATTATTTGTTCCATTTCTTTGAAGAAGATGGATGGTACTTTGATAGGAATTGCGTTAAATGTGTAGATTGCTTTAGGTAGCATAGACATTTTCACAATATTTACTCTTCCAATCCAGGAGCATGGAACATTTTTCCATTTCTTTGTGTCTTCCTCAATTTCTTTCATGAGTACTTTATAGTTTTCTGAGTATAGATTATGTGTCTCTTTGGTTAGGTTTATTCCTAACCAAAGAGACACAGAATCTATACATGGAGACTAAACAGCATCCTTCTAAAGAATGAATGGGTCAACCGGGAAATTAAAGAAGAATTGAAAAAAATCATGGAAACAAATGATAAAGAAAATACAACGGTTCAAAATCTCTGGGACACAACAAAGGCAGTCCTGAGAGGAAAATATATAGCGGTACAAGCCTTTCTCAACAAACAAGAAAGGTCTCAGGTACACAACCTATCCCTACACCTAAAGGAGCTAGAGAAAGAACAAGAAAGAAACTCTAAGCCCAGCAGGAGAAGAGAAATCATAAAGATCAGAGCAGAAATCAATGAAATAGAAACCAAAAAAACAATAGAACAAATCAACGAAACTAGGAGCTGGTTCTTTGAAAGAATTAATAAAATTGATAAACCCCTGGCCCGACTTATCAAAAAGAAAGGAGAAAGAACCCAAATAAATAAAATCATGAATGAAAGAGGAGAGATCACAACTAACACCAAAGAAATACAAACTATTATAAGAACATACTATGAGCAACTCTACGGCAATAAATTTGACAATCTGGAAGAAATGGATGCATTCCTAGAAACATATAAACTACCACAACTGAACCAGGAAGAAATAGAAAGCCTGAACAGACCCATAACCAGTAAGGAGATTGAAACAGTCATTAAAAATCTCCAAACAAACAAAAGCCCAGGGCCAGACGGCTTCCCGGGGGAATTCTACCAAACATTTAAAGAAGAACTAATTCCTATTCTCCTGAAACTGTTCCAAAAAATAGAAATGGAAGGAAAACTTCCCAACTCATTTTATGAGGCCAGCATCACCTTGATCCCAAAACCAGACAAGGATCCCACCAAAAAAGAGAGCTATAGACCAATATCCTTGATGAACACAGATGTGAAAATACTCAACAAAATACTAGCCAATAGGATTCAACAGTACATTAAAAGGATTATTCACCACGACCAAGTGGGATTTATTCCAGGGCTGCAAGGTTGGTTCAACATCCGCAAATCAATCAATGTGATACAACACATCAATAAAAGAAAGAACAAGAACCATATGATACTCTCAATAGATGCTGAAAAAGCATTTGACAAAGTACAGCATCCCTTCCTGATCAAAACTCTTCAAAGTGTAGGGATAGAGGGCACATACCTCAATATCATCAAAGCCATCTATGAAAAACCCACCACAAATATCATTCTCAATGGAGAAAAACTGAAAGCTTTTCCGCTAAGGTCAGGAACACGGCAGGGATGTCCATTATCACCACTGCTATTCAACATAGTACTAGAGGTCCTAGCCTCAGCAATCAGACAACAAAAGGAAATTAAAGGCATCCAAATCGGCAAAGAATAGTAGCAGTATTCTATGGCTAAAATCAACAAGTCAGGAAATGACAGATGCTGGCGAGGATGCGGAGAAAGGGGAACCCTCCTACACTGTTGGTAGGAATGCAAGCTGGTGTAGCCACTGTGGAAAACAGCATGGAGGTTCCTCAAAATGTTGAAAATAGAACTGCCCTATGACCCAGCAATTGCACTATTGGGTATTTACCCTAAAGATACAAACGTAGTGATCCAAAGGGGCACGTGCACCCGAATGTTTATAGCAGCAATGTCCACAATAGCCAAACTATGGAAAGAACCTAGATGTCCATCAACAGATGAATGGATCAAGAAGATGTGGTATATATACACAATGGAATACTATGCAGCCATCAAAAGAAATGAACTCTTGCCATTTGCGACAACATGGATGGAACTAGAGCGTATCATGCTTAGCGAAATAAATCAAGCAGAGAAAGACAACTATCAAATGATCTCCCTGATATGAGGAAGTGGTGATGCAACATGGGGGCTTAAGTGGGTAGGAGAAGAATCAATGAAACAAGATGGGATTGGGAGGGAGACAAACCATAAGTGACTCTTAATCTCACAAAACAAACTGAGGGTTGCTGGGGGGAGGGGGTTTGGGAGAAGATGGGTGGGATTATGGACATTGGGGAGGGTATGTGCTTTGGTGAGTGCTGTGAAGTGTGTAAACCTGGTGATTCACAGACCTGTACCCCTGGGGATAAAAATATATGTTTATAAAAAATAAAAAATTAAAAAAAAATAGTAGCAGTATTCTACTCAGGCTGCCATAACAAAGTACTATAAAATGGATGGCTTCTACCACAGAAATTTACTTTCTCACAGATCTGGAGGCTAGAATTCCACAATCAAAATGTTGGCAGGGTTCATATCTACTGATGGCTCTAAGAGAAGGATCTGTTATAGGCTTTTCTTCTTAGCTAGTAGATAACTATCTTTTCTCTGTGTCACCTCACATCATTTTCCCTCCTTGTGTGTCTAAAAATCCAGTTTTCCTTTTTTGTATAATGGGAAGTCATATTGGATTAGAGACCATCCTATTGACCTCACTTTAACCTGATTACATCTGTAAAGACCCAGTCTCCAGATAAAGGAACATTCTAATGTCCTAGGGATTAAATCTTTGACATAAGAATTTGGGGTGACCCTATTCAACCCATAACAAAATGTTACAGATTGAAATATAATAAAACCAATTGTGGAGAAAGTTTGATTAGAAGACTGAGCTTGGGTGGCTTGGTATGTGAAGTATCGGGCTCGTAAGTTTGGCTCAGGTCACAATCTCAGGGTCATGAGATGGAGCCTGGCATCTGCATCCACTCTAGGCTGGACATGGAGCCCGCTTAAGATTCTCTCTCTCCCTCTGTCCCTTCCCTTCCCTATCACCTCCTCATGTGCACTCACTATCTTTCCCTTTGAAAAAAAAAAAAAAAAAAAAAGGTCTTTTCTAACTTCCGTAATACTACTTTGTAAAAAAAGGTCCCTGCATTCCCGTGGGCAATGCATTCATTCAGACCCATACCTTCTTCTCCCAGACTGCCATAAAAGATACTTTCTTGTCTTTTTGTTTCACTCTATCACCACCTTTTATCAATAGATAAGCACCTATTAATACCCTTAGACAATAGATAATAATGCACCTAAACCAGAATTTTACAACCTTGACAAGATTGGGATCTGGGGCCAGAAACATATTAATCGTGGGCCGTTGTCCTGTGCATTGCAATATATTTAACCACATTCTTGGCCTCTGATGACCAGTTGCCAGGAGTATCCCCTCCCTGCACCCCTCCCCCCAAGTTCTGACAACAAAAGTCTTCCACAAATATTACAAATGTCCTCTGAAGGATGGAGGGGCAAAATCACCCCCACATGAGAATCACTGCTTTAAGCAAATACAACTGAAATACTTAGGCCAACAAGGTCTTAACAGCTACTTTATAGAAAAATTCTAATAATTAATAATGATAAATTTAAAATAATTTTAAGATCTTTTAGAACAAAATTCTTTTTTTCCCTTTAAAACAAAGTAGGAGGGATGTCTGAGTGGCTCAGATGTTTAAGCATCTGCCTTCAGCTCAGGTTGTGATCCCAGGGTTCTGAGATGGAGCGCCACATCAGGCTCCCTGCTCAGCAGTCTGCTTTCCCCTCTGCCTCACTCCCCTGCTGATGAGCTCTCTCTCTCTCTCTCAAATGAATAAATAAACCATTTTAAGAAACGAATAAATAAATAAAACAAAATAAGAGCTAAAAGAGATTGACCATTACCACCTAGTAATGAAGGCAAGGATAGAGACTTTGTAAAAATTAAATAAAAAAGCTGACTGAACGTAATGATTGATAAAGTGGGAATTATCTCTTGGCCTTGCTCCTTACACTGGGTGGCTAAATTATCTGCCTCTTTGCATCTCTTTCTCATCCGCTATCAGAGCAGAATTCTGTGAGTTCTGTGCAGTTTTCTCTCACTAGTGTAAAATGAAGATGCACCTTTGAACTTGCCTGATAGACTTGAACTGCATCACGCTGGTGGTCCAACCATTCTGATCCACAACTTATCATTTCCATATCTCTTCCATTAACACCTCAGCTCTCACACCTCAGAATGGTTTGGATAGGTTTTCTCTGAGCTAAGGAATAGAAACTTTCTTTAGAAATAAAATGTAGGGCACCTTGGTAGCTCAGTCATTAAGCATCTGCCTTCAGCTCAGGTCATGATCCCAGGGTCCTGGGATAGAGCCCCGTCCTGCTTGGTGGGGGACCTGCTTCTCCCTCTCCCACTCCTCCTGCTTGTAGTCCCTTTCTTGCTGTGTCTCTCACTATCAAATAAAATCTTTAAAAAATAAAATAAAATAAAATAAAATAAATTTAAAAAAATAAAATAAAAATAAAATAAAAGTAAATAAAAATAAAAATAAAAAATAAATATTTCTTACAGATTAAAATCCAGAGACTTCAAGACTTTGAAGAAATTATAATGAAAAAAGATTCCTGCTTTTCCTTTAAGACTGGTCTGTCTTATGATAGCCATGGAATTGATCCTGTCCCAAGCAGGACCCAGTAGGCCTCTATATGCTCATATGTTCCTGCTTCATCTGTGTTCTTATCTTTCTTTCAATTCATCTTAGAAGTCTGTGAAAACTTCTTCCTCTCATCTTCCAGCCAACCTAATCAATGATTTTTCAAACATTTCCATATCATCCCCTCTGCATCAACTTTCAGATCAGCAAGCTCTGCAAATGGTTTATTGTGATCAAATATATCAATGCAGAAGACTGCATTTGTTAGACGGTGTGAATTGTAAATTCTGAAAAAATTGTCATATTTTGCATTGAAGGTATTTGTTGACAAAATACAAATGTCCATAAAACCAATCCCCAAGGTTTGTCTCTATAGAGTATCTATCTATCTATTTATCTATCTATCATCTATCATCTGTCATCTATCATCTATCTATTGACTTATCTATCTAAATGTCTTAAAGAACCTTTAGCTCTCAATCACCTCACTAAACCAGTATCAAGTGAGCTATGCTTTGCTATGTGCCTGATGGCCGTGTCTTTGATGTGCTGATGGGCAAACCAAAGATATAAAGTATGTTTGTGCTGTAAGTAGCTTTGAGTCTGGATAAAGAAATAATATTTGCAGATGTAATCATTTGTATGAAACAGGATTCCGATTCAACAACCTGCATCTGATGAGGGATAAGGCAGTCAGGAAAAGCCTAGTGAAGAAGGAGGAATTAAAGCAGAGTCAGAAATGAAATGATAATTTCAAATGAGTAAGAAGGATTGCCGGTATTATTAATCAGAGCGGGGAAGTGGAAACCAGACCAGACAGAGCTGTTAGAATAAGCACAAGATAGATGCATAAAGATAAAAGTAATAGTAATGATAATGGAGATTTTTAGGGGTCCTGCTCTTGTGCCAATCTATACAATATGATGTGTGTGATATACATATCAGACAGAAAGGTTATATTATCCATTAGTTTTCTACAATAAAATATGTAGTTTTCTAAAATGTAAATGATAATGTTCATTGTAAAAGAAGTGTGACTCTGTATAAATACATAATATATATATACATATGGAAATATACATTTTATATGTCTATGTATAGATAGACATATAAAATTACCTAAAATCTCACCCTTGTAATTACTTAGCATTTTTACACTCAATGTGTTCATGCATCCTTGTAAAGTATAAACAACGCATAAACTCACTTATACTCAAGCAAATTTATAAACTTAACCAAATATACACATGGAAGTGCGTGTGTGTGTGTGTGTGTATCTTTTGCAAAAGCAACATTTTTGGGGGGCTAGGGAGGGACACAGTACTGTAAGAGTGGTTTGATCTCCCTGCTCCACTCCGACCCTACTCCTTGCCCAGGTAATTTTTGCTAAAATGTCTGAAGGATTAATTTTCACACCTTCCTTTAAGTTCATATAAACACACACACATGCACATAAACTCATAAACACACATACATGTAAAAGATAAGGGAAGATCATTTTAGATTTTACTAAAAGCCAATCATATACTATAAAAACAACATCTTGCTATAATATGTACACCTTGGAAATCTACTTCAGCTTCTACAGATGAATTTCATATATTCATGGCTATATGCAATGGTATGGATGAACCACAGTTTTTTAAAACCATTATTGTACTAATAGGTATCACATTGTTCCTTTTTTTTTTTTTAATTTGGTACAAATAGTACTACGAGAAAACATCCTTGTATTTGAAGTCTTTCATGTCGGTGATTTCTGTTTAAATATTAAACTATGTACTGACAGATTATATTTCAAGAATGTTTTAACAATTCATGTCATTAACCAGCAATATTTTACCATTTTTAAAAATTTCTTTGAAGCTAATGTGTATAAATGAATATAGTATGATTATTCTAAGTTGCATTCCTCTGATTTTTGGGGGTTGTTCAACATGTGTTTTTGTTTGCTTAGTTAATATTTAAATGAATTTTATGTAATAAATATTTCTGTTTATTCATTAATCAATATTTATTGGTTTACCATCATTCAAAATCTTCAACTGATAGTGAATGTATTTCCTGTGTTGCTCATCTCTGAAAGACTTTTTCCCAGCCTACAATACAGTATTGTTAACTAGTCACCCTGCCCATGTACTAGATCCCAAGAACTTACTTGCCTTACCTAAATGAAACTTTTTACCCTATGACCACCACTTCTCCAACCCACAGTTCCGGAGAAGGTGTAGCAGCTGAGGTCTACACTGGCAGAGACCATGGGTGGATGTTCCACGTCTGGGAGGTGTCTGCTGTCACAGTAGTGGTTAGGGCTACTGTGTTCCTCAGTGGGAGGCTGTTGGGTTCTCCAATTCTTCTGTGGACCCATGGGGTAAAGTTCTAGTCTGGGACATCCCTTTTCAACCCAGGTCCATTGTACAGACATGTAGAGAGCATCAGTAGAGCTGGAGTTCTGGGCTGGGGTAGAATCACCAGGGGCCTAGAGCCAAGAATACAGGTGTACTTCCTCAGTGGTGGAGTTTTTATCTGAGGTGTGGGCATAGGCAGATCACCCACAGCACTGGGGTCTGGGTCTCTGGGACTGACTTTGGTTACTCAGCCCCAGAAAGCCATGAGATGCAGTATCAGCACATGCCTAGGGATCATGGCACAGCAGTAGCATGGCCCTGGAGATGGCTGGTCAATCTCCTGACTGAAGCCCCAGGGTTCAGGGTACAGAAGCCCTGTGACTCAGGACCCAGAGGACATAGAAAAGCATCAGCATGACCTCGGTAATAGGGAGCCAAAGGTGTGACTTTGTGTCCACGGAGGGAGGCACAATACCATTGGCAGCTCTGGTCCTATAGATGACTGGAGGAGTCTTCATCTGCCAGGGGAGGGTCAGCATCAACCGAGGTCCATGGGAACAGTTCTCACTGCAGCAAGAGCTCCAGCCTGGGGACTCCACGCAGTTTTGTCAGCCAGACTCAACATTGGTGAAGACTAGAGGGGTACTTAGTAGCAAAGACTGTGGATGTTCATGGAAGCAATGAGTTTTTGTGGGGTGGTCCCATTCTCCTTTCCCTTAGGAGGTGAAATCCCTCCAAGGGGATCTTTCTTGGCACCACACTGCCAAAATTGCCAAAGAAGAACCTCAGTGGGATGTCCCTTCACACCTGTTAGGATGGCTATTATCCAAAAGACAAATGGTAACAGATGTTAATAAAGATGTGGGAAAAGAGAACCCTCCTGCTCTGTTGGTGGGTATGTAAACCAGTGCAGCCACTGTGATGAACAGCACTGAGAGAGGATAAAATCCTTTCTACACATTTCTATGGGCCCCTCCTGGATTTCTGGGCCCCAAAAGGCTCCTGATGCTTCTTTGTTGTAATTCAGAGCCTTTCCAAAGTTAGTTTTGTCAGTGTATCGTTGTTTATTCATTGTTTTTGTTGTTTTTTGGGGAAGAAGATGAGTGTTGGGAACTTCTAGCCCACCACCTTGATGATGACACCTAGGGTCTTCTTTAAAGTGATCTTTCTCTTTAGTAGAAGAATCCAGCAGATTTTTATTTATGTGAAACATAATGCATTTATACTTTCATCTTATAATCTTAATATTATACTCGCTCATACTTCCTTTACCCTATTTTTCCTCTTTTCCTGTTGCTTATTTATGTTGATTTGAACAAGTTATTTTGTAATTCAGTTTTTCTTTTGTCAATTTAGAGGTTCTATTTTACATACACTAATATGCACATCTCTTTTACACTTACAATCACTCAAACATATTTATGCACTATTGTATGAAAAAATACGTGTTTTCATTTCCAATTCACAAAATTCCCTTACGATCCTGCATTTAACTGAATAAGATAAAACCATTAGAATTATTTTATTGCTGTGTTAATGTCAGATGCAACTTTTAGAATATTATATTCATCTCCATTAAATTAAAAAAATCAGCATATAATAAAGAGGGACCCAATGATAAATCTGAAAATACCTTATACAAACTAGTGAGAAAGGGTTCATGCAAATACAAAAGAAGAGGTAAAAGAACGAAGCAGAAGTACTTATGATCAAATGTGTAAATTTATTTTTAAAAATAAAACATTTATTTAGGAATATAGAATTAAAAAGTAATTCATTCAAGTCACCAAAATCTGAATAACACAGATGAGATAAGCAACTACTATTTGTATAAATAAAAATGTGGCTTTAGATAATAAAAATAAGTCTATATCAAATCAGACCCTTCCACTATGTGTTACTTGATTATTCTACTTCACCAGCCAGAGGTACAAACGAGTCACCGTCACTTATATTTTTAATTAGGGTCCAAGTTCTAACCATTTAACCTATTAAATAATTCAGAGTCTCTATGTCAAGGCTATGTTCCACTATCCTGGCCTCAGCCCATCTCCTTATCTACATTTATAAATGGCTCTAGATGCTTACTCAGACTTGATTCTAATTTCCAGGGAGTGTGACAAATGGAGTCTGATAAGTTCACTATTGGTTTCCTCTCTTCTGTTACCCCTCTAGCTTTACCATTGAATAATAGTCGTGACGTTCATGAAGAACACCAGTCTACTAGTAGAAGGGGGATTTGTTCATGCTGATACCTGTGAATAATGATGATCAGCCCTTGCATCTTGTTTATGCATCGTTTACTTCCTACTGATGTAGTCAACAACTGTTTTAAATACGCTGTAATTATCCCAAGTGGTCAGATTGAAGGGAATTCTACTCTTCTCCACATGCGCTGGAACTTGTTCTGTGATGGACTACACCTACATGTGCGCACACGTGCACGCATACACACACACACACACACACACACACTTTCACTGTCCATCTACTCATACCTGTTCCTGTTCCCCTTCTCCTTGTCTACTTTCCCATCTCAGGGTCCCCTGCCCCAAAAGTTTTCATAACCAAACTTTACTTCTTACCACAAGTTCAGACATCATTCTCTGAGCAAAATTTCTCCGCTTGGGTTTTCTTTAGCTTTTCCATATTAGAAAATCTTGGGAGGTATTATCCTATTTTATAAGAAAGTTTCTAATAATGCTGAATCTCAAAAGGAAAAGGGTCAAAGAAATCATCCCTTGCCTCCCAAGAGGTAACAATTCCATGCAAACACACCAAGGACCTTCCCAGGGATGAGCTCTACTCCCAAAGGTCTTTGGTGAGTGACCTTCATTAGATCATGGCATGTCTGCAACAGGAGGCTCACTTACCTTACCTTTGCATAATGTTGAGGAGCCATTCAAGAATTCTAGAAACAATAAAGGGAATTCCGGCTAGGCCCAGACTGAGTTATTAAGAATTAAATAATTTGCTCTCTTCTCAAGCCAAAATATTTTAAGTTCTACCTCCGCAGACAAGGGGATGGTGGCCTAGGGTGAGTTTTCTTCAGAATTCTTACAAGGATTTACATTCATGGACACATGAAAATACACCATTCATGAATGGAGGATAGGACTAGGAATAGCTTTTAGATGACATATAATTTCCAACTTGTGGTTAACAAAAACAGGAAATAATTTATAATCCATTATATGATATTTGTTTTGTCTCATCTTAATTTGTGAATTTTGGTGATACAGGTTTTTTATAAAAGAAAAATTTGTAAATGTTTCTTCTTCCACACTAGTCCTGAATAAGGGACTGAATGAAGTCGAACAACATAACTAATTCTGGGATACATTCTTAGAGTAATTTGAGGTTATATTTACTGCTCAGAAGAGAACTAGTTTCTAGAAGCTATTTAAACATCAGGGTTTGAAAATAACTGTAATGATCAGGAATAGAAGTTATATGTGTGTCTTCATAACTGTTAGGAAAAAATAACTTCTAGAGATTTAATTGCCGGTCCATTCTCCTCCAATACATAAAGGAAACTATTTCAGTATCTAGAGGGATATAACTGAATACTTCAGTGGTACCTATAATGAGACAGTACCATCCTTTAAAGGGATGTGAAATACGCCCCCCTAAAGACTGCTTTAGTTTACTGATGACCTACAAGGTCATGACTTCTTGGAAATAAAACCCAATATTTTGGTTCCTAGCTTTCATTAATCTGTTTTTCATATGCTAACATGAGACATCTTTTTCTTAATGCTAGAAGATGATTTAGAGGAAAGAAATGGGTTTTCAGTAGATGATTCTGGATTCAAAAGCTGCAAAGTCACTTAATATCTCTAAGCCTTGGTTTTCTCTTTTAAAAATATAGGGATTATAATTCTGTTTGCTGTGTGATTGTGAAGGATAAATTATACCAATTATGCACAAATACCTAACATAATCCTTATGTCACATAGGTGACATTTAACAAATGATTTCCCTGACATCTTTCTTGCCACATAATTATCTGATTTCAAAAATCTAAGAGTACAATTAACTATCTCATCTTTTTCACTTTAAATGGAAACAGAGTTCCCTGAAAAGGTAAAATAAAACAACATTTAATTTACTTGGTGAGTGTCTGTCTGTCCAAGAATCAGAGATTGCAAGGAAAAGAAAGCAATTCCAAATAGTTTAAAAAAAAAAAAAAGGACAGAGAATGTGGTCAGGCCTAGGAGGGTAGGAGGGGTTGGTCACAGCAACTGGCCTGCCATTGGATAAAAAGGTAACGTTGTTTATCCTCACCCTCTTCAGACCAGTATGTTCTCTTCACTTATGACTTGACCTGGCTGCCCCAGTTAGTTTCATTTTTCAGTGCCCCTAATTATGTGGACATGCTGACCAGAGACCACAGCTAATTTATCTAGTTGCTTCTGGTAAAATTTATCTGCCGGATTCAGACTTTCTAGGTGAAAAGTCCACCCCTCTTGTTTCATTTTTTCCTGAGGGAATTGAGCAGTTGAGAGGGAGGTATAAGAAGGAGTTAGCATCAGGTTACCTGGTCCAGGAACCCCCTCTCCAAGACAGTGAGTTGGTCAAGTTCTCTATGAAGGGATTTTGAGACAAGGAGAAAATGTTGACCCTTTCACACACAGTCACCTCATGAGAGGGTGAGAGGTACACAGGAGGGCTGCCAACCACTCATTCTCCTTTTCAGAAGAAATAGAGTGGTTACTACTTTATATCACAGATCTTTAAGCTTGTATCTCAGGGTATGAAGCAAAATGATAGGAAACACTTGGAAGTTGTGGTCCGGATCATGTCTTAGTCATAATACTCCTTTTTCCCCCCCCAATGTTTCTTTATATTCAGTTCATTTACATCGAAAACCAATTTATCTATTTCTTCTTTCAATAATTAGCAGATGCAAAATATAAATGGCACGGTGGGTAAAAGTATTCACCTGAGCCCAGTGAGCTATCTGGAAAATAACTAAGGAAATAAAAATCCACTCCTATAATACTAAGCCCCTTTGCTCCCTCTAAAAAAATAAATTTAAATGTCTTATCTCTATTTATATTTAAATAAGGGTATATTAAAATGCACATTATGAGGTGGGATAACCAGGACATCCCAGATTGCACAAATCATGCATTTTCTATGTCATTTCAAGTATATTAATTCAAAACCTAATAAAAGAATTTTTTTTTCCCTCTTGCACCTCAGTGAAGAGCTAATCTGTGAAAAAAAAAAAGCAACATCTGCTAGAGCTATAAAACAAATGAAAAATTAATTAGGTATTTGAAGGTCTCCTTTTGAGACAATGGAGTTTAGTCGTGTCTTAAATCCTCTTACAGCTTAAACTGTGTGTTCAGTCTGGAAAAGATCTTTCCTTGTTTCCTGATCATTGTGTTTTCAGATCATTTTCTTCATCTTAGCTGGCCTGGGAGTTTTGGTTGGAGGAGCTGCAATGTCCTTCATTAAGTTACAAGTGCTTCCTCAGCGTTCTGAAAGCCAGCTAAGAACATCTCCACATCTTTAATAACTTTCTTGTTTTTAATCTTTCAGTACTAAGATAGTTTGTGGAGGAAAATGTATATAAATGTATATAAATATAATAATATATAATATTATATATATAATATTATATTTATATATAAATAAAAATATTATATATATATGTATATATATATAAACCATATATATATGGTTAAGTGGTAAGTATCTATTTGGTACCCTGCTTATGGCTACTTCTCAAACTTCCTTTTGGCTTCCTGTTGGTTCTCTTGATTCTGATGTATCACACTTCAAGATACTTCCTCATGCACAAGTCAAAATACATATAATAAATATTTTTAAGTATCAAGTAACATTCTAGGTACCAGGATTATAGAAATAAATTTAAAGAACATCAGTTCCCACCTTCTAGGAAGTTTGCACAATAAAGCTTAATATAAAAATCCATTGTGTTGAACATTTTGATGAAAGTTTGTTATAATCTGTGGAGTCTTTTATCTCCAGGGTCACTAACTCATTTGTAGATATAGCAAAGTTTTCTAAGAGGGGAAGACTCCCAGCATGTGTTTGGAAAAATGAGGAGAAGTTCATGTGTCAGAGTGGGTGGGAAATATTCCCGGTACTAAAAGAGAATGGATAAACATCTGTGTTGTGAATGCCAGGAGACATCTTTGAGCATCAGAGTACTTTATATTTAGAACCTAAATGGTGGTTATGATACAGTGAGCTCTCTCTCTCTCTCTCTCTCCCTCCGTCCCTCTATCTCTCTTTCACACACACACACATGCACACAAAGCAAGAGCAGTGAAGAAAAAATATAGGCGTTTGAACTTTATACTGACAGAATTTCTCAACATATATTTGTGGGCTGGGAGAGGGAAGATTAACTTTCCTGACTGTCCTAAGAAGGAGAACCTTTCCTCATCCAGGAGTTTGAAGGTATGTTCCTCAAACACTGTGACACTTTCTTCCTTCCAAAACTGTAACCACAGTGGAGCACACTTCAGGGGCGGTTGTCTCAAAGACCACTGGACCTACCCTGGGCTTGGAATAATCTTCAAACCAAGATCCACATGAGCCTTAACACTGGAGAAATAAGAAGACACATATCATGCCGTGGGACAACTGCTGTACAGTTTTCAGGTTCATAATTTAAAAAAAAAAATTAATTACATTCCACAAACTCATCTCCTGTGGTTAGTCAGCACAGGAAGGTCCTGACCAAAGCACTGAACACAAAATTCACATTTGTTTCTTTCCCTACATCTGGTAACCCCACATTGTTATTCCTCAGGTTAGTCCTATAATCCCTTCCTTCCTGTATTGTATCAAAAGGGAGATATTGGAAATAACTGAGTTGGCAGGTAGTAATCTTCTATGAGGCTGACCCCATGAGATTTAAAGACTCTGTTTCAAGCACACACTCTTAAATGAGATGTCTTGCCCTTATGGCTGATCTTTCTTGCGAAGCCCAGAAAATTTTCAAGATTTAGGTTTTGTACAATTTGGTATCTGAAAAATATTCTTTTATGTAACATATGTTATATAATCCATATGCTCTCATTATAGAAAATTTAGAAATTATAGAAAATTACATAGAAGTAAACATAAATCAGGCATAATCATTCAGCCCCCTAGTGTTTCACCGCTCTGAGACTTTTGCTGCATTATTTCTAATATTTTACCTATATTTTAGTTTGCTAGACTGTTGTAAAAAAGTGCTATAGTTAGATGCCCCACACAATAGAAATGTATTGTCTCATAGTTCTGGAGGCCAAAAGTTCAGAATATTGGCAGAATTGGTTCCTTCTGAGAGCTGTGAGAGAAAAGTCTGTCCGTGGTCTCTCTCCTGGGCTCGTAGATGGCTGTTTTCTATCTGTGTCTTAGCATCATCTTCTTTCTGTGAGTGTTTCTGTGTCCAAATTTCCTCCTTCCATAAAGACACCAGTCATATTGGATTAGGGCCCACCCTGATGACCTCATTTTAACTTGATTACCTCTGTAAAGACCCTATCTCCAGATAAGTCACATTCTGAGGTAATGAGGGTTAAGACTTCAACACAGAAATTTGAAAGGGACACAATTCAACCCATAACAACCTAACTGAGATCAAAAGGCAGTGTGACATTCTCTGCTTATTTTTTATTGAACATTATAATGAGAACATTTTTCCATATTATTAACAGATCTCCAAAAGGAGATACTTTTAAAAAATATGTGAAAGAAAACAAAATGTTTGTGACGAGTTAAGTAAAGGGTTTAGAATAATATTATGCCAGTTGTAAATAAGTTTAGAAATATATTTATTATATACATATATGTGTGTGTATACACACATACACTCTCTTTAAGGTATGTGTATGTGTGTGCATATATGTGTGTGTTTGTGTGTGTCTGTATATCTGACTGCATGTCTCTCTGTGTGGAGAACCATGATGGTTCAGGCTTGGATGGATCAGCATATTGGTATGTGTGTGATTCTAGAACTGGATGGGTTAGAGCACAGTTCCCACAAAGCTGAGAGAAAAACTTTCATTCTTCTTGCTTGTTTGCTCCCCACATCTAAGAGGAAAATAAAGTGAGGTGAAAGGGTTCTTCTCTTTCTCTGAGATTGTCTGTGCTATCTTGTTCTGGAATACTGAGAGATGACCAACATCAAGAATTTGTTCTCAATTCATCTTCAATGCTGATGAACTTAGTTAAAGAAAATTACCTTCTGTCTTCAACACAGTGTTTTTAGCCAAAGTTTAACTCATGGGCCTTTAATACAGTAATTTTCACTTTATATTTTGATGGGAATATTGTTCAGCTTTCTTTGCATTATGTTGCAATGAAAAACAACCCCCAGATTTTAGTGACATTAAATACAAAGATTTATGAATCAGTGGCTGTTACATGTTCTTCACGTTCCTGTGACTTCAATATGTATCGTCTTTGCTTAGAGACCTAGACTGAGGAAGAAGTCCCTACCTGAACATACCACTCCTATGAAAGATGGACAAGACAGAGAGGGAGGGAGGGAGGGCGGGAGAGAGAAAGAGGGAGAGGTGTGGAAGAGAAAGAGTGAGCAAACAGACCTTTGTGATCTTAAAGCTCTGCTAGGCATGTCGCCCATCACCCATCACTTGCATTCATAATGCACTGACCAAAGTTTATGGCCAAGGCTTATATTCATCATAAGGATATATAATCATCTTACAGGGAGATACTGCAATTCAGATGGTGTTGGGTGAAAATATGTTAGTTAACCTTTCATATGGATGACAGAATTTGGAAATAATAATAATAATAATAATAATACAATCTACTACAGTCCACCTTCTATTTATTTATTTATCTATTTATTTATTTTGGTCATAGAGATCCCTTTGCTCTTGGACATAAAATACACTCATGTATTCTTTTTTTCCCCAGTGTTCCAAAATTCATTGTTTATGCACCACACCCAGTGCTCCAGGTAATGCATGCCCTCCACAATACCCACCACCAGGCTCACCCCACCTTCCCCCAAAACCCTCAGTTTGATTCTCATAGTCCACAGTCACACATGTATTCTTGAAGAGAAACCTTGCAAGGATCTCACCCCATCATAGCCCAAAGTCCAGAAACTTGTACTTTCTACATAACATGCAGATAAGTCTCCTGTTGATGAAGAAATTGATGACCTATAAAGGTAAAGTATCCGTCCTCTCCCCACAGACACATTCAATGTAGCATAGTGGATAAAAGGCAGCATGAACACCAGGAACATTCCTACTCAGAAAGAGGGATAATGGGAGGCCCACTGAGGCCTTTGGGTCAAAGCAGTTCTGACACCCTGCTGTGCAGAGGTTTGAGGGACTTGGTTGGTTAGGTTCTGGCTCTCCTCCCTGGAAATAGCAACTTAGTATTTTGCAATTCATAGTTCTTATGCCAGAGGGAAAAGAGAGAAATGGCAGAACCATGATTTGGCTCTTAAAGTTTCTGCATGGACTGTCTTGTGCTCACTGAATCTACCAAAGCAAATCCCATGGAGAAGTCTAGCATTAACCGAATGGAGACGTCTGCTCCTCTCATAGGGAACTTTGCAAGTCACACAGCAGCATTTTGGGTGTAAAATCCTCTGGAATGAGGATAGAGGGGGGAGGAAAAAAAATGAATGGAATCTATGCCAGCAAGTATCTTAATATAAAGTTAGGGACAACTTGGTCTTTTGCTCAAAGAGTCAAACAATCTTAAATTATTGATTTATAAACTTCAAAATTGAATAATAACATGACATAGAGAAATAGACACATCTTCCTTACTTCTGAACATCTAATACTATATTTTGGCATCTTTTTTCTTATATAGATAAAAAATTAGTAAAAAGTTTACATTAGAGGGAAGGCCCATTAAAAGTAAGTTTGATCTACTTTCATTTTATTGTTGATGTCAGTTAGCTCTTGCAACTTTGACAGCACTAAGATAACATTTATACAACCAGATTTTATGTGGTTTAAACAGTAACTAATAATAAAAGTATTTTAAGGGAAAAAAAAAGGTATTTCCAAACATTCCAGGTCCTCCTATCTTGGACAAGGTTCAAGTCCTGTGCTCCTGCAATAAGAAGTTATTTTATTAGTCGTGCCCCTGTAAGATTACAGTTATTTCTTCCCATATCCAATTTTGCTTCCAAAATCTAAGAAGAAAAATCAGAAGATTTTTGTGTTTGTGTCTTCAAAACCTATGGCCCTACACTCAATTTTATTTTATTGTTATTCTGAAAGATAGGGATGGGTCAATAAAGAACTTGAGAAAACTGAATTTCCTAGAACGCTCCATGGCAAGGACACAAAGCTGTGCTGACTCACAGTACACTAGTTTTAAAACTATAGAGACTGCTGTTGGTCAGCAATAAAACTCAGAGGAAGTTGGGGTCAGAAGGAAAGAAATAGAAAAGAAACTCTATTATCTGATGGTAATAAAACATAATCCCTCAAAAGCTAGCATTGGTATAAGCCATCGGATCAAACCTACCGTGTTTGGAATGGAAAAAAACAGCCTTTATCTCAGAGTCTGTTAGCCTTTGAACAGATGTCTGTCTATGCAAGAGAAGTACTACAAAAATACAGAATCACTTTCTGATATTTATTGTTGCTTTTCTAAAATGAACTGCTAACAGAAATTTCATGACGGGACTTCTGAAAGAAGCGGTGGCAGAGGGAGACAATGCCTCAATAAGGTGAATCTAGTGAGTAATTAGAGAGATGGTACAAATAAATGCATACTTAGATTTATTTGTTTGTGTTGTGCAACCTATCTGAGAATAACAGATAAAAGCAAAGAAATATGTGATGTTACAGATGTCTTCATTGATATTTGCACTATGCTATCCTCATTTTTAAAATGTTTAAATTTGGGGTGCCTGGGTGGCTCACTGGGTTAAGCAACTGCCTTCGGCTCAGGTCATGACCCCAGGGTCCTGGTATTGAGTCCCACTTTCTGCTAAGCAGAAAGCCTGCTTCTCTCTCTCCCTCTGCCTGCTGCTCTGCTTACTTGTGCCCTCTCTCTGTCAAAGAAATAAATAAAATCTTAAATAAATAAATAAATAAATAAAATGTTTAGATTTGAGATATGATTCATACATCAAGAAATTCACCCATGAAAAGTGTAGAACATGTGGGTTTTAGTATTTTCATAGAGTTGTGTCACCATCATCACAATCTAATTTAGAATATTTTCATCATCTCCACAAAGGAAATGCACCCATGAGTAGACACCACCCCTACCCCAGTCCTACTCCACCGCAGATCTACTTTCTGTCTCTCTATAGTTGCCCATTTGTACATTTCATTAAAATGGAATCATACAACATAAATGTATCCATTTATGAATGATGTCTGTCACTTAGTATTACCTTTTCAAGGTCCATCCATGTTGCATCATGAATGCTTTTATTCCTTTTAGTTGTCAAATAACAGACCATTGAATGGGTATGCTACATTTTGTTTATTCATTCTCCACTAGATGAGCACTTGGATTCATTCATTCTACCCTTTGGCTATTAAGAATATTTATTTTATGAACCACTCTTTTTGCGTGGACACTTTTTTTTTTTAAGGTTTTATTTATCTATCTATCTATCTATCTGTCTATTTATTTATTTATTTAAGATAGAGAGACAGAGAGAGTGACAGAGATAGCGAAAGAGAGTATGAGCAGGGAGAAGAAGAAGCAGGCTCCCCACTGATCAGGATACAGGGCTTGATCCTAGGATTTTAGGATTATGACTTGAGCCAAAGACAGAAACTTAACCCACTGAGCCACCCAGGAATCCTGTGTGGACATGTTTTTATTTCTTCTGTGTATATGCCTAGAAGGGGAACTGCTGGGTCATATAGAAACTATGTTTAATCTTTCAAGGAACTGCCAAATCATTTCCAAAGAGACTGAATCATTTTGTGTTCCTGTTATCTGCATTTTGCATCTACATTTTAAACCCTTCATTTGCATAATCCTAACTCATAACAAGTGTGCTAGAATGCCAATGGACTATCTATAGATAAGGGTCAAATACCAGTTGATGGTGTAATAAAGTGAAGGTCAAATTAAATTAGCCCTGAAATCCCATAAGCCTCTTTTGAAAGTGTCAGTAAATAGTCTTCACAATTGCCATCATAACAGTAAGCTGTGTAATTATAAGTTTATGTCCGAACAGATTCTGGCTCTCATTAATACTTACAAAACCCCTGGGATTCGGGGAAGGAGACTTCGCACTTTTAATTACAACACGATAATATAGGTGCTGTGAGTTGGTTTAGTCCTGAGTCTATCACTGGGAAAGAAGGAAAGAGATTCTCAGAACAATGACAAGCTGTACCGAGTGGCTAAAAATGCTTTGCTCTTCACATTTCAAAAGAGCAACTCTTTTCTTTTAAGAATTTGATAGCATCATGATAGGAAGGGAATATTCTGCTATGGGATTTACTTAGGATCTAATATAGATTAGTTGATAATTCACTTTTGGAGATGGATCTAAAATTTAGAGGCTCAGATTTATTCAGCTAAGAATTTAAAAGAAATACCTCAAAGGGAAATTAATTGGCTTATTAAATGACTGAAACAAGCTCTAGAAATATTACCTTTTTAAATGTCACAACGGCCTTAAAAATCAAATACCTCCCCAAAAGTCAAATAATATTATGAGCGATCCCATTTATTTGTATATATTATTTGCCCAGATGCTTTTTATCAACCATAAGAGTGAGGAATGGAAAGAGCAGGAGTTTGGAGGATCCACACTATCTCTTTTGCCTTTTCAATGGCAATTTTTACAGCCATGAGCAGTTGACCATCTCACTATGCACTGTAAGGTATATATAAACTAGAAATTTTGGAATTGGTCCCAGTGATATAGAGTCACAACCTTTACAAAAACTCTTGTTTTGGTTGTTGTTATTTTCTTTGTTTTGGTTTCCTATGTTCATTCAATTATTTTGTTTCTTATTACTTGCTTAATCTGTATTTTTATTCCCATCTTACACCATTTTTCATCTTATCCCATTGCATTTCTTCCTCTCGTTTACGTAGAGTGCTAACTCCTACTGCGTAATTTACTCACTGTTATCTTCTGTGTGGCTCCCCAAAAATGAAATGGCTATACTTAGTACAGGTGAGCCACAGACTGGCTGCTTGTTTATGTGTCCACACCTGCACAACTTTCCTCAAGCTCTTTCTAGGCTTCTACTTTTCTCTATATGTCATACTCTGTAAGGTATAGATCTCATCCTGCTTATTCTTAAAACACGCAGTAAAAGTAAGAGTTGTCCTTTGGAACTAGTTATTTTAAATGTATGGGCTTTATTCTACTGGCAGTTACCACTTTCTTTCATATATAAACAGAAATTGAAGTACATGTTTTCTCTATTGGATGTCCAGAGCTCATGTTATATTTAAAGATGAAATCCTTCTGTGCATTATGCTCTTGGGATTGTATCAGGATCTCCAAAGCTCTGAATGCATGATTGAATTTCAATTGTATTTATATTATTTTTAATCACACCAGAAGCCAGAAAAAAATAGAGATAATAATATGAAATCATTAATGCTGTTTAAAAACAGAATATAGAAGACAATGGCTCCTACTTCAATCATCAGCGAACTATTTAGTGCACAATATTCTGTATTCTATATCCAATACTATCAATATCTTTTTAGCTCTCTTAACCACGCAGACAGGCGGAACTTCAGACAGTTGGCAGTAAGGGGAGGTCTCTTGCCACTAATCAATTAAAAAAACCAAGCCTTCTACCATAATAATGATATACTCCAGTGTTTTCATTTTTAAATGGACTTAATGACGACTTTGCTGGTATTGTGAGATCATTATTAGCCTCCACTGCACTATCTGGCCCAGGTGTGAGTATGTATTCTGGATTGCCAAGTATACCAGAGCATTCCACTTCTTACAGGGTTCTTGCTTTTCCTGACCTCTGAAATTGTTGAGAAGTTAAGGCGAAACTTTTTAAGTTAATATCACCTTCAAATATCTTTAGTCTTTTAATATGAAATATACCATACATAGAAAGGAATATATTAATCATATGTGCATATTTTGGAATATAATAAAATTCATAAATCTATTTGCCTCCCACCCAGATAAGAAATAGATAATTATCAGAGATTCAGAAGCATTCTGTGTGACTTCTCTGTTTTTTGTTAATGAATTTCTTGTTTTTGTTTGTAGTGCTATCATCTATATGTGCATCATTTGACTTTAACAATTTACTTCATTTAATAAATGTGTATTCTTCTGAGAGGTGCTTCTTTTGAACAATAGATATTTTGAATTTATCTGAGTTGATTTGTATAAGTACAGTATAGTCACACTTACTACTTTGAATACACAACAATGTATTCATTCTTTCTGACACAGACGGGCAATTTGGGGTAGGAGGAAGACTAAAGAAGTCTGTGCCCTTACTGACAAAGTAAGCTACCTGAGGAGGATGAAACAAGAGAGTGGTCCCTAGGCAGAGGTAGCTGTACTTCAAGGTTTTGACTTGTTGACTTGCTGACTTGTTGACTTCAAGGTTTTGACTCACCTGTCTTGTGGCTAACAATTAAAGGCTTGATTTGGGGGCACCTGGGTACCTCAGAGGGTTGAGCCTCTGCCTTTGCTCAGGTCATGGTCTCAGGGTCCTGGGATTGAGCCCCACATTGGGGTCTCTGCTTAGCAGAGAGCCTGCTTCTTCTCTCTCTCTGCCTGCCTCTTTGCCTACTTGTGATCTCTCTCTCTCTCTCTCTCTCTCTCTCTCTCTCTCTCTGTGTCAAATAAATAAATAATAAAATCTAAAAAAAGAATAAGTAAAGGCTTGATTTCCAACTTGAAGTTCTTGCCATTGTAGACACCACCATGCTGCCCACCATTTGGCACAGGTCGATCAGGTCGTGCAGGTGCATCTTCACCAACTCAGGTTCCTCCATGGGAAGCTCCAGCTTCTTGGCTATATGCAGGTGTTACTACCAGGCTCCATACAGCTGCCGATTGCTCCTACCACAGGCCTGATAGGGCAAAATCCATGCTGTGGGAGGTCTGCTGCTTCTGCCATCTTGTTTCTAGGTTTTCGTGATATAATGCAGCTCAATGAACATCTTAACACGTATTGCAAAAGAGTTTCTCTAGGGTAAATATACCCTGTTTCATCAAGTCTACAGTGCCATCAATATTAAGATACAGATGATTGTTTTGCACAAGAAAGAAAAAGATTCTGATTAAACTATATCACATTGCTTTTGATGCAGTTCATTTCAGAAATATTAAACCGTGAAAAAAGAATCTGTTTTGAAATCAATGAAACAGAGTACCTTGGAGTGGAATTGTTGAACCGTAGAGAATGCATATATTCAAATTTACTAAAAATAATTCTAGTGGTTTTCAAAAGGAATTTGTAGGAAATTGTAGGAATACACATTTACCTGCACTATAGTAAAGTCTCTATCACCTTGGATCTTTTTGCCTTCACTTTGTTTCCATCCACCACCTCTTATGTCAGGACAGTAATGCATTTAAATCTGTATTTTAAACTTTGCCAGTATTTTAGTGTTTCATTGCAAAACCTTCAATCTGCAGGATTGTCACAAATAGAGATCACCACTACTCTTGATTGGTAACATATCCTTTTTAGCAAACAAACTTGATTAATGAATTTTCTGTCATATTTCTCTACCTTCACTCTATAGCCAAATCCTTGATTTATTTTATGATTTAGCCTAATTTCACCTTTTCTATGCTTCCTTCCCTGACACTCTCAGGAAGGATCAAGAACTAACTCCTCTGAATTAAGAAACTTCTTTATCCCAATGGATTCTATTTATATATTTACATATTATTATTCCAAGCAAATGTTTACCATTTAGTATTTCTCATAGATCTGTATATTAGTTGGTTACAAATTAAAAATGGGCAACCGTATTTCCCTCTCAAGGGATTTTTATTGTCTGGTTGCTAAGATTGTGATAATAGCCTGACTTTCCTGTTTAGTTTTTGGCTCCAGGGTTTGGTTAGATTGTAATTGCTCCTCTATAGCTTCACCCAGGTCCAAGGAACTCTAGCCTTTGTATTTACCAGCTACAGGCATGCACAGACCCATTACTATGTAAACTGGGAATCAGTAAGAAAAAGAACACACATAGCTATTTGTGGAAAAGGAAACACTCATATTTCATGTAATTAATTATAGATTTTGCCTCCTTCATATTTTTCAAATCTGTATCATCTCTTCTATTGTATTAGTTTAAATACAGAACAAGAGAAGATATTCACAAATGACATATCAGATGAAGGGTTATCCAAAATCTATAAAGAACTTATCAAAATCAATACCCAAAAAACAAAAAGTCTAGTCGAGAAATGGGCAGAAGACATGAACAGACAGTTCTTCAAAGAAGACATACAAATGGCCAACAGACGTGAAATAATATGCAACATCACTCAGCACTGGGAAAATACAAATCAAAACCACAGTGAGATATCACCTCACAGTTGTCAGAATGGCTAAAATTAATAATTCAGGAAACAACAGATGATGGCAAGGATGTGGAGGAAGAAGAACCTTCTCATACTCTTGGTGGGAATACAAACTGGTATAGCCCTCTGGAGAACATTATGAAGGTTCCTCAAAATAGAACTACCCTATGACCCAAATATTGCACTGCTAGGTATTTCTCCAAAGGATGCAAACATAGTGATTTGAAGGGGCACATGTACCCCAATGTTTATAGCAACAATGTCCACAATAGCCAATGTATGGAAAAAGCCCAGATGTTAATCAACAGATGAATAAAGATATTACCTATATTACATATGTATTTTACATAAAACATTCTTTTATATATATTTAATTCCATTGTGTATATGTATGTATGTACGTATATATGTATGTGTGTATATATGATATATAATAGATTATTACTCAGCCATCAAGAAGAATGAAATCTTGTCATTTACAATGATGTGGTTAGAATTAGAGAGTATTATTTTGAGCAAACTAAATCAGAGAAAGACCAATACCATATGATTTCACTCATATGTGGAATTTAAGAAACAAAACAGATGAACATAGGGGAATGAAAGGAAAAATAAAATAATATAAAAACAGAGAAGAAGGCAAACCAAAAGAGACTCTTAACAATAGGAAACAAAGGATGCTGGGAGGCAGGTGAGTGAGGGAATGGGGTAATTGGGTGATGGGCATTAAGGAGGGTACTTGATGTAATGAGTACTGAATGTTATATGCAACTGGTGAATCACTAAATACTACCCTCAAAACTAATAATACACTGTATATTAACTAAATTGAACTAAAAAAATTTTTTAGAAACCATGGATTTCTCTTGAATGACTATGAGAGTTATAAACCAGAGGTTAATTTTCATAAAATGAAACTTTTTTTTTTTTTTTTTTTTTTTTTTTTTTTGCTTTCATGGGCTCCTTATAAGACCCTGAGAAGGACCATGGCATTGTGCTTATGTCTTTATGTAAAATCTGCAAAAGTAAGCTGTGTAAGCCATAATCTATTCAAAACACGGTCTTTTTCTCACACTTCTGAGTTGCTTCACTTGATTTGCTTATGGACATTTTTGTAATCTAGCTAGATGAGAGTTAACACTAAATACAGATATTAATGAAGATAACACAAAACATAAAATAGACCACGATAACAGACATCAAGGATCAACAGATTAAAGAGTGAATATAATTTAACTAGCATTTAATGTCAGACACTGCACAAGAAAATTTGAAATGCTAGGAAATCTTAGAACTTACATATGAAAGAAACCTGATAATTTTCATCAAATTTTACATGAGACCTAAAATATTTTTATGGCATTACTGATAATAAGTTACTAGACTTAAAGTAACTCTTCTGAATCATTGAGCTAAAAAGAAACAAATTAAATTTTAGTCATGCTATATGAAAATATAAAGCATCATTTACCCTTCTCTGTAGAGAAATGTCATATGAAGAATCAAAGAAAGTGTAGTCAGGCTAAAGGAAAAAGGTATTACAAAAGAGCATAAGTTAATTCCTATAAATAGTGTTACTCTTTATAAATTTTGTCATGTTTGTGTATAATATATCAACTTTAAAAAATCTGTATTTTTGTGGTTTCTTTCATATTTAAAATAAATATTTACATATGGACATAATTTTGAATTTTATTTCTTAAATACTTCTCCTTCCCCTTATAAAAATTTCAGTTCCTACACAGTTGGAGGTACCATTGGTAGCCTTAGGTTCTAAATGATTTCTCTTCCCATACTCACTGCTTTCAGTACATTCTCTGTGCTCCACTGACAATCTATAAAATCCAATGCTCTGCTGCTACATGTATATGACAAATATTATAGAAAGGAAATATATTTGTAATGAAAGAATGAATGACTTAATTAAGCAAACATTGACTTTTCCCCTTCTCTTATTAGATCAATCATCTATTAAGGGGTTTTGCAGCAAAATATATGTTACATATGGTAGGTCTTCAATAAGCTTTGATGAATTCGTGATTCAATAAATAGATTAATAAATTAATAATTTGGGGCACCTAGGAGGCTAGGTCACTGTCTTCAGCATGGGTCATGATCTCAGGATCCTGGAATCAAACCCTGCAACAGTCTCCATGATCAGCCAGGAGTCTGCTTCTCCCTCTCCCTCCACCTCTCTCTAGGCTTTTGCTCTCTCTTAGTCACTCACTCTCTCAAATAAATAAATAAGATGTTTAAAAAAAAATTATATATATATATATATATATATATATATATATATATGAAAGTTATGGAGTTACCTCTATATCCTGGTTGATTCATTTGTAATTTTACATTCATACATATTATAATTTTTCTCTCTAGGATTACTTCTAGACATTTTTCCCCTCACTAACATTATTTTTACTCTTAATAAAATTTAAAATTTTATGTGACATTTCTAAACAATTTGCTCCTGGTCAAACTAGATCTAAAAGATATACTAAAACAAGAGACAGGATTAAAATGAAGAGAGCTCTTTCCCTTGTATTTTTTATCGTTATAACAAAAGACAGCATATGTATTTTTCCTTTCCTTTACCAGTGACAACTTTTTTCCACATACAAGAAATAATAAAATTATGTAAAAGCTGAAAGGCATCTGTCTTCCTGAGTTAAGAAAGGTAAAAATGGGTTTTAAACTATTGCTCAGACTGCTCCTTGGTACAGGAGAATAAGATAATGGACAGCCAGTAATGATGAGATAGCTGATTCCAGGGTGCAGAAAGGCTCTGATGTCAGTAGGTAGATTTAACAACCGTTGTATGTTGAAAGAATAAAAAGAAATTGAATTCTGTTTTTAGAAAATTTTGTTTTTCTGTAAGATTTTTATTTCATGAAGTCACTAATAGGTGTAGTATGGTGCCTAAAATTAGAGAAGAATAATAGTAATAATAAAAATTAGGAACTCTATGCTCATATCCATTTCCTTGGCTCTGGCCAAACTTTCTCTACCCAAAGGCTCTAACAAAGGATCAAACAAATAGAATAACACTTTATTATTAGGTAGAACAAACAGAATAACACTTTTCTGGAGATATGCTTATTTCAGACTATTTTCTTGGGTATATTTGCATAGTTAAATTCAGCTATATTTCTCATATAAGAATTCTTTTCTTGTTAAGAGCTTTTAAATCAGTGTCCTGAATAAACTGGGTTTTAAGGTTTCACTCCTCTGAATTGTCCCTCCAACACATATTAATATACAACACGAGTACATTATAGTGTCAGATTGTTGATGTAATAAAAAAAAAAGAAAAGAAAAGTACTGAGAGCTTGTGGAAAAAATAGCTCAAAATGGAACCTCCACTGGCATCATCCAATTAAAAAAAAAAAAAGGCACCAAGGTTTCTGGAGTATATGGATACCTTTTACCCCTTCCTCTTCTTCCATAATCCTCCTTATTTCTCATATGCCATCCCTTTTCCTCCTTTGAGAGACTTATAGAGTCAATTTAGAAAGGTCTAAATTGTCCATTTTTATAACTTACAAATATTAAGCTTAAATATAAGGCTGAATATTTCACATTGCAAAAGTACTTTTGATATTAAATGAACATATTAGAAAGATCTGAAATAGGCACTGCCAAGGTTATTACTCTTCTCCAATCAATTTATTTGAATGGAAAACCTTATTATCTTTAAGATTTTTACAACTGAAATGATGTATGTGAAGATAAGTTAATTACACTCTAGAAATATGCAAACATATTATTGCCAACCAATTCAAGTCTTACAAAAATAATGTGAGAAAGCATTATCATTATTCCCATTTTGCTCATGAAAAGAAATTACCAGTTCACTCTTACCAAGTTATTACATTATGAAACTAGAATTGGAATTCAAATCCTCTTTCTCATATGTCAACCCCTACTAAAATACCAGCTGGTAACAAATTCAAAGACAAGAGACATTTTCCATGATAATGATGTTAATATAGTAATAGAGTACTCCATATTTTTTCTTCTGCCTAAGAGATGATCTTCCCAATTGCACTATCACTATACTTTTTGTTGTTGTTTTGCTTTGTTTTATGATAGGAAGGTATATATTTTTAATTCAACTATGGCTGGGAATATTTCTTTCAGGAGAGATAACATTGGCTTTTTTTTCTTCCTTTGAGAGCAACGTTCTTTCATCTTGCCATCTTCTCTTAATAATAAGTTGGGGAGGGGCGCCTGGGTGGTTCAGTTGGTAGAACAACTGGCTTCAACTCAGGTCATGATCCTGAGTCCCAGGATTGAGTCCCAGGATTGAGTCCCACATGGGGCTCCCTGCTCAACAGGGGGTCTGCCTCTCCCTCTGACCTTCCCTCTCTCAAGCTCAGTCTCTCTCATTCTCTCCTATCTCACAAATAAATAAATAAAATCTTAAGAAAAAAGGAACAATAAGTTGGGGAGTTGATAAAACAGTGAAACAAATTTTCTTGGTTTTTTTTTTTCCTTGTCTCCCTTTATAAAACTTGTCTCCTCTTTCCAAACTTTATAACTCATATTTGACAAATGTCTACCTTTTGCTTAGTTTAAAAAAAAAAAAAAAGGAAGGAATAAGGGACAATCTGAGTATATTGTTCTTATTTTGATAATGTGAGGCATTGAGTGATGACTGCTAAGAATCACCTGATCACCATCCTAATTAAGGGCCACAGAACCATCCTATTCACAACACATTAATCCCAGGGCAAGATTTCTACAAGACAGTCTCCAACACAGGTTGTTGACTCCCTGACTCCACTCTTTTGAAGTTTTACTCCCACTGGTTTATATGTCACTGCCTAAATCTCCCCCCAGTGTGGTTGTTATAGAAAACTTGTACTGAATTTTTGTAGTAATGATGAAAATGTCACAGAGATTTTGTACCAGGTAAAGTGCAGTTGCATAATATTACATAGTGGGTGTCTAAAGTCAGAGCCAAGGCAATCATCAGATATTGGTGAAATTACTCTTGGAAAATCTCTTAGCAAATCTTGGGAGACTACCATACAGTCTTTCAAATAAGTGACTCCAACAGAGCCATTTTCTTTTAGGTTTGGATTGTACCATTATTTCATTGGTTTATCATCAGGTGAGTTAGGTGGATTAAGAATAGGGTATGTGGGGCGCCTGGGTGGCTCAGTGGTTAAGCCGCTGCCTTCGGCTCAGGTCATGATCTCGGGGTCCGGGGATCGAGTCCCGCATCGGGCTCTCTGCTCAGCAGGGACCCTGCTTCCTCCTCTCTCTCTCTCTCTGCCTGCCTCTCTGCCTACTTGTGATTTCTCTCTGTCAAATAAATAAATAAAATCTTAAAAAAAAAAAAAAAGAATAGGGTATGTGTTGAAAAAAAAAAAGTTTATGTATCTTTAAGCACTAGAACACTATTTATCCAGTTAAGATTCCCTCCTTATAAGAGTGGAGAGGAAGCTCAGTCTCAGAGAGAAACACCAGACAGAATGATTTGCACCATTTAAATTTTTATTTATTTTCTCTCTATGCTTCTCTGCAAAGCATATATAGTTGATTTTAGGTAAGTTAAGTGCACATAGAATGAGACTTCATGGAGATTAGACTCCCTGCTTTGGAACGATTGTTGTTTAGAGACAATTTTGAGACATACCAAATTCCTGTGGATGCAAATACTTTTCCATATCTCAAGTCATCTTGCAATTGCATTCTGACCCATTGCAAAATTTCAGGAAATATGTTATATAAAGAATCAAGAAAAACTTATATAACAGTATATATATATTTAATGTGCACACATATATTGCTTGCTATATTTAACCATAAGCACAATTGAATTGGAGAATGAGGATATAATGGTTCTGTGGAAGAAAAGTGCTATATAAATCAGAGGCTATAAATGCACTACATATAAAAAGTCCTAGTGCAAGTTTAAAATTTAATAACTTTGGATGAACCTATGACAGAAGCAAACGGCAAGTATCATGTGAAAGCATATTTCACAGACTCTAATGCGAATATTTAATGCTCTTTTATTTGGTGCTTACTGGGCTCACAGAAGTAATACATTATTGGCCCATTAGTTTTTGTAAAAGCAATGGTCAACATTAAACTTACCTTCCTGTAGTTTTGTAGCATTGCATTTTTCCTGATTTTTGATGGTGGCAATTGCTACTAGCGTGTTCTTCCAGCATGATGTTGCTTTTGTTATTCTGTTCTGAATAGTTGACAACTGTGGGCAATTTCATTTTCAGATCAATTTACATGTTGACCAATTTCTTGTCATCTTGTTTGTTTATTCCCAAAGCAATGCATCTATTTGAATTTCAATAAAATTTCACTTTGCTCATCAGAGGACATTATTTAGCGTGTGTTGAGTGCTCACTATGACTGAAAACTCTACTAGATGACAAAACTGATCTTCATTTTTACTACCCCTTCTAAATTTTCATAAGGCTACTATTTTCCTTGAAATTTAACCAAAAATGACTATCTTTATTAACTCACAACTTTCTGGTAACCCATCTGTTTTTGTTGTTGTTGTTGTTGTTGATTTTGTGCACTTTAGTTCCACACTAATCAATTTAACACCTAAGGCCAGGAAAAATCCCCATTGTATATTCCTTTTAGCCTAACATGTGCGGGGGGTAAAGATTATAAAATTTACTGGTAAGAGGAAATGGCAGAAAGATTTTTCTTTCATTTTTCCATATGGAAAGAAATAAAAATATTAATAAGAGCCTACTTTACAGAGGTGTGGGTAACATTAAGAAAACAAACAAAAGATGCTAGACACCAAGAGATTAGTGACAGGGGGAAGTAATCATACCCTGAAGCTGAAGAGATAATGGAAGGAAATAGAATTACCAGAGTTCAGTGGAAAAAGGGCATTTGAAAGATGGAGCTGTAGCCATATGAAGATATGGCTACTGCCAAAAATGTAATATTGCTGTAAAAAGGGAACAAGGAATACATAATCTTCCTTTGTCTTACTGATGTTTTTCATGGGATGAACCCAAAAAGAAACCAGCCAGCAAGGGCATCTTGGGAATGCAATGGCAGTGTTCATCCTCCTAGATATTGAACAAGGCAAAGAAGTATGGAGAAGACTCCAGTAGGACAAAAGGGGAGATTACCTGACAGTTACAGGGACTCCAGGGGTTATCTTATCACTGAGAGCCTCACGTGGCCTGTCTCATCTATGACATCTTCCTCATAGTTGGCAATCATTTAGTTTGTGTAGAACCTGAATGACTCTCTCTCTTCTCTGACTCACCTAATCATAGCATGAGGGTCATAAAAGGGAAGCATTCATTAGCTTTGTTCAAACAAAAACATTCAAAATGCTTTGGATAACTGACACTTTGTCAGGGAAAACTCTATTCATTATCTTCTTCAGAAAAATGTTTATAAAGGGGAATGTATCAGCCATGTCATTTATAGGGATCTACATCCTCCTGGGTAATGTCATCAAGGGCATCAGTTATAGCCATGTACTGTTATCTTGAGGATTTTAATACCTCCATGTTTCAAGGTCCTTGGGTTTTAAGACATTAGTTCCCATGGCCAGTCAATTATCAGTCATGCTAATCCTAGAAGAAGAATGGCTATGCCACCCCAGGCAATTATTCCCACCTCCAGAATGAGCCATTGATCTTTGACCTTTTGACTCCTGTCCAGAAAGCCATGATAGGTAATGACCAGATGACTGACTCATCATACCAGTAGTCAGACAAATAAAAGTAAATGACCCCAACGTGCACACACAGGGCCTTCTGGAACATACTTTCTGGCTGCTGCTCAGAAATAAGTAGTTAGGTTTTCCACTGAAGTTCTGAGAGGTAGCTTACAGAGATCTAGAAAGACCAAACATCAGATTCTAATAAGGGATCTTACCTTGCACTGTTATACATTAAGATGCATGATGATGAAGGGAAATACTAGCTTCTCCCCTATAGTGATTGGCATATGTCAAACCCTGGCTCTGCATTTCTTATTTCAGTTATAGCTGATAGAGACAGCATCAGCCTCTCTCTGACATTGTCTGAGGCCAGATGCAAGTGTACAACATGGCAGAATGAATTGGCATATCCACCACCTCACATTTTATCAGAATGAGCTAATCTCAGATGCAGAGAATTTCCAAAGGAATACAATAGGAAGCCACACTCTATGGAGTCAGTCTTGGGAAAAATAACCTTTAACTCTTTGTTTCTCTATATTCATTTTTTTTTTTGAAGGAGAGAGATGTTTATGTTCAAAAGTTTAAATTCCTTTTAAAAAAATTTTTAAAAGCTAGTATTAATATTGTATTAATATTTTATCAATGCTTCTATTATAAATATACAAAGCAATTATAGTTATGCTGTTATAAAACATTAAATATTATTTAATACTATAGTAATTATATGAACTTACAATAATCATATGAGCTTACTTACATATCCCACAAAGATTTATGTCTAATCTAATGACTGAAACCCACAGATCTTAACTGAAAGCATAATTTAGGTCAGCTAAGTCAATATTTTGCAGTTATTTACTTTTGATCATCATTTCCTGTCAATCAGTAATGATGTGATTGAATCTCACCATGGTGTATATTTTATAGTTGTAGTTTCATATTTTTATAAATTTGCTGCCAGTCAAAAGAATAAGCATTTTATATGCAATTACCCTTTATAAGAGGATTAGAGAAATGACTTATGTGTATGGATCAAATAATAGTGTTATCCATTTAGGGATACTTCTTATGTGGAACTTGGTGGTGATTGTAGAAATGCCCATGCTTTTCCTTTTTATCATTTCATGTGGTTATATCCATTCATCTCAGTATGGATGCATCATCCATAAAACTTAAGGTTAAACATGCCATAGATTTAAGATTTAAGTAGAGTGCACCTCTGTTCTCATTCTTTCATTTGACCAATTGTTATTGAGCTAGTGTGAACAACTATGTCAGTTTGCCTGGAACTCAGAGTTTTCCTGGGATATGCGTCTTCTCACTATAAACTTGTACACTTGTACAAGCCCTAAGCAAACCAGGAGGGGTTGGTCACCCTATAAACCTATTATGTATCAGCCATAAGGAAAGTCCTATTCTTTTGCAGTCATGTGCTAGTAGAAGAGAACAATAATATGCCAGAGTATGATACATGTTAGACAATAATATATTAGATATAGAAAGTGATTCTAATTTTGATTAGGGTGGCAAAAGATTCATTGAGAAGGAGAAATTTAAGCGAAAGAATTAAGGAAGTGAGGTAACACACATGCTGCCATTTTGGGAAGAGTTAAGAAGTTGAAGAGATCAGAAGCCAAAGGTCCTGAGATGTAGGTGTGTCTGCAGTGTTCAACAAACATGAAAGAAGGTAATCTGGAATGACCTGAGTTACTCAGGAGATATCACCAAGAGATGGTTTGAGAAAACTAATGTGTCCAGAAAATATGGACCACTGTAAGGACTTCAACTTTGGAAACTTCTGAGCAGATATAGAATATGCTTTCACTTAGACTTAAAAATTATTGTGTTGCTGTATTGAGAATAGATCATCGAAAATGAACAAGAGTTAAGAATGAAGGTCTGTTTGGAGACTACTATAACAATGCACATGGAAGGTAATAATGACTTAAGCCAGATAAGTAAATGTAGAAGTGATGGAGGCCACTTAGATCCTGAACGTATTCTAAAGGTAATGACAGTGTTTCCCAAGCAATTGGACAAGATATATGGAGAAAATAGAGGAATCAATGATGAGTCTAATATTTTGACCTAAGCAACTAAAAGAATTGAGTTGCTTGTTATTGAAATGGGAAAACTGGGAAAAGTAGGACTATTAGGAGTGGGAAACATCAGAAGTTCAATTTGTTACATATTATATTTGAAATGCCTATTAGCCCTCCAAGAGGACATGTTGTGTTGAAAGGCAGGTGGCCTTGCAAGTCTCGAGTTCAAGGGAAAGGGATGAGCTTGCTAGTGTTTAAGACCATGAGGCCAAGTGAGTGTCCACTAAAAGATGGAGCTACAAGGAGTGAACCCTGAGCCACTCCAAAATTTGAAGTTCTAGAAGGAAAAAAAAAGAAGAAGAAGAAGACAAAGACAAAGAAGAGGAAGAAGAAGAAAGAGGAGGAGGAGGAGAATGGGAAGAAGAGGAAGATGAGGAGGGCCGCAGAGAAGGACAAAAACTAGGAGCATATGCTGCCTTGCAGTCAAAGAAGCATTTCAAGGAAGAGAGAGCCATTGATTTCAGAGCATGCTGTAGGTAGGTGGAGCAAGGGAAGAGCACAGTGCACCTTAACAATGAGGTCAGTTTAGTACTGTAGAGACCAGTGGTGGCTTTGAAAAGAGCAGTTTCAGTGAAAAAGCCTGAATCAAGAGGGTTCGGGAGGGAATAGGTGGAAATATACTAGAAAGAGTGAGTATATATGAAACTCTTAGGAATCTTGCTGAAAAAGAGAGAGATAATGGAGTCAGAAGCTTAACACAGAACATTGAAGGTTTTTAAGGGGGTTTTTAAGATGAGAGAAAAAAGAAATAGAACATATGTGTGCTGCCAAGAAAGATTCGTAAAAGAGAAGGAAAAGTTGATGGGAAGGCAGAGAGAAAGGAGAGGTCCTTAAGTGAAGTCGTTAAGTAGGTGAGAGAGTACAGGGATTGGAGCAGTGTGCCACTCAATGTTCTTAGAAGCAAATACTAGGACCTACTTTAGTTTCCGAGAAAAGGGTTTACAAGAAATAAAAGGCACACATAAAAATTTGTAAAGCAGGTCTGCCCTATTAAAGAACCCCCTGTTCTGACTTCTGCATCAGCGCTTGGCTGTGATGGCAGGAACCATGGTGGCTATGACCCATGCAGAGATGTCTACTTCTGCCACTGCCCTTTTGAGACGAATCCATATAATTGCTTCACTGTTTGAAGCATGGTCTGGCTGCAGGAGCTCCTGTCATATGCAAGTCTAAATAGCTGGAGAGGACACGGAGACCATGGGTCACTTTTAATGATGAGGGAGCAGGAGGCTGGCTGAGGACAAAGCAAAAGCTGGCATCCTGCACCCCTCTCCATCCCCTCCCCTAGGTAATATATGTAACATTCCTCAGGCACCCCTGACTGCCATAAAGGAGAAACACTTGCAGAGATCAAATGTTCCTGCAGGACAGGAATCCCCCAAATATCTTGATTTTAATGGCTTGCCAAAAGACAACACTGATCAAGCCTTGAGAACTCCAGTATCCCGGCACCTTGTAGGCCCTCTTTAGCACATGAAAGCTCCATTGAAACCTCTCTTTCCCTCACCTTCCCCCACAGGGTACATAGCCTGCCATCCCTCACAACCTGGGGCAGCTGCTCTTTCTGCCCACAGGTCCTGTCCCTGTGCTTTAGTAAACCACCATTTTGCACCAAAGATGTCTCAAGAATTCTTTCTTGGTCATTGGCTCCGGACCTCACCGAACCTCACCTAGGTTCTAGAACTTCATCACTAATTTGGTGAGGTGTGGATTACTTACATGTGAGAAATTTCCCAAAATGAGGAAGGGCGCTCAAAGATATCAAGTGGTCAAAAAGGTATAACAAATGGCTCTGCTAGTGTTGGTTCTCATATTTCAAAGTTTAAAATATTCTTGAATTTTTTAAGAAAACAAGACGAATTTAAAATGTATTCCTATAAAAGACATATGCATAAAAATGGATTGGCCAATGTTAGAGAGCTTCATTTTTTTTGTCACCCATTTCTCCTTCCCTCCTTTCACTTTACATGTGGAGATGTGGATCTATATATTACATACATATATATTATATATATGTACAGAGATTTTATATATATTTATATGTCTACATTTACTTATATACATGTATGCACACACACATACACGTTTTCTTATTTTCATAAGACTTGAAATGGAATCAGCACTCACATATTGATAGATAACAAAGACCTTATTATAGTTTTATTCTGTCATTCTGCATTAACAGATTTAGGCAATGTTGGTTCAAAATAAGGACATTATGTCAAACACATTTTCAGGTTCAATATTTGTACTTGTTTGCTTACTTTAGCTCTGAATGATGATTCTTATTTCTAGAGCAATTGGAAGAATTTGTAGTCATAGGACATGGTTTGCACAAACAAATATATATTAAAAAGATCTTTTTAAACCTATATGCAACCTAAGCAATACCAAATAGGTCATTATTTTACTCAGTAATCCCTTGACATAAAATTCCTTATTTAAACTTATTTCTATTTAAAGTCTCTATACTAGCAACTGAATTAATATATTTGCATAATAGAATGTCTCTCTCTGGGATAATAAAACCTTATGTTTTATGCATTCAAAACTTTTAAGGAGTCATCTCTTATTTTTTTTCTCCTAACCTAAAATAAAACTCTAATTAGAACAAAAGTATACTTTTCAGGAGAATATTTAACATTATTTAAACAGGGAATTTATCAGATTCTCAAATAAAACTTTGAAGAATCAATATAACATTCTTGGTTCTAACTTTATTGTTAATGACTTTTCTAGACAAATTCACTCAGCAGCTTTAGTTAACTCAAAGATTTCTATGCAGAAGCACTTTGGCAATGTATAATCAAAGGGGGTCATGTTAGCTCTGTAAGTTTCCAGATCCATTCCATGCACACGTTTTTGGGAGCAACTCGAACAGGTTTTAACTACTCTGACAACCAGTCTCCACTGAGGAAATTTCTGTGCCCAAAGACAAGTCAACATCTGTTCTCCCCCTGACTCTTAGGATATTTAGTAACTATAGTTATGCCCTAAACACTGTCAGTGAATTACTCTGGGAAAAAGCCTAGAGTAACAGAAACTAATTATTGCTTCCAAAGTAAACTATAGGAGATAAATCTCAGTAGAACAACCACCCAGGTGAAAACTGGTCTAGGATGGATAAATGAAATTTTTAAAAAAGGAAATGGTGTTTGAAGTATGATTATATTTTCTACTGTCAGTTTACGGACAAAGAAAGTTAGGAAAGATTAAGAGGGCCAGTAACTACTCAGAACTGAAAATTCCAGAATCTACAAAATTGTAGAGATGTATTTGCCAGACATTTCTGACTCCACAGATTTATCCATTGCTATTTGGTTTTGGTGATACACACACACACACACACACACACACCCATATTTGGACTTTTTTTTTTTAAATTATGAATGTCTTCAAAGATATTTAAGGGACCTGAGCATCCACTGGTTAAAGTTGACTACTTGGTGTAAATAATACATTATTCTTATTACATTGTTTTGTTTATTCATTTTTGCCACATTAATTCATAATAAAGTTCAAATAACTGTTAGAAATTTTGCAGAATCTTAGAAATGCCAAAATTAAAACAAACACAAAAACAAAACTGAAACCTCTAAACCAAACCAGTATGAATCATGACTCTGCTAGTTCTTATTTAAGCAAAATACTTAATCTGTGTCTGCAATTCTTCATCTGAAGCATTGAGAATAATGATATCTCACCCAGAGAGTGGCCAGAAGATGAAAGTCAGTCATGCATGTAAGATAACTGGAATGTAATAGGGGCAAAATAAAAAGTTAATTATCTTTCATTCCATCTATCCTCTGGGTCTGAAAATTATGGTGGAATATGGGATATGTAAAGAAAACATTTAATTAGAGTATGACAATTTCTAATAGAAAAGTATGATATGGAAGAGGAAAAAAGTACACAAAAGTTAAAATGAACATTTCCCTTAGGAAGGATTTATTTAACTGGTATTTGAGACACTACAAAGTTAGAACTTTTCACACCTTACAAATAACATGTTTGCTTTAATGAGGGTTCCAAAGTGCAGACAGGAAAGATAGTGATATAAAGCATGTGCTAAGGATCTTGGGGTGGGGTGAGGTGGGGAGGAGGCATTCTGTAAATAGACATCAAACTAAGAACACCTTTGCTGATTCACTCTTCCATGAATCAGGCATCTCTCATGCCAAAATATGTGCTAGAAGCTTGGTTTCTAGAAAGATGAACACTGAAGTCTAATTTAATGAATCCAAGCTTGTTTAATGGGCAATTATCTGCACCTTAAAACTTAAAATCTTGCAGGTGAGCATCAGTTTACATATATGACTTACATAACCATCCATCACACTTCACATACACATATGCATTTTTTGAATTAAGAAGGGGAACAAGGTAACAAGTATAGAATATCAAGTATTGAGCTTTCATTATTTCTCTCTATATGTAGGTTAGGAGCCTCAGGAGAAGTTAATAGTTAAGAGGAGGCATATATATAATGGATAAAAAAGATGTGTTACACACACACACACACACACACACACACACACACACTGGAATACTATGCAGCCATCAAATGCAATCTTGCCATTTACAATGATGTGGATGGAACTAGAGGATATTATGCTGAGTGAAATAAATCAACCAGAGAAAGACAATTATCATATGATCTCCCTGATATGAGGAATTTGAGAGGAAAAGTGGGGGTCTGGGGGGCAGGGAAGGATAAAATGAAACAAGATAAGATAAGGAGGTAGACAAACTATAAGAGACTCTTATTCTCACAAAACAAACTGAGGGTTGCTGGGGGGAGGGGGTAGGGAGAGGGTGGTTGGGTTATGAATATTGGAGAGGGTATGTGCTATGGTGAGTGCTGTGAAATGTGTAAGCCTGATAATTTACAGACCTATACCCCTAATAATACATTATATGTTAATATAATACATTATATGTTAATTTTAAAAAGAAGATATATATATCTTCTTTTTTAAAATAGGTATATATTTAATATATATATATATGTATTTTATACATATATGTGTGTGTGTGCGTGCATGTGTGTGTGTGTATAGCTATCATTGAGAGGGAGAAAAGAAACTACCAAGGAATTAAGAAATGATCCAAGAATAGAAAAGTACTACCAAGATTCCCAGACTATGATGAGATAAAAAGCAAATACTGGAATTAAATCAACACACTAATTTCTTCATCAAGGTAGTATTGCTACCAAAAAAGAAAGAAAGAAATCAGCTAAATATTTGATTTACATTCTGACACATGTTTCTTGGCTCATTATGGACTGGTAGCAAAGACTTTGCAGACCCACAGTTCATTGCTAGCTCCACTTTAAGTAGCAGAACTATGGAGGACAAGGGACAGTGAATGGGTAGCTATGTAAAAAGCTGTGTAATTAAGGCAACATAGAGGCTAAAAAAAAAAAAAAAGCAAAAAACAACAACAACAACAACAACAACTCACCTTATTTGGTAGATGATGGCTGACAATCTTGGAAAGAATAGTTTGGGAAGAGAAGTAATGTTAAAAGGCTGGTTACTGAAGAATAAAAGAATAAAAACGTGTGTCAATCAGCTTGGTACTCCCAGGTTCTTGCATGATACCTGGTGGCAGGAAATGGAAAACTTAGAAGAATGGAATGAGCTAATGATGAGAACATTATTATTCTACATTTCTCATTTATAAGGTATTCTAAGTAGACTAAAGAGAGTTGACTAACCATGGTTCTGCATTCCCAAGTATCATCAGATAGTTTTAAAACATAATAATAGGTTAATTATAACTGTCATAATTTTACCAGTCAGAGGAAGAACCATGACCAACCTATCCTTCACTTACATACACATACCTACACCCAAACCTAGACTGGTAATTTGGAGCTGGTTGTGGGTTCAGAATAATGTGCTCAAAATACAACCTCTATCATATACACCACTGGGAAGAGACAGACTTTGAGTTCCAATGTGTTTATTTGTTTCCACACAGAGCATAATGAATAGGTAGATGAATAGCTAAGATTCCCTGTTAGCTTCTGAATAATTAGTGTATCTTACATACAAGTATGGACACTAAGAATACACTTACCTTGATGAGCACTGAGTAATATAGGGAACTGTTGAACCCTTATATTGTGCACTTAAAACTCATATAACACTGTATGTTATCTACACTGCAATTAAAATTTAAGAAATAAATACATAAAGGAATAAATAAAATGAATACCAAAACTGAATCTAGGTATATTTGAATGATGCTATCTTGGCTCAGTCAATCTTCCAAAGCTTGACTTAGAAAGAAGATGTGAAAATAAATATAGTAGTTTAAGGACACAAGTAACTTGATTCCACAATGAGAATGTGATAGTGTTATTTGCATAGCGTCTTATTCTCTGTGATGGCATTAATTTGGATATAGTAAATTTGGATTAATTTTTGATATAGTAAAGGGCTATAGGGCACATAAGTGAATCCATACATGATAGTGTGATCTCTTCAATAAAATAAGCCATCCTAAGAACAGATTCATTGATTTAGGAAAAGAAGGTCAAGAGATGCTTCCAGAGTATTTTTGAAGTAAATTTTTTAAAAATGTCCACTACAAATTCAAAAGATTTCTGAATATACCAGTTAGTCTCCAAGACCAACATTGTCCAACAGACTTTACTGCAGTGGTGGCTATGTTGTGTGTTTGTATCTGAACATTTTATATGTGGTTAGTGTGATGGTGGAACTGAATTTTAATTTTAATTCATTTTAATTGACTTAAGTATAAATAGTTATATGTGACTGGTGGGCACCATCCTGGACAGCACAACCTAAGACCTTAAAAAGAGCTGAGCAAAGTTTGAGAATTAGTCATTTTGACTCTAATCCTGTCAATCCTGTCCTCTCAATGAGAAAATAGAAGCCATCAATAAAGAAGCTCTGTTGCATTTAGAAACCCAGTCCATATAAACAGCTACCTAGGAGGTGTTTGTAGGACCCAGATCTCAATATTAGTTTGGCCAAACAGAGAAATTATTATCCTCTGGCCCTAAATGAAAGGTAATGATCTCAAATTTGTATTTTTTTCTAGCTTCTTTAATGGAGAAAGTTTAGACACAGTGTTCAGCATAGTCAGAAAGGTGTAACTGGTGAGAGAGGGAAGCATAAAAGAAATGCTAAGTGTTATGTAGTGATAATTATCTGTCAGACTACTGTTTGTCTAGGATTCTGTTTCCTTTATCCTTACTTCTGTCTTTCTAATGAATCTCATAATTTGAATTTTAACAAACAGCATATGGCCAACATGATGTAATACATTTCACCACCTATATATGGCCATTTTCTTTGCCTCTTTAAGCAGATAATATCCACATGGAGATTCCATGGGGTTCTTCCCCATGCTGTTTAGCTTGTTGCTTTATTGCCACGAGCATTATTACAAATTATAAAGTTGTACATTTTATTTTTCTTTTTCTTCATAAAAGGATGATCTGGCTACATTCACCCTTTGTTCCCTTTTTAAAAATATTTTTGTATTTTTAGTCAACTCTCATATAAATGGAACTTGATTGAAATTAAGAAGTTTTGGGACCCATGGGTGGCTTAGTGGGTTAAGCCTCTGCCTTCAGCTCAGGTCATGATCTCAGAGTCCTGGGATCGAGCCCCACATTGGGCTCTCTGCTCAGCAGGGACCCTGCTTCCCTCCAACCCCTGCCTGCCTCTCTGCCTACTTGTGATCTCTGTCAAATAAGTGGATAAAATCTTTTAAAAAAATAAAATAAATTTAAAAGTGTTGATAAAAATTAAAGAAAAAAAATAAAAATTAAAAACATCTAAAGTGTAAGCTCTCATTTAATATATAGTTAAAATTTTACCTGATGTATATATTTTGAATGAAGCTGATTTTTATTTTCAATAAATCTTACCTCAATATGCTCTTTGGGGTGCCTGGTGGCTTAGTCGGTTAAGCATCCAACTCTTGATTTTGACTCAGATCATGATCTCAGGGTTGTGAGATTGAACCCTGTGTTGGGCTCCAAGTGGAGCTTGGAGGCTGCTTAAGATTATCTCTCCCCCTCGCCCTCTGCCCCTCCCCTCTGTTCATGTGCTCTCTCTCTCTCTCTCTTCTCTAAAACAAAACAAAACAAAACAAAAATGCTCTTTAAAAGCTTTGGAAGGAAGTTGTTTCTACTCATTCATAGAGTGGCCTAGGAAGGAGGGTATAGAGGAACATGCTGGTATTCAATAGTTTATGGTAGGCTCAAAGGGCACCCACACTCTTCTAGATGGATCTACCACCTGAAGTTGAATGACATTAAGCTTAGGAGTTGATGCAGTCCATTGATCCTGAGACTCATTTAATCATTGCCTGTTCAGAAATATTCTGTTCTTCCTTTCAATCACCTCCAATTTGCATAGAAACAGTGATCAGGAATGACTTCCCATGCATCTTCTGAATAAGATGTGCTTGAGAAATCATGTGTCAGCAGCATGCACCAAAGCCATGCAGACCCATAGTTAGTTCCTGGTTGATTCATGGAAGGACATTGATTGTGTAATATAAAGGGGAGTCTGGGTTACTCAGCAGTCATGTCAGGTTAATATAAACTGCACTTCTGAAAGGGTGTCGACCAGCCCCAGGTCAGTAATCACCAACAAATAAGGATTTTGAAAAGATGCCTAGATCTAGTGAATACAGTTACCTCAAGTAAAATGCCCATCAGTCACACACAGGATATGATTCCAGCAGCAGCAGCAAATTTCAATACAGCATACCACCCTGGAAGATACCATAAAACCAGGTATGTTTAATGGCAATAATGGGTTAAGTTGTCAACAGAAATTCTTCCTAGTTTCTCTTTAGATTTATATTAAATACCACCATTTTTTTTTTTCCTTTCACAGATGTACTGATCCATTGGGAGTTCAAGATCAATGCCATCCAAATGTGTTCTTTCAAGAGGAATTTGAAAGTAGTCTTTTGTTTTGTTTTGTTTTGTTTGCTTTGTTTTAATTTAATTTAATTTTATTTTATTTTTAGTTTTCCAAAAATCATTGTTTATGCACCACACCCAGTGCCCCATGCAATACACACCCTCCATAATGCCCACCACCAGGCTTACTCAACACCCAACTCCCTCCCCTACAAACCCCTCAGTTTGTTTCTCAGAGTCCACAGTCTCTCATGGTTTGTCTCCCCCTCCAATTTCTCCCAACTCACTTCTCTTCTCCATCTCTCAATGTCTTCCATGTTATTCCTTATGCTCCACAAGTAAGTGAAACCATACGATAATTGACTCTCTTTACTGGACTTATTTCACTCAGCATAATCTCCTCCAGTCCTGTCCATGTCGATGCAAAAATTGGGTATTCATCCTTTCTGATAGAGGCATAACACTCCATTGTATGTATGGACAATATCTTATTTATCCATTCGTCCATTGAAGGGTATCTTGTTGTTGTTTTTTTTTTTTTTTTTTCCCATAGTTTAGCAACTGTGGCCATTGTTGCTATGAGTGTTGAGGTACAGATGGCCCTTCTTTTCACTACATCTGTATCTTCAGGGTAAATATCCAGTAGTGCAATTGCAGGGTCATAAGAAAACTCTATTTTTAATTTCTTAAGGAATCTCCACAGTTTTCCAAAGTAGCTGTACCAAATTGCATTCCCACCAACAGTGTAAGAGGGTTCCCCTTTCTCCACATCCTCTCCAATGCTTGTTGTTTCCTGTCTCATTAATTTTTGCCATTCTAACTTGTGTAAGGTGGTATCTCAGTGTGGTTTTGAATTGAATATCCCTGATGGCTAATGATGATGAATATTTTTTCATGTGTCTGTTAGCCGTTTGTAGGTGTTCTTTGTAGAAGTGCCTGTTCATGTCTTCTGCCCATTTTTTGACATGATTATCTGTCTTGTGTGTGTTATGTTTGAGGAGTTCTTTATAGTTCTTGAATATCATCCGATTGCCTGTAGTGTCATTTGCGAATATTGTCTCCCATTCCATGGGTTGCCTCTTTGTTTTGACTCTTTCCTTTGCTCTTCAGAGGCTTTTAATCTTGATGAAGTCCTAAAAGTTCATTTTTGCTTTTGTTTCCCTTGCCTTTGGAGACATATCTTGAAGGAAGTTGCTGTGATCAATGTTGAAGAGGTTACTGCCTATGCCCTCCTCTAGGATTTTGATAGATTCCTGCCTCATGTTGAGGCTTTTATCCATTTTGAGTTTATCTTTGTGTATGGTATAAGAAAAATGGTCGAGTTTCATTATTCTACACATAGCTATCCAATTTTCTCAACACCATCTTTTCGCAGATGACATAATACTTTATATGGAAAACCCAAAAGATTCCACCCCAAAACTACTAGAACTCACACAGCAATTCAGTAATGTGGCAGGATACAAAATCAATGTACAGAAATCAGTTGCTTTCTTATACACTAACAATAAAAATATAGAAGGGGGAATTAGAGAATTGATTCCCTTTACTATAGCACCAAGAACCAAAAGATACCTTGGGATAAACTTAACCAAAGAGGTAAAGGATCTGTACTTGAGGAACTATAGAACACTCATGAAAGAAATTGAAGAAGACAGAAAAAGATGGAAGAGCATTCCATGCTCATGGGTTGGAATGCTAAAATGTCTACACTGCCTAGAGCAATCTATACTTTCAATGCCATCTCAATCAAAATTCCACCAGCATTTTTCAAAGAGCTGGAACAAAAAATCCTAAAATTTGTATGGAAACAGAAGAGACCCCAAATTGCTAAGGAAATGTTGAAAAAGAAAAACAAAACTGGGGGCATCACATTGCCTGATTTCAAGCTTTACTACAAAGCTGTGATCACCAAGACAGAATGGCACTGGCATAAAAACAGACACATAGACCAGTAGGACAAGTAGAGGCCCAGATATGGACCCTCAACTTTATGGCCAAATAATCTTTGACAAAGAAGGAAAAAATATACAGTGAAAGTAGTCTTCTATATTTCAAAGGATCTAAAATCTATGTAGGTTTTCCTCTAAGTTACAATAGGAACTGAAGCAATGTTCTATAGTCAAATCTCTTGGAATCATGGAAAACCTGTTGCTTTTGCTTTAAAAAGTCAATGGAGTCTGATATTGAAAGATAAGGTTCACAATAATGAAGTTAAATTTTCAAGATCATAGCAATAACTAGATTTATAAAACTGGATATTTTGGTGGGGCGCCTGGGTGGCTCAGTGGGTTAAGCCTCTGCCTTCGGCTCAGGTCATGGTCTCAGGGTCCTGGGATCAAGCCCTGCATCGGGCTCTCTGCTCAGCAGGGAGCCTGCTTCCCTTTCTCTCTCTGCTTGCTTCTCTGCCTACTTGTGATCTCTGTCAAATAAATAAATAAAATCTTAAAAAAAAAAGAAAGAAATGTCTGATTAAATAATAATAATAATAACAACTAGGTTTTTTGGAAGCCAATCTTCAAGTTTCCAAATGAAATTAATAAGGACAATGGAGTTGGGAAAGTAAACCCTTATTTGCCATTTCCATTATTACAGGAAGGCAGTGAAATGTTGTGTTAATAGCATTCTAGATCCAAACTATTCAGTTTTAACCTTCAGGCTTAACCATGTACTAACCTTATGGGCCACTGGGCATGATTTAATTTATAGAATCTCTGTAAAAATGCTCATGATAGGAAGAGTACCTACTTCACAGGGCTAATGCAATTATTAAATGAGTTAGTACATGTAAACACTTAAAAAATAACTGGCAACATAGAAAAACATTTGTCAAAGTATTTTTATTAATATTATAAGCACAGAACTATGTGAAGTCACACTAATCCTAATTAGCACTGGTTCAAGAGATTAATGAAGACATCCCCCCCTAAAAAAGTATGATTAGTCAAGTTCCTGATCATCTCTGTATGCTTTTGAATTCTTCATCTATATAAGTCATTTATACCTCCTTGAAATCATTTCAAAAAACAGCACCTTCCTCTTTTTCTTAAGTCCTCCCATTTGATTCTCTGAAGACCTTAAAATTTATGAAGTTTTCACTAAGAATTTGTCTTATGGCAGCTATGGGACCTCATTCAACAGTGTAGATTTTGCATTATCTTTGTGTAGAACAAAAAACTATGTGTCAGAATGGCATGAATTAAATTCATAAGGTTTTTTTGCTTGTTTGATTTGTTTTCCTCCTTAGAAATTATTCAAAATGGACATGTTTCTCAAATTGATTTATTTAAGAGTATTTTTTAAAAGAATCTTTCAATCAGATGAACATAGGTGTGAAAATGGCAAAGATTTTTTTTTTTAATATTTTCATAGCATTCAGAAAACAGCAGTGGTGGTGAGGCAAGAGGCAGCACAGAAGAAGTCAATGAATATATCATACGTTTCAACTTAGAAAAGCTGTGTTTAAGACTTTGTAAAAGCAAAACTCATTAGGCAAAAAAAGAAAGAAAAGAAAAGAAAAAGAAAAGAAAATTTCATAGCTTTTATTTTGTGTCCTGTAATTTGAATACAAATGAGATCAATGGAAGTATTCTTGCCTGAACTAGAAAACTGACAATCAAACAGCAAGAGTCTACAGTCTTAGGAGTGACAATTTTGAGTAATGGTTATGGGCTAGGAAACTCATGATGATGTCAGAGCCTTTCTGAATAGAGTACTCTGGTAAAGAGAAAAAGCCAGCATGTGCATGGAACTTTAAAATATTAATTGGTACTTTGACATCACTGAGATGTGGCAACATTTCATAAGTGGAGAAAGTAGAGACAAGCAGAATCAAATGATTTGCTTCAAGCCTCAAAGCTGTTTTATCAATAGAAGTAGAGTGAAATCATTTTGATTCTTCTATGTGAATACCTGTGTATGGTTTCTATTCAGTTTCTGTCTTTCAAAATTCTGTAGATTCATCTTCATCATCTGAACAGCAAAATTCACAAATTCATCTTCTTCTGTAGATTCCTTTGCTCATGTATTTGTTGTTTTTAATCATTCTGAATATGGTTCCTTTTGTAAGTACTATGTTTTCACTGACTGGGTGCTTGAGAGATTTTTTTTTTTCCTTTAAAATTCAAATATCTCTCCAGGCCATGGATTGATGATGTCATCGCTGTATTACATTTGATGATGCTCTATTAATTTCTTAATCCACACACTAAAGCTTTATGTCAGCTCAAGAAAAATTGCCCGTATATTTTTGAATGATGTTTCTCATCCAATTGTTTAATGATGTAATAATATGTCTGTTACTTTATTTTAACTTCCCCTTTATTCTTTTCTTAATTTCTTCAAAACATATTTTCTAATTTCAACTTCTTTTTATCTCTTTGTAGTTTCTTCAATGTATGTGATTATAGTTTTCATATCAGGATTATAAATCTTCTCAAAGTTTCCTCAGATTCCTATATCACTGAAAGTGATTTGCTCTTCGGAGAGGCATTCTTTGGTGAAATCATCTGGAATCGTATTTATTTTCTCTTTTTGTTAACTATCATTTCAAAGATCTAATACAGCTCTTATTTTCTGTTTACTCATCTCTGAATGGAATGAAATCTATCCATCATTTGACAACATATAAACTGATCCTTACTTACACAGCATGTAAAGTGTCCTTACTTCTCCTTACTGTTTATGTCACAAAGAGAAACATTTCTTCCTAAACATCATCTTCTACGATAAAGCTGTGATGCCTAATAATCACTAGTTCATGTTAGTCATCTGTTGGACCTTCTCCAACAGTTTGAATTTCCAGTTCTCTGACATAGCCTTTTAGGCAGGTGTAGGTGTTTATTCTCTAATATGAACTGCTGATGTTCCCATCTCCACTCCCAATTATGTTTTCATTAACATCATAGGATAGTGTGCCTACTTCCATTCCCTTCTAAATTTTAATTTATGTTCCATATAGAAAGCTAAAATCTGGAATAAGGAATAGGAATAAGGAATAAGTAAAAGGTTAACTTAAGTTTTGCATCCTCTTCCATTGATTTATTTATTTGTATCAGTGTGGTCTCATTATGCTTATTTTATAATTGGGTTACATTACAATACCACATTATTAACTTTGTTGCTCAAATTATACTAGGTTTGCGCATTGGGAGCTCTTCCTGCCGGGTTCCTATGTACATTTATTATGTCCCCATCCTTTTGTTTACTTGAGTATTTTCTTACTCTCTGGTACTATAAGATTCCTGGGGCTTATTTTGTATATTTCTAACCTCAGACCTAGAATCAGACCTTTCTCCAGAGATCCCTCATTTTTTTTAAATTTGAAAATGCTATTTTAAAACCAAGGTACAGGTGTTAAGTATGATCTTTCTTTAAAACAAACAAACAAATTAATAAAACCTATAATAATGAGCTGATGTCTACTTTCACAAATATCTGGTATTCAAGTCAATTTATACTCATAGTTTGATTTGTTTTTCTGCTATAGTCAATATTATATGTCACAGACCAAAAATGATGAGAGGTATACCTTTTAGTTTACTGTTTTCTAATAGAATTTGGTATTTTACTATTCCATCTAATTTAATTGTTAGCTTTTCATATTATGAGAATTTATTTGAACAAAATAACAAATTTCAAATGTATACACAGACTTAGAGGGAGTCTACATTTTCACTTTGAAATTTTAAACCTACAGATTATCTAACTTTATTTATGAAACACATGTCTTTAAAATATCTTTCTTTCTTAGTTCTTAAATAAAAGATCAGAAACAGAAGCTTTGAACTGGTAGGAGAAAGCCTAGTTTTGTTGTTGTTGTTTTTAATTTTAGTATTTACAACCTAGCAATCATATCACAAAAATAATATAACTCAGCATATTTGACATATCTTATAAAACTAATAACAAATTAGTTAATGAAATTAGACAACAATAAATTATAAGTTTTGGAGAAGACAACTGAACTGGAATCAGTAGAGGAAAATAAACACTTATACATGAACTTTAGAAGGATACGTGAAGCAAAATTCTAAGGAAAACCATATTGTGTTTGGAACTTGGATAGACGGGTTCAATTCTGAATCCACAGGCAGTTGTTTATGTAACCTTGGGCTAGTTAACAGATCTGACCTAAAGTTTTCTTATTGAAAATTGAAGGGAATTTCCCACTGAGCTTATTTTCTGGCATTCTTGCAAGATCAAATAACATAATGCACATGAGGACTATTTTTAAATTGCAAAATACTATGTAAATTACTTTTGTTAGTCTTAATGAATATGCATCATGACATTGCAAATAAGAACTGGAATTCTTGGACTGAAAAGAAAAGTGTAGATAATGAAGTGATTTTAATGGTATGTCCATAAAACGCAAAGCTCATCTTTGTAATCTTAACAGATAGCATGGTATAGCATTAATCCCAGTTAGTAAATGCTTGAATAGAAGTGAGGAACATCAAAAATATGAGTCTTCCCTTTCTGTTTCTACTGCCAGTAGTCTGGTTCAGCCTGACAAACTTTGATGGCCTTTGAATCAACCAGTTTCTCTTTGTATTCTAACCAATTAGTCTTAACAGTACTGCAGGAGATACTCTTCTAAAGACTAGTATTTCCATGCTGTTCCATTGATCTGAAATAACCAATGTCTCCTCATTCTTATAGAGAAAAATTACACATTTTCAACATCCAACTTTATAAAAAATTACACATTTCCAACATCCAAATTTAACATATTAAAACATCCAACTTACCTTCCCGTGTCTACATCCACTATTCCATCACATAAAAGTTATGCCTTAACTAAAATTCAACACTTTTTTTGATAAATTGTTGTTTCCTGTTTCTACTTAAGAATGATACTAGTATTACTTTATTTATTTATTCTATTTATTTACTCTTTATTTAATTATCACAAGCAAGTGACAAGTGTGTATTTACCCCTTGCTAAATAATATTACATTAAAAACCATCCATGAAAGGAAAGGAAAGGAAGTTTGAATAAATATAGTCAAATTACTAGCACTTGTGTTCAGTGGATTAAAAACTATTCAGAAGGAACAAGACACCATGGGTAATCATAGATAAGTTATTGGTTAAGATGATCAGGCTTATTGGGAATTTAAAGGAAAAGATTGCCAAGTATTGAGAGGAAGTTTTAGAGACTATGCAGGACTAAAGATGGCTCTTGATGGCTGAGCTTCGGAATATATCTCTGCTGTCTGCATACAAGGGAACATTCTCTACTCAGGAGAAGAATTGGAAAGCACCTGATGGGTGGAGATATTGTGGTGATGAATATCCCACAGTCTTTCATTGATTTATTCTCTCATTTATTCATTAATTCAACAAATATTTACGGAGTATCTACTATGTGCCAGAGAGATACCCACTAGAGATAACACAGTACACAAGCCTCAGGTCTCAAAGAACTACCATTGTAGTGGAAGCAGACTGACCAAAACAAAGAAGCCAGTAGATGTCCTATGTCAGGTAGCAGTAGTGAAGAGAAATAACGCTGAGGATAGTGATAGAGAGGATGGCAGAGAGTAGTGGCTGTTTTACATGGGGAGGTTGGGAAAGAGCCCCCCTGGTGAGTGTGGTCTGGACAGACCTGTGTACTTGAGGGAGTGAGTCATGTGCATCTGAGGGAAAAGGTCAGTCTAGAGAACAGGAAGCGCCAAAGCATCAAGGCAGGAGCATGCTTGAAGAGTTCTGGAACAATCACAGGCAGTGATTGAAATAGAAAGATAATAGAAAGAATAATAATAGAAAGAACCAGGAGAAAGATGGTTAGGAAAGGAATTTAGAGAGGTAGCTGTGAACACAGTCATTGGGGGCCTTAAGGTCAGCAGATGGTCTTTGGATGCTATTCTGGGAATGACAGGATGTTAGTTATTGACTGTGGGCAGACCAGTCACTTGATCTGACCTGAGTTTAAATCAATCCTTCTGGCGGCTGCTGAGAATAGACGTTGGGAGAAATAAGGAGGAAGGAGGGAAGCCTGAGGTGGCTAGAGTAACATTCAGGTGAGGGAATTTGGGGTTGACCTAGGGCAGCACAGCAGATGAGCTGAGACCTGCCCATGCATGGTATCCTGCTGCCTTTGGAACAAAGCAAACCTTCACTTGTCCTAAAAGCCAGCATGGTGTCATCTCCTTGTGTCACCAGCTGCATTTGTCTGCTTTTTGCCTTGCTTCTATCATCCTCAACTCTAGTTTTTCTGCCATCTTTCAATGCAGAATCTCTACAAAGATTATTTCCTCTGTCATAAATATGTTTCCTATCCTTATTTACCTAGTTGATTAGTCTCACTGTTGACATTTTACTTCTTCCGAGCATTTCTCTCCAATCTAACCAATGCAGTCAAATTCTCTTAATAGAGGCTCTCATCACATGCAGTATTTACACTTCTGGACAGTGGCTGTGATTGTAATTTTATATCTGTTTATATGACTTTTTGATTATTATCTGTCTATCCCAGCAGACTGTGGGTGCAAAGAGGGAAGAAACCATGTGGTTTTCTTTGTTTGCTGTTACCTACTTCAGTGCCTAATATAGTGCTTTGATTTGTTCAGAAAGAAGGAATGAATTTCATGTAGGTAGCTGAACCAAAGACTTACACAAAGAGAAGATCTTTGGCATAGGGATACATGAATTAATATCAGTATTTCACATTAAAACTGAGGGACTTTAGTTTCTCCATATATAAAAGTCACAGCTTGGGGGGGTTGGTGTCTCTGGGTTAGTACACTGTAAATTTTCCTCTGCTTTAAAATTTATAATAATTAAGTATTGCTACTGATGACATGAATTTTCTCTTTTGATGATAGCATTTATGGTATTGGCATAAACCTAAGAAACTGAGAAGCTGCAGTTACATTTTTTTTTTTTTAGCTTAAGAAGAATAAGTCTGAAAAAGAAATATATGCCCAATAGAAGTAGAAGAGGTTACCAGTTAAAATGGACATGAGGTATAAGAGTGAATTAAGATAAGAAAGCTTGAGAGAAGATGAATCTCATAAACAACAGTTTTAGTGAATGGAGCCTGGACGATACCATGAGTTAGACAGGTTTCTCAATAGCTCTGAGGCAGGAGACTAGATTGCTCTCTTGTGAGTTATTTGGTACCCAGGCAAGAAGTCAGTTTAAGGGCTTACCATATGCCCATTTCCAGAGCAGAGGAAGTATCCACCTCGTCACCACTGAACATAGAGGACGTACCCCCAAAATATTTGGCAGAAGGTGAACAAGGGGAAGAAAATATATACTGTAGGTAGTTGTCAGATTAACTCGCCTCAATCGACATATTGTGTTTGTGCATGTTTGGGAGGGTGAGTGATAATACTGAACAGGGAAGTAAATCAGTATTTGCTCTGAACCAAATACTCCCAGAAACAGTGAGGGCAATGAAAAGTGCTTGAGAAGACACACAAGTTGATTTCTTTTTTCTCCCCTACATAGAAAATAAAATTTTTATTGATGCATTAATTTATACTCTAACAACATTGGGTAAAACCAAAACATTTCCTCTCTCATATAGATATAAAAATACCCATTTCATCCACATCCATTCCTCCAAGTACTACCAGAAAAATTCACTGGAAACACCTTTAAAATGACATCATGTTCTTTCATTTTGAGAAATAATCAATGAAGGTGGCTGAAGATAGACAGGAAATGGGACCAGGATGATTACAGATACACATGTGTCTTGTCACACTTGAGGTGAGCTGTGTACCACATACAGGGGTGTAATATTTATAAGTGCTACATTAAAAATGTGAGAGTTTTTTTTTTTAAGATTTTTTTATTTATTCCTTTGACAGAAAGAGATCACAAATAGGCAGAGAAGCAGGCAGAGAGAGAGAGAGGGAAGCAGGCTCCCTGCTGAGCAGAGAGCCTGATGCGGGGCTCGATCCCAGGGCCCGGAGATCATGACCTGAGCCGAAGGCAGAGTCTTTAACCCTCTGAGCCACCCAGGTGCCCCCAAAATGTGATGGTTTTATGGGCAGCACCAGAGTCTTTCCTGGGAGTAAGAAAATCTGTTTATGTCTGAATGGTGGCAAACTATCTATTTAATTAAAACCCTACAAAACAAAAACCAGTAGCCACTGATTTAGTTCATTAGCTAGCAGTCTTGAGGAGGCAGATCACAGCCTTATCTCAGATTCTGTCGTTGCTAACAACAGGGCTATCCACTCACATGGCTTGAATTGGATTTCATTTCTCTATTTGCTCCCATACCCAGCCTTCATGACTGGTCACTGTTGGAAATCCATAGCTTAAACCCTAGAATCAATATCAGTGACATTATTTATACCCAGAGAAAAAGAAGGCCTTGTGAATAATGCATACTCTTATGAGTTGCCTTCCATTTCCTTTTTCCTTCTGTCTTTCAAAGGACAGAATTATTTCAATTCTACCAAATTTCCTGAGAAGGAAAAATTCAATGAAATTCTCCATCTGGCAGGATAACATTTTGAACCATAAAGCAACAAACCATTTTCAGTTTCCAAGCATGTACAATTTATTCTTGTCATTGATACTTTGCTATTGATAATAATAGTATTAGCCACATGAAACTTAATATCATCCAGTACAATAAGGCATAGTTATGGAAGGAAATGACTTTAGCTAGGGGCCAAGAGGGGCTTCCTGTGTTTCTTTATAAACCAAAATCAAGCACACAGCACACACATTGACTACAGCTAAGGAAGCATTTGCCTTTTTAAAAAGACTTGTCTGTGAGTGTGTGTGTGTGTGTGTGTGTGTGTGTGTGTGTAGCAGTAGAGCAGTCTGGGGTTCACAGGAAACTGAAGGGAAGGTACAGAGATTTCCCATGTACCTTCTACACCATGCATGCATAACCTCCCTGATATCAACAGTTCCAACCAGAATGGTACATATTTTACAATTGATAAGCCTACACTGAAACATAATTACTCAAGGTCCTTCGTTGACAGTAGAGTTACTCATGGTCTTGTACATTCTATGGGTTTGGACAAATGTATAATGACATATTTCCATCACTATGGTATTTCAGTAAGATCTTTTCACTACTCTAAAAATATTTTGTACTCCACCTATTCATCCCCCTACTCACCTCTGGAAACTACTAACCTTTGTAATGCCTGCATAGTTGTGTCTTTTCCAGAATGCCTTATAGTTGAAATCATATAGTATATCACCTTTTCAGACAAGCTTCTTTCACTTAGTAATATGCATTCAGGTTTCCTCCATGTCTTTTCATGGCTTGATAGCTTATTCCTTCTTACACTGTTGAACATATAATTGCCGGGATATACAACAGTTTAATTTATTCATTCACCTACTGAAAGACATCTTGGTGGCTTCCAAGTTTTGGCAATTATGAATAAAACTGCTATAAACATACAAGTGCAGATTTTTGTGTGGGTATAAATTTTCAGCTCCATTATGTTTGGACAAATGTATTATATATAACCTTATACTATTATCCTTGAATAAATTAACTATTTATACTTTTATAAATATAATGCATCATGTATAAGCTTATACTATTTATACTTGTATAAATTAACTATGTATACTTGTATAAATACCGAAGAGGAGGAGTATAACTGTGAGGTCCTATGGTAAGAGTATGTTACATTTTGTAAGAAATTGCCATACTCTCTTCCAAAGTGGTTGTATCATTTTGCATTCCCACCAGCAATGAGAGTGAATTCCTTTGCTAGCATCTGGCATTGTCAGTATTTCAGATTTGGGGCATTCTAAAAGATGTATAGTGGTATATCATTATTTTAATTTGTATCTTCTTGATGAAATATGATGTTGAGTATATTTTCATGTGACTATTTGACATCACTATATCCTCTATGGTCAGGTGAACATTGAAATCTTTGTCCTATATTTTGATGAGGTTGTTTGTTTTCTTATTGTTGAGTTTCAAAAGGGTTTTTTTAATATATACTTTGCATAACAGTTCTTTATGAGATGTGTCTTTGCAAATATTTTCTTCTAGTCTATGGATTGTCTGCTCATTCTCTTTACATTGTGCATAGGAAAGCAATGTCATTTGAGGGAGTGCTAATGTAAATAGCATTGTGTTTTAAATTTCAAATTTCATTTACTCAATGCTGGTATATAGAAAAGCAATTCACTTGTGTACATTAGTTTTGTATCTTACAACCTTGATATGACTACTTATTAGTTCCAGGAGGGTGTTTTCTGTGGCTGGTGTTTTTGGATTTTCCATATAGTTATTCATGTCATCTTGTAAACAAAGAAACACAGGAATTTTCATTATTTCCTAGTCTGAATGCTTTTTATTTCATTTTCTTGTCTTATTGTATTAGTGAGAACTTCCAGTACAATTCAAAAAAAGAGGTAAAAGGGGATGTTTCTGCCTTCTACCTGATTTTACTGAAAAAGAATCTAGGTTCTCACCATGAAGTTTAATGCAAGCTGGATTTTTTCTAGATGTTCTTTATTGAGTTGAAGAAGAACCTTTTTATCCTAGATTGCTGAAAGGTTTTGTTTTGTTTTGTTTTTTGTTTTTTTCTCATAAGTCAATGTTAGATTTTGTCAAATGCTTTTTTTGCATTTATTGATATGATCATGTGATTTTTCTTTTTTAATGAGTTAATGCAATGAATTATATTAATCGTTTTTTGAATGTTGAACTAGCCTTACATACCTAAAATAAATTCTTTAAATAAAATTTTTGAAGATTTTTACATTTATGTTCATGTGAGATAACCATGTGTAGCTTTCTTTTCTTGTAATGTCTGGTTTGGTAGTAGTTTAGTGGTGACTCCATAGAATTTTGAGTTTGGAAGAGATCTCTTTGCTTCTATCATCTGAAAAAGAATGTAGAGAATTTGTATAGTTTCTTCCTTAAGTGTTTTGTAGTATTCAATAGTAACCCTATTTAGTACTGGTTGGTGCCTTCTGTCAGAAGATTATTAGTTATTGATTTACTTTAATAGATATAGGCTCATTCACATTGTTTCTTTTTGGGTGAATTTTGACAAATTGTGTTTTTCAAGGAATTGGTTTGTTTCATCTAGGTTATCAAGTTTGTGGGCATAGAGTTATTGATGGTATTCCCTTATTAGCCTTTAATTTTATAGGATTTATTGGGATGTCCCTTTTTATGTCTGATATTACTAATTTGTTCTGCCAGGCAGAAAGAGAGGAGGAAGCAGGCTCCTCGCAGAGCAGAGAGCCCGATGTGGGGCTCTATCCCAGGATTATGACCTGAGCTGAAGGCAGAGGCTTTAACCCACTGAGCCACCCAGGTGCCCCAACTTGGCCAAAGTGTTATCAATTTTATTGATTTTTCAAATACTCAGATTCTGATTTGATTGATTTTCTCTTTTGATTTCCTATCTTGAATTTTAGTGATTTCTGTATAAATCATTTTTATCTATTTTCTTCTGTTTACTTTGGATTTAACTTGCTGCTTTTTTTCTTGTTTCTTAAGGTTAGGAATTAGATTATTTATTTTAGGTACTTCAGTTCTAATATTTGAATTCAGTGCTATAAATTTCCCTCCTAAGTACTGTTTTTGCTAAATTCCACATATTTTTGGTAAGCTATTTTCATTTTTACTTAGTTCAAAATATTTTGAAATTGTTCTTGAGATTTCTTCTCTGACCCTTATGATATTTAGAAGTATGTTGTTTAATCTCCACATGTTTTGGGATTTTCCAGTTATCTTTCTGATAGTTTCTTATTTAATTCCATGTTGTTTGTGGATACACATTGTATTACTATTTCTCTCTCTCTTTCTCTCTCTTTTTTAATTTTAAGATGTGTTTTATGGTTCAGAATATGGCTTTCTTGGTGAATGTTCCCTGTATCCTTGAAAGGTATGTGTATTCTGCTGTTGTTGGATGAAATCGTGTATAGATGTGCATTATATCCAGTTGATTATTGGTATTATCAAGTTCTACTATGTACTTACCAATTTTCTACGTTGGAGATCTTTACTCTCCAATAGAGAAGTTTTAAAGTCCTAATTAGTTCATGTACTGTCTATGGCTCCTTTGACTTACAAGGGCAGAATTGAGTAGTTGTAATAAAGACTGTATGACCCACAAAGTCTGAAATATTAAATATCTGGCCTTTGGATAAAAAATTTTCAGACTTTTATCTTAGTTTTTTGTTTTGTTTTTTATTTACTTGAATTTACACCATTATTTTCCAACTAACCTCTTTTATTAAATACTGAACTCCTTAATTTTAAATATTTTTCTTTCTAAGACATGTTTTATTGTCTATAAATGTCCCAATAAGTTTTTTTAGGTATGTTTAAATATATAATGTTTATATTGTTATATGCACTCACATATATTCTGTAATTTTCATAATTATTTTTTCATTACTGTAGAAATTACTGACAAATATTCTCTCTTTTACCAGCTTATTGGAAAATTGGTTATACTTTTATTATTGATTTCTAAATTTACTACCTTCTAACTAGAGATTATGCCATATAGGATATTGATTTACTGGCATTTGTTGAAGTTGTTCTGTGGCCTTTTTCCTGATTGATTTATAAATATTTCATGAGTTCCTGAAAGAACAATGTATTCCTTTATATTGAACATAAGATTCAGTATGCATTCACTCAATGAAGCTGTTTTTCTTAGGTGTTACCAAATTTTGAGAAAATTGTTTTAAAATCTAAACCTGTGATTATGTATTTGGAAAATTATTTTTGTAATTTTCATTTTTTATAAACATTTTGGCTGGTATTTTGGGTAAAAAAACATATTTAGACTTTCGTATTTTATGTTGAATAATTTCTTTCTCCTTAATTAATGAGCACCTTTGCTATCGGTATCATCTTTCCTCAAGGTCTATTTTGTCAAAAATTAATATTAATACAACAGTTCTCTTAGTTATTATTCAATAAGTATTCAACAATTTCCTATGTTCTCTTTAATCTTTCTTTTTCATTATGTTTAGATGGATCTTTCATTATTAACAGAGCTGGATTTTGTTATTTCCCTCAATTTGAGAAGTTTGTCTTTGAAATGGCACTTTAAAATGTGTTGTTTATTGTGCTTGACAAATTTGGATATTTTTCTACCATTTTATTTTGGGTTTTATATTTTTCTTGATTTTTCTTTGATTCATATATGTATATGACTATATATGTTCAGATGTTCAGATATTCATATGTATGTGTTAAGTATACATGTGTATATATTAATATATTAAATTTTCCCTAACTTTATAGTATTAATTGAGTTACTCAAGTTTTACTTATACTCCCACTGGATATTATATGTATATAATTCATATTTTCTTAGTTATATTTAAATTTTTAACGAAGACAACATTTACTGAATATTTTTTTTAGCCACCTAAAGAATGAGAGAGCATAGGTTGATTTAATCTTTTCAACTCTGACTCATTTTCCTTAATTGTTAATTTGTTTATAGTTTGGGTTACTAAATTTGACTTTCCAATTTAAATATTATTATGTGTTATCATTAATGCTTATTTAGAGTTACCTAAATATTTACCAAAATTTTTCACAAATTTATGTTTGCCTGACAATCCTTCCATGCTTTAGAATTATTTTAATGTAAGTGGAAAATTCAGATTTTTTTTTCTAATTTGTTTTCATAACAAGGTCTTAATTGGGTGCAGAAGCATAGACATTTTCTCTCAGCACTTAAAAATACCATTCCACTATTTTCTGGCCTCTATTGTTTTTCTAAAAGATTTTATTTATCTATTTGAGAGAGAGAGAGACTGAGAGCGTCAGCAGGAGCAGGGGGAAGGGCAGAGGGAGAGGGAGAAGCATACTCCCACTGATCAGGGACCTGGAAGTGGGACTTAATCCCAGAACCCCAAGATCATGACCTGAGCTGAAGGGAAAGCTTAACAGACTGAGCCACCAGGTTCCCCTGGCCCCTATTATTTTTGATGAGACATTTCCTTTTGTCAAAATTCATGTGGTGTGTCTTTGCTCTTACTAGATGAAATTTACCTTTTATGATTATTTAGCTTTTACTGATTTCGTGTTCTACATTTCCATAGGGTTTGTGTAAAGGCAAAGGATTATTATTTATCCTGCTTTGTACTTTGTATGATTCTTTAATCTGAACACTCATGACTTTTATGAAATCTGAAGTATTTTATTAGTTAAAAATTATTTTTTAAATGTTTACACTTGCTAATTCTATTGGATTCCTCTGTTTGAAATAAGTTTAGGGATATGTAGTCACTCTTTTAAGTGTGTATTCTGTGTCTTTTAATGTTAAAAAAATTTGTAGCTGTATACTCCCACGTGGGTAGTTTCTTCATGTACCTTTCAGTTCATCAGTACTGTATTCAGCTACGTCTAATCTTATTTCTCTTTTACTGATTTCATGACATCAAAGTCTATATGATTTAAGTATTCTCATATATTTTAAATAATTTTCCCTCTTTTCTACTTTCTTCCAACTTATGTTTTTAACTTTTGAAATAACTTTTAATTATCTTCCAGATTTCTTATAATTTCAAGTCAATTTGTACTATATTTTGCACTATATCTATTAGCTTTCCTTCATATACATTATTTCTTCATGTTTTTGTTCTTGATTCTGAGCTCATTTTTTTCTTGAGTTTTTTGTTTCCCCCTAGAAGTTTCCCATGAACCTTGAGTTCCAGAAGTATACCTATGCAGAAGTTCTGTACATTTTTCCAATATTATGTTATTTTCACATGTGTTCCCTTTCTTGGACTGTCTACTCCCTTAGAATAATATAAATTTGGAATAGACACATGCATGTGCAAACTTAGATTATTTTGTTCTCATGAGATTTTTTTTCCTTTTCCATCTAGAACTAAAACAACGTCTTATAAATTCAAAAGTTGAAGAATGGAGTTTCTCTTATATTGTTCAATGAAGAGGACAAAAATTCCAAAAATCTTAGTTAAGTAGGGATATTGTGTAACTCTGAGGGTCCAAACACAAAACTCATGTTTCTGATTGAGCTCTTATATTCAGGGGAAAACATACCCCTTGTTCATTATATCATTGGTTCCTGAGCTTATATCTATGAATTGTATTCTTTTCTGTTATTTCTTTTTTGAGTTCTTTTCTTTTCTTTCCTGGATGGCTTTATTTATTTATTTGTTGTCTTATTTTATCAAGCATATCTATATTTACAGCAGAAAGAGACGTCTGCACTTGTTCAGCCCACATGTTGCAGAGATAAGAACTAGAACTTCACCTTGGGAAAGGTATTTATTTTATTTATTTATTTAGGCCGGGGACAGAAGCTATTTTATTCCAACATGTTTCTTATTTTTACAGTTACCGTTTTGAATTAGATGTGATTTAGCAGCTTTTCTGAAAAAAATTATAAACTTATAATTACCTAGTATATTAACTAACTCCTAGAAGGAAAAATATATGCCTGAGTAGAAACAAAATAATAAACTATATTAACAGTTGGGAGTACATTTTAATGTCTCTTGCCCTTGGAATATTATGAAGTTTTTTGTGGGATTTTGGTATACATACCTGTTTTTAACAGGTAGTTTTAATGGAAAAAGTTATCTAAAGAAAGACATGGAAGTTGAGAAAGAATTTTGCAGAAAATGTAAATATTATGGATTTTCCTCCCTCCAAACTCTCCTTAACCAGGTCGTGCCTTATAAGTTCTTGCTCTCTTCAGCAAAAGTTGGTGAAATTAATACCTGGTGAGTAAGGCTCAGTTGGAAACATCATTATAATATGTGGCCCTGCATTTAATAAGGTATAAAAGGAGCAAATTTTTTTAAATGGCTTCTGTATTTTTTCCTGGTCGTTTTCATCACATTGAATGTAAATGACCCAATTGTATTCTTGCCCAGAGAGAGGAAGCAGTTCTCAATTTGACAGACATTGAGTTAATTATTTAAAAATAATTATATTTATACAGGGAATAAATAAGCAATAAGGCTGGTTAATTAACTCTACCATTTGGAGCAGGTTAAAGGTTAATGTGAAGGAGAGGGAATTTTGTTCAACAGGCAGTGCAAAACCATTGACGATTTGTTATACAAATGAACAACATGAATTCTGCATTATAAAAATTAATCTAACACGAAATGCAATGTATATAAGAAATTTAAGCTCCACATTGCCCATATTGGCATAAAACTAAATAAATTAATTAAAAAGTATTGGTTCAGTTAATAAAAACTTTCTAATAACTTAAGCTGTAGGAATCAGATGCTTGAATCAATGGTACATCCAGTGCTTTTGTGTGTATAGGTTTAATGCAGATCTGATTTTAAATGTAAACCTTTTGTTATTCTTGCTTCTGTTCCAAATGTAGAATTTTAGTTTTTCAGCTCTTTTGTTTGCTTTGAAACTTGGTTACTATTCTTATTATGTATAATTGAAGTGTAAATGTCACAGTATTTCCTTAAAAGCAAATGCCAATTAAAGTGAGAGATGTTGGCAACAGGCACAAACTCACTTCATTTATTATAACATATTCTGACCTTTTCATTATTTTGGTGGTAATTATTCTATGGCTTTGCAACCAACAAAAACTCAGCTGGATTTTTTTGATACAGTCCTTGTATTTGATTCGGAATTCACACTTTTCCTTTTTCTCCTACAGATCACTTGTGGATTTCTTAGCTATATTTTGAAGAACTAGAATTAGCAAGTATATTGTATTATTAAAGCAGAAAAACTCAACAAACAAACATAAAACAACTTCTAACAAATGGGAGTTTATTCTCTTGTTTCTGGGTACAGATTTATTTGTACCTTTAATGTGGTTTGCTGATTTAATAATCATTGTTTAACTGTAAGGAACCTTAGAAACAGGGTCAATTTAGATCCAGGATAGTGGAAAAAATTAGTTGTGCAGAAAATCAGTATTAGTTCATGACTTCTGCCTGTGCTATTGGGAAAAGGTGGCACAGAGATACTCACCTCTAAGCCAAACAGACAGCAAACATTGTCAGGAGAATACAATATGAATAACAAATTCCTCAAGGAAAAAAAAAAAGTTAAATCCAGAGAGAAGGAAGGAGCCACAGAGGATTACATCTGATAAGTAGATATAACTGGTAGTATATCTGTGTGCATGTGTATGTTTGTGTTTCTGGTGTTACGTGTATCCAGAAATAAGAACCAGCTATAAATGACTACAGGATGTTCCAAAGGCTATAATATAACAGAAGCTGTGAGTAATGAATTGGCAGGTGCTTGCCTAACGACAGTTAGGGGGTGACTAACTCAATGGTCACAGAAAAAGCACAGAGCTAAGAAATGGCATCTAAGAAGGAAACAAAGATCTGGCAAATGTGTGGAAAATGCGACTCCAATCAGAACTTAGGAGGAGAAACCTGCGATTGTTACCTAGTAAATGACAACTTTCTTAAATTGCCTGGGGAAAAAACTTGAATTACTATATTCAAAGATGTGTTTAGAAGCACAGATGTGACCTGAGAGGACCCAGGATGTGATTTAAGTCTATGTCCATCTGTGGGAGGCAGGTGTGGGTCTGGGCTTCCTGTGGTGCCACGCTTCATTTCTTCATGATACGTGGGGAAGCACATTGATACCAGGAAGAGGTCCATAACCTTTAGAATAATGGGGGAGTTTTGTTTCATTATTCTTTCAGTCTGACTGGGGCAAATCTCACAGCTCATCAAAGGAAGCAATGGTGACCCACAAAGATCCCAGTTGAGCTTCTGAACCCAGACACTGAATTTTGTTCTTTGCAGCTTTAGATCAACCTACCCTGAAGAAATGAATGAGCAAACAAAGGAAGGTTCAGTGATTCAGTACCCCAAACCCACATCATGGGTCAGTTCAAGTGCAATCTGACATGTTATTTCTTGTTCAACAAACTACACTTTCTTCTTTAAGGTTAAACTTAAATGCAAGCCAACTCTCATGGTGATAATGCCATTACTTTACGTTGGAGTAGGCAAAATGGAATAATGGTGCCAACTATTTGCATGATCAAATACAATCTAATATATTTCTCAACTCAACCTATAATTTCTAAAAATTTGACACACAAAAACACATACCTCAGAACAGGAGTTGGCAAACTTTTTCTGTAAAGACACAAATATAAATATTTTTGACTTTGCAGCAGTATGATCTCTATGGCAACTACTCAATCCCACTTTGTTAGTGAGAAAGCAGTGATAGGAAAAATGCAAATAAATCAGAAGGGTTGTGTTCCAATACAATGTTATTTACAAAAACAGGTAGTGGGCTGGATTTGGTCCAGAGGCTATAGTTTGCTAACCTTGTCTTACATAATCACTAAAATAAGGCACTCCCACTCACAATCTTGAAATCTTTTGTATTCTAGGGAATCACCTTCTACTGCATTATTTCCTCTAAGGCCATGACCACCTTTAGGCCAATACTCACTCACTCATCTTCCCAGTACCAGGGGAAGCTTAAGGATGTTCATTTAGGTGGTCTACTCCAGATCATGTGGGTTTCCACAATTTCCCTGTGAGAAGTAGGATATAGGGGAGATTCCACACTGGCTTTAATAAGGGAATAAGAAAAGAAAGAGGGCATTAGGATCCTAGAGCATGTCTCCATTTCTAATAAAATCACCCTATTTAAGTGAAAATAATTGCATAAATCCTAGCACTAATAAACTTTTCATCTCTCATTCGTGTAATGTATTTTATAACATAGATGCATCACTTAACAAATAATGTCACTTACATAAATAATACTTATATAAGGGATCATTTTATTAAAAATAAATTCGTACATCATTAACTAAAGAGATCTAGGGAGAAAAATGCTGTTTGTGCCAATTCTCCATGAATAATTTTATTTAGCATTCAGACAGGTACTCTGCTAGGTGTTAAGGCATATAAAGTTAGAACTACATGATATTGCTGCTTTTTAAGTCAAAAAGTATAAAAGATCAGCAATTTCATGAACCTAAAAAAGTCATGAAGAAGATTATATTCTTGACTGTAGATTTTTCCTATTCAGCACTTTGAATATATTATGTCACCCTCTTCTGGCTTGCCAGGTTTCTGTTGAGAAATCAACAACTAGATTTACAGGTCTTCCTTTGTAAGTTAACGACTTCTTTTGTCTCACTGCTTTTAAGATTTTTTTTTCTTTATCATGATGCTAATCAAATTACTATATATCTTGGTATTGGCCTGCTTTTGTTGTTTTGATGAGAGTTCTCTGTGCCTCCTAGATCTGGATAACTGTTTCCTTCCCCAGATTAGGAAAGTTTTCAGATATTATTTTCTCAAATATTCTGCCCCTATTCTGTCTTCTTCTGGGACTCCTGTAATATGAATCTTATTACATTTGATGGAGTCACTGAGTTCCCTAAGTCTATTCTTATGTTCCATAATTCCTTTCTCTCTCTCGTTCATCTCCATTATGTTCCATTATTTTGTCTTCTATATTATTCATTCCTCTGCTTCTTCCAACCTTGTGTTCATTGCAACAATGAAGAAGGAAATATAATTGACTCTTTTCCCAGTAAGTGTTTAGTCTATGTTTAGACAGTTAATCACAAGTGAAATTAATGTTACCAAAGGGGGTTGCCTGAGTGGCTCAGTTGGTTAAGCAGCTGCCTTCAGCTTTGTTCATGATCTCAGGGTCCTGGGATCAAGCTCCATATTGGGGGTCCCTGCTCAACAGGGAGTCTTCTTGTCCCTCTTCCTCTGTCCCTCCCCCCTACTCATGTTCTCCTCCCCCCCCCTCAAGTGTTTAAATAAAATCTCTAAAAAAAATCTTACCAATAGGGAAATGTAAGGTGTGACATTAGCTTAGAATAGCAAGATTTGTTAGTGAGGATATCAGACAAAGCACCCTGTATAAAGGGTATTTAGGTAGAGACCCACAAAATAAATAGGATTTAGAAAAATGAAATTGGAGACAGGAAGAAAGGGCAGGAAAGTCTACAAAGAATGTCTCAAGCATTGAAATTCAGTTATCTCCAGACTCAGAGGCAGGAGAGGGTATGGATTTATTTGGTAGTGGATGACATAGTTATGGCTTCAATAAATTATGCTTCACATATATGCATTTTATATGTGTATATATTCATACATATATTTATGCATATGTCTATCTTTATCCCCAAAATATTTTAGTGTTGGTAGATCCAGAATCAAATGACTGTGTTAAATCTTCACTACTATAAGAAGCAACAAGTGAACAGCCCAGGCTGTTCACTCTCAAAATCTCAAACAACGCAGAAATAGATAAATAAATCTATCTATCTATTGAATAGATAGATACTATTGAATAGTATCCTCTATCTATTGAATAGATAGAAGACATTTTGGACCTCCAAAGTGTCCTTCAAAATCTACTTCTGGTCACGGATTCTGTCTCTTCTGCCCTCATCTATCAGTTACAGTCTAAGAACATCCTTCCCTGACATTCCACCAACACAGTTTTCATGGCACCACCCATTTACACTTTTTACATCCCTGCTTGTATATTAGGGGTGTATTTATGTGTTCTGGTGTGTAACAGTGCCTGACAATGAAAGTACATTCAGGACATGTCCTTATATGGAATACATGTGTTGTGAGTCCTTGTGGAGATCAAATAAGCACTGCATTATAGAATGCAGTGGTTTTTCTCTGCAGTTATGGGGACTTTCTTGAGTCTGCAGAGCAATGTTTATGAACTGTTTTCATTGTATGCTTGCTAATAATTTTCAGATAATAAATGTCTACATGCATGATATGATACTTGCACTATAATTTGGTAGTGATGTGGGGGGTGGAGGTCACCCTCTCTCCCACAAAATTTTGGGTTGTTACCATTTACCAAAAGTAATCTAAGAATTGTGCATGCACAAATTAAATTGAGGACAATTTGAAACTGGGATTATAATGTTCTGTACACCAAATAGCACATACTTTTTATTGGGGGAAACAGAAGTCTGAGCAAAGAAATGACATACCTCTGAAATCCCCTCAGAACAAAATATCATAAAATATTTTTAAAGTATCTTCACTTTGGAGAAATGACTGGTAACAACTTCTAATTTTCAGTTTCCCTATTTGCACACATGGCTTTCCCACAATCCCTTTCAGACATATTAATCCATTTGAACTTTGCAATGAAGATATCACATTCACAGAATCTCTGAATTTGCCTGAGAAGGAGCCATACTCAGAGATGTAGTAATTTGCTGTTATGTCACTTCTCTCCTTGACTCCTACTCCTATCCACTCCCTCAAAATTTCTTTAGGAATAAAACCTTGATTGGAGATGCCTCACTCTTAGAAATAGTATCTTCTGATGAGTTGCTTTGGGTTAAAAATGTCGAGGGGAGACAAGACAGGAAATCTACTGTCACCTTGCTCACTGATGAAGGGAAGTGATATCTGTTCTAAGGTTAAATCAAGGACACAATGTCTATTTGTTTTCAAGAAGTTTGGGCATTGAGGGAGTTGTTAACATCCTATTTTATTTGAATCAAACACCTGCATTTACTTGCCTTGGTAATGAGGAAAAATGGGTCTCTTAAATACAGCCCTTTGCTATAAATAGACCATCCATCTTCAAGCTAACTATTATCATTGTCAAACCATAGACTCAGAGAGGAAGAGTGGTGTCACAGAAATGTTCCTTGACTGGAGGTGGGCACCTGGTTTCAATCACAGCTCTGGTACTCATTAAGTGTGTGGCCCAGGTTGATTAATTTCATATATGTAGGCCCCTCTGTTCTTTGGAGTATCCATTTTCTCTCCTTAATGGATTTTAGTGCATCTTGCCTTTCCACTCTTACTGAGGCTGCTTTGACTCAGGACCTCATCTTTTCTTACTGGGATTATTAAGGGAAACTCTTCTCTGGTTGCCATTTTACTAGTCATCTCTTTATTCACCCAACTCTGTCAAATCACTATCTTTTACATTACTATCAGTAATGAAAGTGAACCTCATCCTGTCATTCTCTGAGTTAAAGTTTTCCAAGGTTTCCTGTAATTTTCAAGTGAAGAACGAACTCTTTGGCTCAGCATGAAGGAAACTACAGGAATGGGGGATGCCTGCCTATTGCCCTCTCCCGGGATGTTTCCTGCAGTCCAGTAATTCCAAAAGAGTATTTTCCTGAATGTGCCCATGTTGCTTAGCTCTGGATCTTATAAGTGTGTGTTGCATTACCCTCTGCCCTCCTTCTACATATTAACTTGACTTACTCCTTATAATTCTTCTACATGCTCAGATATTGCCTTCTTCTGGAAGCTTTCGCTGAATGGATCTGGGTCTGTGCATTTGCAGATAGTGCACACTGAGAGACAACCAAGCATAAAGCTTCCGAGTGGGCATTGATGGTGACTACTACCCCTTCTGCCTCCAGCCACTCCTAATAAAATGTGAGGTTTTTTTTAGGGAAAGGCCCATGCTTTCATCTCTAATTCTTCTTCAAAAAACTTAATAAATGCTTGGTGTGCAATTAAAAAAAAAACAAGATGAATAAATAAGAAGGCTGGACTGCAATATTCCATCCATTTTTTACATTCTTTGAATATATACTCTTTCAAAATCATTTTGCATTCTAGAAAGTCACTGTATGGGTGTTTTATCTTCCCTTATGATTTAAAAAATAGAAGTGTGAATTAAGTTTTTGCAGAATAGCAAGGACTGCTAAATTCCAAATCTGTACCTGTTATCAAGTGGCAACCAACACTGCATTCTTCACCCCAATCCCCCTGCTCCATGTCAGTTAGAGTCAACATCCAGAAGAGTCATATTGCACAGGGATATAGGTTAATAGATGCCAATTGCAGTTCAGTGAAGATAAAAAGTGGAGTAATGAGCTTGAGAGCAAAGAGGAAAATGAGAAACTGATAACTGGAAAGTACTTTGGGTTGACCAAAAATGAGTTTCATGAAATACTCATTAAGCATTTTTTTCTCAAAGCCAATATCAATAAATATATATTTTTTGTTAAAGAGAGAGAAAGCATTAAAGATATGACATCTGGGAAACAAGGGATACTAGAATGCAATTGTGATAATAAATCAACCACAGTGGTGAAGAGGAGTGTAAGTGGTTTGGAAGGTAAGCGGTGTGGAATCTTCCTAGGTCTATTGGTAATGACTGTGTGAATCTGGGTTGGTTCCATAATGTCTCTTGGCTTTTTTTTTCCCCCCCTTGGCTGTGGACAAATGGGACTGATTTATGTATTTCTGATTTCCGGCCAGTTTGTCATTCTATGAGCCTGCAAACACAATGAAAGAATAAACAATGAATTTAGGCACCTACACAGAGAATGGCTTGTTCTCTCTTGTCAGAAGAAATAGAACAATCAGGAGAGGACCAATTACCCCCAAGGGATATTTAGAGAAGAAGAACAAGAATAGAAACCATAGTTATTTGGGGATGCAGACAAACTTCTTATGAAGGAAATCTAGCCAGCTTCCAAATAGAATGGGCCAGGAATTAGCAAAGAAAGTGAAGACCAGCAATGAACTCCATCCACTTTCTAGCCAATCAGAAGTCATGGGCCTGTTAAGGAAGCATGAATTTTCCCCTTGCCACAAATTCCTCCAATTTGGCTGCTGATAGACACCTCTTAGAACTTCTGGTGCAATACCCTTGTTTAATTTATCTGAGGCCAAAAAGATAAATGACTAGCATTAAGTCAAGCAGGCAGTTCCCTTTCCTAGGGGCAGCTTTTCTCCTGCCCTCTGCTTGCTCCTACTGTTCTTACAGTGCTTGGTGGCTATTTCCCTCACCTTATCCCTCCCTCCCACACCTGTGCATTTCCCATATGCCTTCCTTGAAATGGGACAAAATGAATTCTCTGCTACCTTAGGTAGCAAATTTAAATTCAGTTTTCCCACCTTACCTATCCAAATTCTTTGTTCCAACTCTTTGTTTTCTCTCCCCTAAAGATAACAGCCAGATTATAGAACATAGTCATCTTAACCCAATGTCAACAAGAAATGAGTATTTTGCAGAATTAAGTTTCTCAGCCTTTCAAGGCTACCATTCTAATTATGGAAACTTTTTTTTTTTTTTTAAAGAAAGCAATGGGTGACTTGAGTTGAACAAGCCAAAAGATAGATCTTTCTAGTTTCCTATGATTGTCCATAACCATTAATTATCACATTAAGATCTAAATATAATCATATAAACTATACTCATAGTCAGGATAGCATCATTTGAGCCTTCACTAAGTTACCCTGGTTTATGCTACATTTTTTTGTAAATGCCTTTTCAGCCTACCTTCTTGTAAAACTTCTCACCATTTGTGATATGTATCTCCTTTTGGTGGATAGTTCCTTTTCTGATTTCCTACTTTTGAGTATTTGAATTCTGTCCAAGCAGGAAAATTTTGATTTTTTTTTTTTTTTTTTTTTTTTTGCCAGTTTATCTTTCTATGATATACTATGAGTGAGATGGGAAAGCTTTTGTGTAATTTTTCATTTGGCATGTGTGGTCATGCTTTTTTCTTCTTTTTACTTCTTAATAAAAATTGAAATAAGAATGAGTAAATAATAGTAACCATCCACTACCAAATTTTTATCATGTCTAAGCACCTACATGGAAGAAACAGAGTTGGTGATATGGTCCGTATTTACCTTAAAGGAATAGGTAAATTGAAATAATATTGCAAGTGGAATTCTAAGATGAAACAAACAAAATGAAGGTTAAAAGTTAAAGGTTAAAAGTACAGAAGGAGCACCTGAGTGGCTCAGGCATCTGTCTTCTGCTCAGGTCAGGATCCTGGAGTCCTGGGACTGAGCCCTGCATTGGGGGGGGGGGGGGGATCCCTGCTCAGCAGGGAGTCTGTTTCTCCCTCTGTCCTTCACCCTGCTCCTGTTCTCTCTCTTGCTCTCACATTGTCTCTCTAGTAACTAAATATAATCTTTTTTAAAAAGTACAGGAAATAACAAGTAAAAAGAAAATAAGAGATTAGCATAAATGTGAATAAAAACACAATTTGGTTTTATTGGACTATATTCACTACTTGAATTAGCCTCATTTGGTAGGTTCTTCTTTCACCTAGAGTGTGCTTAGTTCAGCAGTTTTAATTCTATTTTCCACATGTGCAAGGAAAATGAAGTTGCTTTATTTCTCCAGTTTCTTAGTTATATTTGATTCCATCTGTTTGTAGCTCTGTAGCACTCTGTTTAGCTTAATACTTATACCACCCATAAACTAGGAGAAATGATTTATAATTAAAGACTTAAATATTTTAACAGGCTACCCCAAAATGCTTCTTAATGAGTATTATTGTAGTGGGGCAGTCATGTAGCAGACTTTTTATTTTTTGATTTGTTAAATAAATTAGCATATATTATTTTCTGTTATATTGTTAAAGAAGACAGTGTAACTACTGAAATTAAATGTTGCAAACTTAGGATGGTTTAAGTGTTATTTTAAAATTAACTTTATTGCACATTTTCCTAGAACTTTGACATAATTTATTTTTAGCTGATTCTGAATTATTTTTATAATAAAAAAGCCTATTTAATTACAAAGCATAAGTTATTTTAAACTTTTCTCTGAAAGAAAGAAATCTTAGCTGCTTAATTAATATTGCTATTACAGAGAATTTGCTGAGAAAGACAATCATGTTGAAATTTTACATGCTTTGTGATCATCAAGGAACTTCATTCTCTCGACATCACTACTAAAAACTATCTGACAATTTAGATTGGGCCCACAGGAAATTCATATGTTTACTCTGCTGGGGTTGCTAAATGAATTCACCACATGATAATGGGGCAAGGGGGACAGTGGAGCTAAGTTAAGAGATCAAGGTCAAGGAGTATAATTAATATATAATGAAGAGTTCCAAATCCCACAATTGGCCCCCTTTTTAAAGAGATCATCACACATTTCATAGCTGCTTATTTGTTTCTGTATGAAACACTAAATATGTATTATATGCTAGAGATATTTATGAGAATTTTAATGATAAAGTGCAGGAATGTCTAAGTTTAAATATTGATTTTTGCCATCGTCAAGTTATGTGTCCTTGACAAGTTACTTCACATCACTATGTCTCATTACCATTTGTGTAATGCAGTCTTCCTTGCAGGACTTGCTTAAGAATTAAAATTAATAGGGGCACCTGGGAGGCTCATTTGGTTAAGCATCTGCCTTGGACTCAGATCATGATCTTAGGGTCCTGGAGCTGAGACCTGAATCCAGCTCCCTGCTCAGCTGGGAGTCTGCTTCCCCTTCTCCCTCTGCCCCTCCCCCCTGCTCAGGCACACAGGCTCTCTCTCTCAAATAAATAAATAAAATCTTAAAAAAAGAATTAAAGGTAATAAATACAAGTGCATAGACCAGAACTTGACAAGTAGTGGATATTTAATAATTTAGCCTTATTTCTTTTACTACAGTTCCTACTGTTCTTTCCTTGGTGTGTCCAAAGTAGCTTGATTTATGGGCATGATATTGTTTGTACTGAATTGTATCTTTCAGGTGACAGCAAGTAATAATGATTTGCATCCTTATGTTATAATTCAGTTTACCAGTCATTTTCACAAATGATCATCTGAAGAATATTACACTGTATCACTTACCATCAATTATTTTGATAAAGCAACTTTTATATCAAAGGCATAGAAGAACCCAGGGGTTTTTCTAATATTCCAATAAGTCAAAATTACTATGAATGTAATTTATTATTTTTATTTTATTGAGGAAAAAAATAACTTCACATGAATTAATTAACATTTTTCTTTAATGTAAAAAAGTTTTGACCTGGGCATTGAAATGTATGTATTTCCTACTTTAGGATATGCTACATAGATAAATATTAAAGTCTGTCACATATTAGAGAATTACACATTTTTAAAATGATTTTTAAAATGAGTAAAAAATTTTTAAAGCAATTTCAAAATTAATTTCACATTGTATAAATGATAGTTATTGTGTCTGTCTCTACAAAACTACACTAGTTTTTTTTTTGTTGTTGTTGTTGTTGTTTAAGAGTTTATTTATTTATTTGACAGAGAGAGTGAGAAAAGCACAAGCAGGGGGAACCATAGAGGAAGAGGGAGAAGGAGGCTCTCAGTCAAGCAGGGAGCCTGATGCAGGGCTTGATTCCAGGACCCTGCCATCATGACTGAGCCAAAGACAGACTCTCAACCATCTGAGCTACCCAGGAACCCCTGCTCTAGATTTTCTTAATTCAATATTTCCCAAGTATTTTCAGTACTTCAATTTTTAAGTGAAGTCCTTTGTGTTCATGGACATGACAGGAAATAAAATTTTATGTTCTTCTGTCATAGGTAGTTCATTTCATTTTCAATATAACCAAGAAACCACCCCCACCACCTACTGATTTCGATCCTAACCTTTGTACCCACAAGCATTCACATTTGTCTCCTGTCTTCACTCAGTGACTACCAACTCCACCATCAATGCATTTCATGTCCTAATCAGGGATTATCGATTGTCATGCTATTCAAAGAGGGAAACATTGGCTTAACACCAACTGCACTTCAATCCAGCCTCTGTCTTCTTCAAATCCTAATGTTTTTCTCTCTCCAGCCTGCACTTCTAGGCTTTTATTATGAAGATACTCAGAAATCCTTTTGCAGTTGTTCTCAAACTGTTGCTCCTAACTACCTGAATCAAAGTTATCTGTGGCACTTATAAAAATTCACAGTTCTTGGTCACCCTGACACAACCTAAATCAAATCTCTAGGGTTGTTTCAATTTACATATCTGATGAACTCATGTGTTTTCATTATGCACATTAAACTTCCAGACCACGTTGATGAGGGGATGTACTTTGCAGATGGGTTTTGATCAACCACCACAAAATAGAAACCTCTAATCCTATTGCTGGTTCCATGAGAACAGTATCAGAATCCAGGGCTCTTGCAAGCATAAATCACAAACATGTGCAATGCCACACTTCTCCCGGGGTAACTGCAAAGTGGCAAATAGGGCTTAATTTTGAATTATATAGATTAAATTTCAATTAAGTTTATTCGCTCATGTAACATAGTACTGCAGTTTTGATACACTAAACAAATCCACTCAAGCTACTATTTTTATTATTTTTTTAGGATATTCATGATAATCACTTGTATATATTCTCCATATTTTCCATCAGTTTCACTAAAGAATAATGTGTTAAGTGTTTACAATATTAAGTGTTTAATTACAAAGTGCTTACAATACAGGCACACTGCCCAGCATTTTATATTCATTATCAAATTTAATTCTCCCAATGAATTGTTGGGAGGATCAATAATTATTCCCAGTTTTACATATGGGAAAAGAGGTGGAAAAATCCAGTAAATCATACTTAGTACATGGTAGAACTAAGATTCTAACTGAAGTCTATCTGAGGCCATATGTCCTGTTTCAGGGTTGTTTTTTTTTTTCCTTTCTTTTTTTTTTTTTTTTTAAAGATTTTATTTATTTATTTATTTGACAGAGAGAGAGATCACAAGTAGGCAGAGAGGCAGGCAGAGAGAGAGGGGAGGAAGTGGGGTCCCTGCTGAGCAGAGAGCCTGATGCGGGACTCGATCCCAGGACCCTGAGATCATGACCTGAGCCGAAGGCAGTGGCTTAACCCACTGAGCCACCCAGGCGCCCCCTGTTTCAGGTTTTTATGCATTAGATTATTACTTGCTTTTCACATGGTAAGGATCAAAAAAGAGATTTGTCTTCCATAGCCACATATAATCTTTACATTATTACTATCAACACACTTTACATTATTACTAGCAACATGCCTCCTACATGCAGCACAATAATAAAGTCAAGAAAGCAAATATTTACCTATTCTATCCCTCCCCAAATCCTACCTGGTAGATGTAATTAGATGACCATTTCAAGCAGTTTGGGTCTGCAGGTTTAGTCTATGTAAAGTATGATTATTAACTTCATCTATTTTCCTAGTGTAAATAACCCTGTAATAATAGGGAAAGTAAGTTAAAGGCTGATTGATACACTCCACCCATAAATAGGATTCCTGATTGAATGAAATATCGAATGTTCATAATAAAGTGAAACTGAGTCAATTAATCCAATATGATTTAATTAGTTTTGTGTTTGATGTTCTAAATCCCACATTTTCTCTCATTTAATTTCTTTTTTAAAAAATATTTTATTTATTTATTTGGCAGAGAAAGACACAGCGAGAGAGGGAACACAAGCAGGGGGAGTGGGCGAGGGAGAAGCAGGCTTCCTGCCCAGCAGGGAGCCCAATATGGGTCTTGATCCCAGGACCCTAGGTTCATGACCTGAGCGGAAGGCAGACACTTAACGACTGAGCCACACAGGTGCCCCTCTCATTTAATTTCTGTGTTAATATTACATCTGGAACCACGATGCTTCAATAGATAATTGATTAAAGTAACTGAGTGATTGGAAACATATAATTAGGAATCACACACAAACATGACTGAGTTAAATCCACCTCAATTGTAACTGGTGTGCATTTAGTGAAATTTGCCTAAAAGCAAAGCTTTGCTGTATTGATTTAGAGTGAGTGGAAAGGAACACAAAAGTTAAAAGATACACCCCCAGGTCCGAAAGCAATCTAAATCACTGTCCAAGATATTTATCAGTCCTAGTGTTAAAGATGATTATTTGATTCATTCAAGAAAATATTCAGATGTTTAAGTGTACGATACCTTTTTGTTAACTATAGGCACTGTGTCATACAGTGTATCTATCCATTGGACAGTATCCCCCTCCTTCATCCTTTGGTGGTCATCATTATATTATATATTTCTATATCTTTGACGATTTCAGGTGCCTTATTAAAAAGGAATCAGGAGGTATTCATCCTGTGACTGACTTATTTCACTTAGCTTAACAACTCTCAGGGCCATCCATGTTGTCAAAAATGATAGGATTTTCTTCGCTGAATAATATCCCACTGTCTTGTATATACAATATTTTCTTCATCCATTCATCTGTCAATGGACATCTGGGTTATTTTTACATTTTGGTTATTGTGAAAAATACTGCAGTGAATTTGGGAACTCTTCAAGATCCTGATTTCAGTTCTTTTGGACGCATACTCAGAAATGGGATTACTGGATTATAAAGTAGTTCTACTTTTAGTTTTTAGAGACATATCCTTACTATGTTTCATTACTTTTCCCATTTACATTCCCACCAACAGTACACAAGGGTTTCAATTCCTCCATAACTTTGCTAACACTTGTGTTGTTGTTGTTGTTGTTGTTGTTAATAATCATTTTAATAGGTGTGAGGTGATTTCTTTTTTTTTTTTAAGATTCATTTATTTATTTGAGAGATAGATGAGAGAGAGAGACCAAGAAAGGGAGAGAGAGAGAGAGAGGGATTGTGTCAGTGGAGGGAAGGGCAGAGGGAGAAAGAGAGGGAATCTCAAGCAGATTCCCACTAAATATGGGCCTGATGCAAGGCTTGATCTCATGACCCTGAGATCATGACCTGAGCCAAAATCAAGAGTCTGACGTTCAACTGAATGAGCCACCCAGATCTCTGTGGTTTTGTTTTGCATTTCCCTGATGATTGATGCTGAGCATCTTTTTGTATACTTTTTGGCCATCTGCATGTCTTTGCAAAAGGTCTTTTCAAGTCCTTTGTCCATCCTTTAACTGGGTTATTTTATTATTGCTATTATGGCTATTGAATTATTTATATATTTTGGAAATTAACGCCTTATCAGATATATGGTTTGGAAGTATTTTCCCCCATCCCATATGTTGCCTTTTAACTCACTAATTGCTTCCTTTTTTGCATACAAGTTTTTGTGTGATGCAGTCCCGTTCGCATATTTTTGCTTTTGCTCACTGTACTTTTGGTGTGCATATCCAAGAAATCATTTATCAGAAGGATAGTGTTAAGAGTTTTTTCCACAAAACACACACATACACATACACAATAGTAAAAACAAAAATCAAACAAAAACAAACAAACAAAAAGAAACACGGGAAATTTTAGAGCTGATGAATATGTTTTATGTCCTGAACCGCAGTGATGCTAACACCAGTGGGCATGTATGTCTAGGCTCACTAAACTACAAACATTGTTATGTGCAGTTTTTGTATACCAAGTATATCTTAATAAAGAAGTTGGAAAATTTTAAGAAAATAGCCATTAGGAAATAGTCACACTTACGTAAAAGTCACACTTACCTCCTCAGGTTGACTCCCTTTCTTCTTTCTCCCTCAGATAGTATCTAACCTACAAGTTGTCCTATGATTCACACTGCTCCAGCTGGTTATCTGTGTAGTAATAAGAATAACAATATGTTCCCAATCAGTATTACACTGTTAAATACCATCAGAATTTAGACAATAAAATACACATTTTTATAAATCCATCAAATATTCGACATTGTCTTGTACAAGGATAGCACTGATGGCTCCTGTTCATGATGCCCCTGTAGCCATATGATTTGTCCTGTAACTTTTGCCTTGTAGACCTCTCTCCCTCTGACTCTGGCTCAGCTACATTACTTGGTTTGGCCAATAGAATATTAGCAGGCTTGACATAAACCAAGGCTTGAAAAATCTTTTGCACGTTTACATTTCTTTTCCTTGCTTCCCTGCAATAATTGTTAGAACAGATTTGAGATAGCCCGGGGACAAGGCTATGCTAGCCTGCTGGAGAGTGAAAGAACATATGGAAGACAGGCAAATCATTTTAGCCCAAGCCTCAGACATGTGTGAGAACACAGACATCATCAGCAAATCCATCTAACTAGCCCTCAGATGTAGACATCAATTCATCTAGCTACTAGGATCATGAGAAATAATAGGTGCTTTTTCATGCTAGTATGTTTTGAAGAGGTAGCAGTAACAGCTAATGGAAATGCATAGAAAAATATTTTATGAAGGATATTTGAATTATACAAGTTACACAATCTTTGTCTTATTGTGAATGCAAATATAAAGGTGTGCATCAAAGTGCATATACTTTATTATAAATTTGAGATTTTCAGTGCCCCTAGGGTTTGTGAAGTGTTGTAAGGTATTATATTAGAAAAACCAGGATAATTAAGTTTGTTGAGATATAGCTCCTCATGTAGCAGTCATACATATACATGGATTGGACTTAGAGGCAAGTCATCATCAAATGTGTTCTTAGCAAAACAATAACAGCATCAGAATAGATTCCTGTATTATCATTAGCAATACAAAAATAATTTATGTTCATACTCAGCAGATAAATGATTTTGCATAATTTTTCAACCTTAACAACAAAAATTATATACATTTGATTTTTTTTAACTTCCTTATCCTCTGCCCTCTACTAAAAGCAGTTACTGTTTTTGTTTTTGTTTTTGTTTTTTCCTTCTGGTTTTAACCCAAGTTGAAAATAGATATTTAATTATGCTTCTGCAGTTTCTATGTCCTGTGGCCAAATGCAAAGATGGCATCAGATTTCTTATGGAGTTTTTAGCCACACCTGATAAAATTCTGTTTTGCTTCAGTTATTTGTCTTGATTACAAATTTATGGAAGAAGGCAAGTGCAGAAACCCAGTTGCAAGACTTGACAAAGTCAGTGAGAAATTGCATGACCTTGGGCAATTAACTTCACATCTACCTGACTCTGCTTACTTGTGAGGGAGATGAGAGAGCAAGAACCAATCATCTTTTACGCCTTTCGGGCCTTGAGGAAGCAGATTGGAAACTTAAGAATAGGGAATTTAAAGACAAACAGATTTTATTCAAATCCCAGCTCAACCATTTACAATGTGGTATTGAGTATTTTAATTATTGAGCTTCTGCTTTATCATTTATAAAAGGAGAATAAGAGCCATTCTAAGGGCTATTGAACGGGTTAAATGGATTGGGACATTTTTGTCTTTAATATTGCAAACCTCAGGTCTTCAAAGGGCGCCTCACTGAACAGCATCATTATTCTCTATTAGGTTCTGGACATTTTGAGAAATAAGACAAGGAGTAGATATGGTGACCCACATATCCTTCATGTCAATGGAAAGAAGGGGGCTTTGAGGGAGAGTCAAATGAGTTTTCTAAGTGGACCCCAGAACTGGGCAAAATTTCCCCACCAATCACAGGCCGAGATGGAACAGAGAACAAGTTCACAAGAGGATAGGTAATATTTAGCACAGGGTTGAACAGAAGGAAACACATGCTTTTGCAGAGTAAACTTGCTTCCAAGCAAAATAAAGGGCAGAGCTGAGCCCAACAGGCACACTTCACAAATTGTCAACCAGGTAAGTCACTTTATCTTCCCATGGTCAGAATGAGGGTAGCAACAGAGAGGCCAGTAATTACGACTGAATTCTTTCTTTGGGAAGAAAGCTTTAGAATGGATTAGAAGAATGGACGGCCTATAATAAGCAACCAATATCCAGTATTTAGTGTGATCATTTTTGTAATGTTACATGAGCTTTTTTAGATCACTAAGATTTTATTTAGATTGCTTTACTGTGCTATTACTTTCACTTATATACAAGAATGATTAGATGAGATGAGAGGAATTAGTTCCTCTCTTGATGAATTGTTTCTTTCTAGACATACTTCTTTCCAGAATACTTGATAAAACTCTGTCCAAAGTACTAAAGATTGACAAATGTTACTCCTATACTTCTGATTTTAATTAGAAACATAGTCATTAGGAAACTATTGTGTAGCCATTATACATTGGTGTATCTCAAAATATCTATGCAAAGATAGAGTGAATGGCAATTGGTTAGGATGGTAATAAAATATGTGGTCAAGATCAATGGATCATACAGATTAAAAATGATCAAAATTTAATGTGTGTGCTAACATGAGAACAAGACTTCTGAAACTTTTAAATTTCCTGAGATGTATAAAAATTCTCAAAACAAGAGCTCACATTCATAGAAACAATATTTGGGATTAGCATTAGTTAAAGTCAAACTAAAATTGATTTGTCCAAGAAGAATTCTGAATTTTGTCATATTTTCTGAACAAAGAATTCCACCTGAAGTTTTATAGCTATAGTCATTATTTTAGAAGAAATTTCACATTGGACTTTTGGCTTAAACTCTTAGTTTCACTTCCTGTGAAGTTAAGTAACATCTTCTTTTCCTACCATAACAATGTATCATAAGACACCTAGTAGGAAAGTTCTTTAAATAGTATCAACCCTAACAAATACTAGAAATTACTTTGTGCTGTGTTTTCAGTTGTTTCCTGAATTTAAGTCCCAAGCTTCCACTGGCTTTTCTTTTGTGTCACTTCTTGAGCCAGATGATGTAAAAACAACCTTATGAACTTATCCAAAGTGTGACACAAAAACTGACTACTGTGAATATTGGGAACTACATGAAATTGTTTAGGAAATCAGTGTGTAAGAGAACATCCTTATCTTGCCTGCAGGGCGTTTAGTGGAAGTTGGGTGGAGTGGGAAGGATAAACCCTGATACAGAGCCTTAAACATTGGCAACCCTGAATACACTGATAGTTGTAAAGACAAAATAAGTTTATCATCCTTAAATGTTCAGATGAGCTTCTTTCTAGTGAGATTCTATCAAGAAAATGAAGGATGTGATCCCATTGTCTTTGTGCACAATTAATTTGTCTTAAATCCTACAAGGACTGTCCTAAGAAGAAAGTGATATCCAAGTAAAAAAAGAATTGAGTCATCCCAACAAGAATTATTTTAGCAAGAATAAGCCAGGGCTTCTAGTCCCACAAAGCTACAACAGCCCCAGGCAGAAGGGGGAGAGAGAAATAAAGGTCCTTTTTTCTCCCTATTCTACATTAAAGCTAAAAAGATGCCTTCTGATAGGAGGACACGCTGTAATTTTGTTTTAATGTCTTCAGTAGAATGGTGCCATTTAGTTCAGCTTTTAATGTGGCCTTAAATTGCTATTTTATTACCCTTGTTGACATTCTGGAAGCATGAAATTAGCAAATCACATTAAAGAAGCAAACAAAAAAAAGCAATAAACCTTAGCCTAGTTAAACAATGCCAGCATAATCCACACATTTGAATAATGTTCTTACCTTAAAACACCAAGCATATATTTATTTGAAGGTTTCTCTTTCCATAGACAATGAATTCGTTTTATGAATAATTGCATATTCCATTCCATTGCAACCGTATACACTTATGGTGACCTTGAAAGATGTTTTGTGTTGTGTGGGAGAAAGAAGATCCTTTGTAACTCCTCTGCTTCCTTCTGAGAAGTGGCTCCTTTTGACTCCACTTGATAAAAGCATTCTGTTCTTAAAACATTACTTGTTAGTATTGTTTCTGCCCCACCCCGAAGACACTTCCTTCTGTTACAGCCATGAAAATTTTATTTCAAACAAAAGCAATTTTACAGTTACATAGTGGAAATGGTTTCAATCAAAGCATCTTTATTCTATGGACCTACCTTGCATACACAAAGCTTAGCCTAGCCTAACTTAAATGGACACAGAATACTTAACATCAGCTTATGGTTGTGCAAAATCATCAAATGCAAACACTGTGTTATTATAAAGTGTTGAATATCTCATGTAATGTGTTGACTATTGAACTGAAAGTGAAACCAGAATGGTTGTATGACTACAGAACGATTGTAAGTGGGTTGTTCAACGTTGTGATCCCGTGGGTGAGTAGGAGCTGTGGCTTGCTGCCACTGTCCAGCAGCACCAGAGAGGATCTTCTTCCATATGGTGTGCCTGGAAAAAGATCTAAATTCAAAATTCAGCATGGGGTTTTCACCGAATGAGTATCACTTTCATGCCGTTGTCAAGTTGAAAAATTGTGAGTCAAGCCATCGTAAGTGGAGGACTGTCTGAAATTCAAATGTAGCTAATTATGCATTTTTTCTTATCAAACTAAAAGTGTTAATGTAAAATAAATTAGTATCTTTACCTACTTTAGTCTTATTAAATAAAGAAGGCAACCTCAAGGATTCATTTCAGGGGAGCGTGATGAAGGACAGGCTTTTTATAGTATACCTTTTTATTTTTAGCTCTTGGACATCCACGCCCCCTTTCTAACATTGCCCTAATTTCATTATGAGAAATTAGCCCTCTCTCATTGGAATTAGGCTGGTGAGGCTGTAATTAGAGTTTTTTCCTCCTCTGGTAGCCAGGGAGGGGAAGGAAAACTCAAATTAGGCTAACCTGATGACCCTTTCATTAGCTTTGAATTTTGAGAAGATCAAAGGGACTGAAAATTCTTGGAGTTCCCTCATCACAAGCAACATCGGTGTTTTCCAGAACATAGGGTTCAGCCTGCTGAGGCTTGAATCCTAACTATCACCTCCTAGGTGTGTAACATTAAACAAGGAGCTTAACCACATTGCCTTAGTTCACTCCTTTGTAAATGGGGAGAATGACAGCCCCAAACTCATAAGGTCATGCGTGATGAGGACTGACTGATCTAACAGATATGAATACAGAGTAGTGGACGGATGTTGGCTATAGGTATTAATTTCGCACATCCCAGCCGTGCTACCAGGACCATTTTACTTGTCTCTGGTAGCTTATTTTTGGGGGGGGGGGGTGACAGGGCAGGGGTACCTTCTTCCCAGCTCCAGCTCTGCCATAGTACTTCTCATTTCCAAAGTGGTTCTCCATTCTCCTATTGATTCTAAGTCTCTGGTGATTCTCCAATAAATTAATTTGTGTTTAACTTAGAGTCATTTTCTAACAGTCACAACCAAGGAATCTTAATCTTTCCTGACACATGCTTATATCAACATGATGTAGTTACCTTTTTTTTAATTCCTTGTTTGGTTTTTTTTCAGTAACCTCCACACCCAGTGTGGACCCCAACACAAGCCTTGAACTCATGACCCTAAAATCAAAACCTGAGCTGAGATTTTGGATGCTTAACTGACTAAGCCACCCAGGCACCCAACATGACATAGTTTTCAGACAGATTCAGCACAGATTATAAGGTATTAATTTGAAAGATTGTATTTATTTATTTATTTATTTATTTATTTATTTATTTATTTGAAAGAGAAAGAGCGTGAGAGGGAAGAAGGTCAGAGGGAGAAGCAGACTCCCTGCATAGCAGGGAGCCTGATGTGGCACTCGATCCCAGGACTCCAGGATCATGACCTGAGCTGAAGGCAGTCACTTAACCAATTGAGCCACCCAGGCACCTAAGGTGTTAATTTTAAACAGCCAAACTATAGAAGTAGGTAGATAAAGTGACTGATGTTCAGCCCCTCTCCGTAAGATATATATGAAGTCCAAATATTAAAAGTTTGAAGGTATTCCTCTGGTTTAAGTTGTCTACAAAATGATTTAATAAATTATCAACCATAATCAGCAATGTAGTATATTTCTTTTGTAACAAGTAAGTTTGAATCCATGAGATGTATACATATATACCTTCTCTTGGGAAGAGTAATGCAATTAAGGTTATAAAGTGTTCTTTCATCTTTTGGGTCCTATACTTAAAACAGGAAATTAAGACTTAATGAAGGCCCAAAGGAGAAGAGAGAAAATTATTAAAAGAATGAGGAAAAGATTTTATTAAAAGACTAGAAGAATTAAAAATTTTCAGAACAAAAATGTAAGGCCCTAGAAAGTGCTGGCTTTCATTACCTACTGAAGATTGTTTTATGAATGGTGCTACATGTCTCCTTCAGATATATACAAAATAATTTTGCTTATGAAATAGAGGCTAAACAGTACAAAAACTTTACAGACTCTATATTTTATGAGAAATAGAAATAAAGAATCAAATAAAGTTTAGAAAATTTGGAATATAGTTCTTTCAGAATTTCTTATGGAAATGAGGATATGACATTGTTTGGCTCAGAATAACCCAAGGTCCACAGTTGCTCTAAGTAATTCACAGATGTGGCAAACTAGATTTAGTCCACCCACCTCCATGTCAAAGCTTTATTATTTAAATATCTCTACCCAAAATTCAAGGAATCAGTCCTCACCGATGTCAAGTTCAGAGCAGAAAAGAGAAATTTGAGAGAGTTTTAAGTGCCCATTAGCCTCATCTTGAATTGGCCCAGCAAGTGGACAAAGGAACATTCCAACTCATGTCCACCAAAGCAGCAGTTTGGTGATCTTTGTGCTGAAATAAACAGGACCCCAGATGTTGATTCTCATTGACACACTAAACAGCAAGATTTCATGCTTGTAAGATGGCTTTAGTTGGTTTTAATTTAGACTATCTCTCTGGGAAACAATCTGAGGTTTTTAGAAGGGAGAGGGGTAGGGGGAATGGGTGAGTCTGGTGATGGGTATTAAGGAGGGAATGGATTGAATGGAGCACTGGGTGTTATACACAAACAGTGAATCATGGAACACTACATCAAAACTAATAATGTACTGTATGGTGACTAACCTAATAAAAAATGGTTAAAGGTCAAATTTTATGTTATATATTTTTACCATAATTAAAGAAAGCTAATAACATATATAGCAAAACCCACCAAACTGTCCACTTTTTTTTTTTTTAAGATTTTATTTATTTATTTGACAGACAGAAATCACAAGTAGGCAGAGAGGCAGGCAGAGAGAGAGGAAGGGAAGCAGGCTCCCTGCTGAGCAGAGAGCCCAATGTGGGGCTCGATCCCAGGGTCCTGGGACCATGACCTGAGCTGAAGGCAGAGGCTTTTACCCGCCGAGCCACCCAGGTGTCCTCCCCAAGCTGTCCACTTTAAGTGGGTGAATTGCATATGTGAAACAGTATGTCAATAAATCTGTTTTAAAAAATTGGAACATCTCTAAATTAAAATGTCTTTTCTCTTCATTGGTATCTTTGCATTCCATAACAAAACTGCCCACTTTAATTTTAAGAGAAATAGAACAACTTGACAGATTTGTAGTATCAATTAATACAAAATGAAGGAAAAGTGGTTATAACCCACATTCTACTGTTAAGTGGTTCTTACGATTTGGAATCCCGTGTGAGGTGTCTGTTTTCAGCTGTGTACTCTAGAAAATGAGGACAGTAATGAAGTCTTCATCTGTATCACATTCTGTAGAGAATTATGATGAGTAACCAGAATACAAAGGTGGTCAAATCTAGTCTCAGCTTATAGAAAACCCAAAATATAAAATAAATAGTATTCACAGATAGTTTTTAGAATAGAATCATTACTTGTGCCAATGAAATAAAAATTTAAGTCTAGAATAAAGACTTATTTTTATAAATATATAGTATTTCTAGTCAACTTAAAATATTTAATTTCATCATCATGGCAATGTGAGTCAGGCATTATTATTATTATTATTTTAAAGACATATTTATTTTAGAGAAAGAAAGAGAGCATGCACAAGCAGGGGGAGAGGCAGAGGGAGAGAGAGAATCTCTAATACTCTCTTCTGAGCAAGGAACCAGCAGGGAGCTCGATCCCACAACCCTGAGATCATGATCTGAGCCAAAATCAAGAGTCAGAGGCTTAACTGACTGAGCCACCCAGGCACCCAGGTCTTATTATTATTATCTTCATTTTCTTCAATAAGGAAATTTGAGACCTAGAATGGTTGAGTAACCTGTCCAATTATACATAGCTATAATGAGGGAGAGTCAAATTTAAACCCAAGAATGCTAACTACAAACTGTGCTCATAACCACTATATATTCTGCTTCATTGGAACATTCTTATGAACAATATAAGCCCCAAACAAGGGAAGTTAATGCAAAAGATGCAGTAAAGTTTTGACCTAGTGCATATCTTTTCAAGACAACTAAGATTTCTTCCAGTGTGGTGTTTTACCCTTCACAGAGGTGATGCTGAAAATATTATAATGGATGCCTTATGTGAGCAAATTGTGTCCAAAAAGTTCTTTGAGGGCCTTTCCTCCAGATGCTCATAGTGCTACTTGTACTTCTATCTCCCGGAAAATAGCAAAGTCAAGATGGTCTGCTATTTGCAGTTGACTGTTTAAATTGTCAAGTTGTAAGTGACAAAAATGTTTTGTTTTGTTTTTTCAGGAAATCTGCTACAGCTATTGACATTGAAAGCCAAAATCCAGATTGCTGTTCAAAGCTTGCATCAGGTTCAAGAACCTGAGGGGTTTTAGATCAAACAGTTGTGTAATGGGGATGCAGAAAGCAATCAAAGGAACAAAAAGAAGGAAGACAAGTCTAGTGGAGTATGTCTATTTCCAATGCTAGAGTATGGACAAAGACCTTAGGTGAAAATAACAGGGTTGAATAAAATCCAACTATGGGTGTAGTTGGGTTATATCACAGAGGACTCATAAGATGTCTTTCCAATTATTAACTGCTAATATTCTGGAAAAAATGTATTCATAGTTCCACTTTATAAAATTATTTCCTAACACCTTGCTGAGAAGGACTTAGAAAGGTAAAACTATGCTATGAATATAGACTTCTGGGAAACTTTCCATCTCAGCAAAATGGGCACCATTGAATGCTAGTAAGGCTGGTTCTGCAAACATATTTAGATAACACTACTAAAAAAAACATATTATTAGGTATTACACACAAGTGCCTTTCACTCAGGAATTTAAGGGAGAAAGTATTTGAGATGTTTGATTCCATTTTCTACCTAGACTCTCTTATGCTATGGAAATCATTATGGATATAGATGACATTCAGAACATATGGTCAGCCATTTATTCTGACTTTCAACAAATATTGACTAAGGTTTCTATGTTAGTTACTGTGCTAAAAGATGGGATTTATTAGGGAGTTGCACAATAACTTTGTGGAGCCTATAGTCTAAGTAGAGAAAAGAGATATCTAAAAATAAATAAATAAAATTAAGTTGAAAAGTTTGGAAAATGGAGTTTTACTTTGAGAGTAATTTTAGTTTAAGGCAATCCTGGAGGACTAGGCTGGCTGCTGTGAGTAAATAAACAAGAGCTCTCTATTCTTAAATATTTCCTAGCTCAGATACACTCTACCAAGTAATTAAGCATGGTGACTTACTTGAAAGAACACAGGCATTAAAATTAAGCAGCCAGGAGTTAAAAACAAGCTGGCTAGGTTTCGGCACTTTATTTTACCTCCTTGATCACCAGTTTCCTTGTCCATAAAATGGAATCAGTCCTACCTTGAAGGGTTGTTTGGAGAAATACAGTAAGGTCAAGTATCCAGTATATAATAGAAACTCAATGAATCAGAGAATTATACTTGTCATTTTTATTACTTTAATCATAGCAATAAAAATGCATTTGTTAACTCTCGGACTACCTGTGTCTTTAAGGATGTAAACATGAAAATCTTTAAGCTAATATATAAATGTATACTGGTAAAATTGTATTCACTAACAATTACTGTAGGGGATACTCAAATATGGAAACTGCTTCATTGATGTAGGCTCTTCAATGTATAATGTGAAAAATAGGAAGATTGACAGTTTCCCTGGGAAGTTAGAAGACAAAGTAAGTAACTCTGATTACAATACTTTATTAGGCTCTGTGTTAATTGTCTGTGAAAGTGTGGACATGAAAGATAATGTGGTTGTCATCACATAAGTCCCCATGTGATTTCATGAACAATTTCATTGAAATAAAACATTTCAATCAAGCCTCATTCATTGATCTGTGCACAAAAGGATCCAAATGCAGCTATTCTCTTCTTGAAAATTTCCATCAGAGAAACAAATTCTGGCAACTTCTCTGAATGAGTATCATTCAAAGATGAAAATTAGTTTCCTGTTTTTAAAGCATCCAGCACTTTTAAGAAGAAATCTGTAAATTGCTCTAGTCAAATATTTACCTTGAGGTTTAGAAATTAACTTAGGAGGATTAGGAGCAGGAATTTCAAGAGTTCTGACTTAAAAAAATGAACTAGCAAATGTTTGATCCCCTTTGGGATGGGATAGAAGACCAAGGAGCTGATTGCAATTGTCCTGGACACTTGAGCTGGTCATGAAGTTAGAGATCCGTTTGGGGCCAATCTTGTAAACAACTGGCATCGAGGAGCAATTATCAGGGGATAAGTTGTTCTGAGCACCTGCACTTCTCACCAGAAGTCTAATGGGAATTTGTTGAAGTGTGGTTCATGAAAACCTGCTCCAAAATTACTCATAGAGTGTCTTCAAAATTTCAAAGCCTCACTAAAAATCACTGGAATTAGATTCACTAGGTTTGATTCCAGGGATCTGTTTTGTAATAAGCTTTCTTAGTCCTGCTTTCCAAAGTTTGGGCTGTACTCAGGTAGACAGTCTGGGTCTGGGTTACCAAATCCATCCTGTGCAATAATATATCATCCAGATATCATAGGGAGCAAGTATGAGATGGTGTTTTAGAAAGAAGAGGCTGGATAGATTTTCCTGAACTCAACAGCCAGCAGCTCCCTTTGAAATTTATGTTCACATGCATGGTGATTAAGAGTTCAGGCCTGGAAAGACAATGGTAAACTATGAAAGATTTTCACCTAGATACATTTTCCTGTCTTATGTATGTATTAAATTCCATCCCAGTAGGATACTAATGGAGTAAAGTATTTCAGCAATTCCTCCCTGATATACAAATATACATATCCTATTAAATTCTATATGTACTCACTTGATTTTTTAAAAATTCCAGCTATAGAGGAAGTGCAACAGATTATTTTTTTTAAATGATGAGCAAGACAGCATTGAAAATGTCTGTAATAAGGTCATGATTGTTGCAATAGGGAAGAGAGATTGAGCTTTCTTTGCTGAAGCAAGAGGCAATGTTTTTAAATGTTTGAAATGCATGAAAAAGTATTGGATCTCATTAGCAGGGAAGTGGCTCACAGTGATCAGGCCATCTATACTTGCTAATTGTTACTTAGGGAAGTTAGACTTCTGACCTCCCACAGAAAGTAGATGACAGGGGTCCTATCTTTCCTGATTTGGATGCTTCAAAGGAATGGCTCCCATCCCTTTTTTTCATTGAAAAAGACATTTCTGCATTGTAGAAGAGTTACATTTCAAAGGGGCAGAGAAACAATTTACAACTCCAAGTTTTCTAAAGTAAATGTTCCAAGAAAGAGAGGTCAGGGGCCTATAATCAGGAAGAAGGGAGAGAGTTAAGGTTAGCTTGATTCCAGGGTGTAGACTAGGAGATGCTGTTTCCTTAAAGACATATTCTGTTGTTCAAATTTTTCTGGGTGTGCATCTGCTTCAACCGGTATCACCCATTTTCCCTTTTGGATATCCTTATGCTTCCCAGAACTGGGACCCCACCTCTATGATCACCAGTATGTAGCTGTGACACATGGAAATATTTTATTTGAATTTGCTACTTCAGTCTGCTTAGATGTAAGACTGTTAAACACAGAGATCAAATCTGAATTATTAATCATCTCAATGTTCCAATAAAACATATACTTTGCTTTGTAGAGACTACTGACTGAGGTTTTCCATTTTCATCTGAAAGTTTGGGAGGATATGTACATAAATGGATCCTTTTTTTTTTTTTTTCCGAATTTGTGGACGGTGATCTATTAACGTAGATGCTTGGTTTTTTATTATTTTTTCATCTCATAATCACTGACATGCCGTGGGTGTCACTTTTACTTCAGAAGAATCTAGAGCTGAGTGTGGGCAGGAGATTGGCACTTAGAATTAATAAAAGGTATTTTAAATCAAAGCCCATCATACTTTACTAACATTAAAAATATAGGTTCCAGCTATGCACTTTCTTTTTTCTCCTATTTTCTGACAGTGCATTTTTCATCCCTGCCACTCCTGAGTGCTGTTATGCTCTACTCTTTTTCAAGTGTTTGCATGTAACAACACCCTTGGCACTTAATGTGAAGTTCTGTCAGTCCTACAAGGTGCTCTGTGCCTATTCCAACTTTCCAAAACATCCTGCAGAAATCAATATAAAGCCGCCAGTTTGTTAATAAATCTGCAATTAAGATGTAATGAATTTTGAATGAGAAATGATTTCTTTTAAGTGTGACTGAGAACTATGCCTTCATCGTGAAATGAGAGAAGGGCAACTTGACTTCAAGCTGCTTTAGCTCTTTGCCTTGTCTTGGAATTCTCATGATCTTGGAATCTGCAACTATGAATTCAGTGCATTTCTTCCTACCCCAGGTCCATCTAGGCAAGAAATACCTGGTGGATTAAAGACAGCAGAAATTGGAGGACGTTTTTAAAGGTCAAAAGGTAAATTTAATTAGTTAAAAAATGTCCTGGGATACTTTAAAAATCTGAGAGCTAGTTTATCTCCATCTTAGATAAGTCTTAATTAAGCTAATTTTATTCTTGTGTCTCTAACTAAGTTTTCTAGGAAAACAAATCCCAGCCCAATCTTTAATTAAGGCATCAAATGTTACTGATTATTTTCACAGCTTAGTGAACAGTGCTTAACACTTATACCCTTCTACAAAAAAGAAGGGTATTTCCACATCTCTGGAGCATAATGTCATTTTATGGGTATAAGAGTAAGTGCTGTCCTCCTTAGCCACCTGGAGAAGAGTTACAGTGCATCGCATTCCAAGGGCCAGAAGATGTATTCCCAGATCTTCTACTTCCTCCCCCACACCACACCAGTCATTCAAGTAATTCAATTCTGTACTATTAACACCTCTAACTGCCATCTCTTCTACTCCCTCAGTTCCTCCTTTTATTTCATGATTCCTAAAATATTACGAGCATCTCCTTTTTTACCTTTCGTTCCACTGAACTACAACTCACCACGCCATTCATCTTCTGAGAGTATATTCATTCATTATTCCTATTCAAACATTCCGTAGCTCCCCCTAAGCCAATGAAGTTTGGCACTCAAACCTCCCTTCATTTGGTCCCAACCTATCACACTGACAATTTTACCTGTCTCTGCCTTCAATGAAACCATTCAATAAAGAGCTGCTCCCTGGCATTGCCACCCATGGCATCCTTCAGTATAATTTTGTACAGGTCTAAACCACAGCTTTTCTTTACATTTTCAAAGATGCGACCTCTGATACCTTCTCCAAGGCCTCTGCCATGCTATGCCAAGTCCATCTAGAAGTCATCTTCCCTCCTTGGCCTCCCCTGTAGAATTTTATCTGTCATTTCCTGGATGACACTGGCATTTTGTATGTTGTTAGGACTGTTTTTCTCTCTTCATAAAGTATAAACTTCTTGAGGAAGGACCATGTCAGATTCAGTTCTCTTTTTTTGTATTCAGCCAAGAGTTGGACTCTGTATTTTTGACATAGGAGGTCTTCAATAAATTGGAGCAAGTCTTCAATGAAGTACTGATACACAATAAACTAAAACTGGGAAATGGTGGTGTGTTGCCAATAAGCTCATCTTATTTAATCAATGATGTTACTTTATCTGTTAATTCTAACATATCTTATAATTATATAGTTATATCTTATAATTATTCATTTTTGTGAGTGTTGCTTTTGTATTAAAGTTCACTTCTTTTTTTTTTAAATTTTATTTATTTATTTATTTATTATTTGAGAGAGATAGAATGAGCAGGCTGGGGGTGTGTGGAGGAGGGACTGAGGGAAAGGGAGAAGCAGGCTCCCTGCTGAACAGGGAACCTGACACTGGACTCAATCCCAAGACCCTAGGATCATGACCTTTGCCAAAGGCAGACACTTAACCCACTGAGCCATCCAGGCACCCCTTAAAATTCACTTTAGTATTAAATCAAATACATGGCATGACCTTAATTCATTAAGGATTCCTTCTAGCTCCATCATTCTCAAACCTTAAACTCTCAGTGACCTGAACAATTTTCTAACTTCAGTTAACTTTCCAGCATAAACCACTGGAGCTACATCACATCAACAATGGCAACACATAACTCTAAAACATTCTAGTAACATTCCAAATTGTAGTAGCCCCAATCATATTTCCTTATGAGGATGATGGAGAGACTCTAATTTCCAGAATGGAGACTTATTCACATAGCTCTGAGCATTGACTTCTCTCATGCAAAATGTTTTCTAATATATAAATAATGAAAGTTACATTTAAGAAGGACCAAAGTTTTTAGGCAGGGATTTTCAAGATCCCTGTCATTCAAAAGAAAATGTCAGTTTCTCGTGCCTGTGATAGAATGAATAAATATGAAAGGGATGATTTATACTGCCAATTGCACAACTATATTGAATCATTTCTAAAATATAATAAACTGTAGTTAAGTGCAAACCTCCAGTTGCTGACCTCTTTATTACCTGATTCATTGTGCTACATGTACTTGGGAGGGAAAATGAGCTCATCAATCAGATGATAATGTTTACTAGTGCAGAGCTTTATTCTGAGCTGATGACTTAGAATAGCAAAAATACATGAATAGCTTTGCAACCTTCCCCATCATAAAGACTTAGCCATTTCTGTATGATTCACAGGCAAACTGTCTTTCATTCTAAACAACTAACTTTTCGGCTAATCCAGTATGACTCACTGTAAATGCAGAAGGACTTGTACAATTCAAGGTCTCCAAATGTATTTGAAGTCACAAGCTCTTGTTGTGGAATTTCCCCAGCTCTGTCAGTGCCACTTGTACTGAGCTGAGTGATCGCTTCCTTCAGAAGAATATTCCTTTTGAATTAACGTAGGTACATGCCTTGATCTGGAATATTACCATTTTGTTATATTTTAAAAAGAACTTTTTTTAATGAAAAAAGAAATTCTGGAGATATACTAAAGCATTGGTTGTCCTTAATTCAGAGATGGTCCCACCCAATTAAAATGTAACTATTTGGTAAGAATCCATTCTAGCCTTCCTAGCCCATTCCCTGCCTCATCTTGTTTTCCAACATCTTTCTTAAAAAAAAAAAAAAAAGTCCTAGATTAGCATTTCTATTTATTTTTTTTTATTTTTAATGATGTTCCTTTGTTTCTTTACCTCTCCTCAGAAAACCACTAATAGTTTTCTCTCATTTCAAAAACAAGATCTATACTACATATCTTGGCACTCTAGATCCCCTTAAAACTTTTCCTAACTTCATACAGCCCTTGTACCTCAAGAACCTAAGCCTCTTTCCAAACTCTTCTTCAAAATAATTTACATCAATTTGCACCTACCACTGTTCTCTCAAACAGGCACTTAACCTTTCTTTTATCCCTGTTATATCTGCCTTCCATGTACGGGCCTGGACTCCATCCCATTTGGGATGTAAGCTAAAGCTTACCCTCCCTGTAGCCTCAGCCAGAAGCTGAGAGAGGCCCTTAATGAATATTAAGTCAAGATGGAAGAGTCATCAGTGGGTTAAGCCTCTGCCTTCAGCTCAGGTCATGATCTCAGGGTCCTGGAATCGAGCCCTCCATCGGGCTCTCTGCTTGGAAGGGAGTCTGCTTCCTCCCTCTCTCTCTCTGCCTGCCTCTCTGCCTGCTTGTGATCTCTGTCTGTCAAATAAATAAATTAAAAAAAAAAAAAAGATGGAAGAGTCATGATGGAAATGCAGGATGAAATAAGCATTCGGGGGATACCTGGGTGGCTCAGTTGGTTGGGCAGCTGCCTTCGGCTCAGGTCATGATCCCAGCGTCCTGGGATCGAGTCCCACATCGGGTTCCTTGCTCAGCAAGGAGCCTGCTTCTCCCTCTGCCTCTGCCTGCCATTCTGTCTGCCTGTGCTCGCTCTCTCCCCCTCTTTCTCTGATAAATAAATAAAATCTTAAAAAAAAAGAAAAAAAAGAAATAAGCATTCAGTATGTCATTTCATTTTAGACTCTAATGTGTATGAGTGTGTAGGGATGGGAGGGACAGTTATCACCTCAGTTGAAAATATACGCCAGTTGTTCAACACAAAGCCTAGAACTTAGGTATTTGTTGTAGCAAACAATACAGGTTGATACCATTGCTCTGTTGCTGCCTTCTAACAGAGTTGGAAAACAGAACACTTTTGCAGACCATAAAGTTTTGGAAAGATTTTCTCGGGTGTCTGGAAAACTGACCGTCCTCTCTCTTTCTGCCTTGATCTTTAGAAGAGACCGACCTGAGAAAGCTATTCTGTGATCCTCTCCAGACAGGCCAAGAGACACGGCATTCTCTGTATTTAAGCGTGTATTTAAGCTATTGTTAGTGGTATTTTGTTTTACTTGCAGTCAAAATACTATCTATCTGATGCAGAGCATAGCTATTATATTATTAGCTATACTGGCAACAATTTTTGCCTGTGTAATAACTAATGAGCCACATACAGAGCAAAGAGCAGTGAACATGTCGGTGCCTCATGGACATACTATCCACGTGAGATTCTGCACTGAGCAAAATGTCTATTGTCAATGAATCGCTTGTGTTTCAGAAATTTGCTTGAATACCAAAAAAACAGTCTTTAAATATTTTAATGTGGGAAACTAATCAACTTGAAAGACATGATTTTGGAGGGATTTAGCTTAAGTTTGTCAACAGCTGGTGTTGCTGAGCATTGATTTTGTGCTAGATAAACAATAAACCAGATACTTTTGAACATCAATGTATTTACTTCTTTCAACTACCCTACATACCCTACCTACATAGTCATAGTACAAACTTCTATACCAAGATGGAGAGTACTCAGAAAAGTACTTTGTTCAAGGTCAAACAGCTAAATAGTTGCAGAGGTGGGAATTAAACTCGAGTTTGTTCAATTCTAAAACTGTAATCTTAAATATTTTATATATTCTTTCACAACATAGTGTATTTTTTTTAAAAGATTTTACTTTTTTATTTGACAGATAGAGATCGCAAGTAGGCAGAGAAGCAGGCAGAGAGAGAGGAGGAAGCAGGCTCCCTGCTGAGCAGAGAGCCTGATGCGGGGCTCAAGACCATGACCTGAGCCAAAGGCAGAGGCTTTAACCCACTGAGTCACCCAGGCACCCCACAACATAGTTTAATCCAGAGAATTGAAACTATACAAAAATTACTATTTATAATTTGAAATCTGTTTTGTCTGGTATTATTAACTCTAAAATAAACTGTTTCAAAGCTGTCTTTCATTTATCCAATCAATACATATTTCATGATTAATCTGTGTCTATGCTAGCCCCCGGAAATGCAAGATTCAACAATATGGTCATGATTTCTGCCCCCAACAATTACACCACTTACTAGGAAAATCAGATGTGAAGATAAACAATACTTATTACCACAGGTCTCACTTGAGGTCACATATACCTATTAAATGTCATTAGAGACTCTCCCAAGATCATCTAAGCTGAGATGTGGAAGATGAATAGGGACAGGCAGGCTTTTTTTTAATAGGAAAAAGTTAAGATCATTCTTGGCTGGGTATTACTTTGACATTTAAATGAAAGAGTGGATAGTAGATAAGACAGAGGGGTCAAATCATGGTAGGACAAGAGAGCTTTAATAAAGAATTATTTATTTATGTGCTTTTTACACAAAAAAATATAAGTTATTGAAATAAGCTTTAATATGTCAGAATAACATGATTGCATTTGCATTTTGGAAAGGTCACTTTGACTTAGGGTGTGGCAAATACATTTGAGGCATTTGTTTGAAATCAACTGGAGTTTCCATTCATTTGAATACCTTCCTCAAGTTAGCAGTTCAGAGGCATTTGCAATATCCCATGTGAGATTTGGTGGCCAAGTTTTAACCTGTATGTGACAAAAGAGTCTGGAAATGCCAGTGTCTTATGGAAACTCTCTGTAGTTGGCAGGATTTGGGAGACAAAACAGCCATTCTCTCTCTCTGATGTAGAAGTGATACTTTAAGTGAAGTCTCCATGCAAGAAAATGGTGCAAATATTGGATAAAAAGTTTGAGAATGTTAGGGTGCATTTTTACTTGTATAATGTAAGTATCCTTGTATAGAATGTAAGAATTGGGGGACAAAAAAGAGAAAAAAGAGGTTCAGTAGAGGGTAGGTCAAATTGAAACAAGCAAACTGCAGTGTTTTTGGAGATGAGGATCTAGAAGAGTCCTGACAAGTTCCAGGGTTTAGGATTTCTTGTCTGCGAGTTTGAGAATTAGAGAAACTCCTGATGGATGGGTTTATGGTAATTTGAAGTTGGAAGACAATATCCTCAGTTGTCCCTCATTGGATGAAAGGCACCGAGGCCCCCCAGTGTCTCACTGTGTCTTCCTCAGTGCCCCCAGCCTCCAGGTGGTGGCGGCTCTGCCAAGTTTTGGCATCCTTGTGTTCCTTGGGTTGGCTGGCTCTTGCCGTCTTCGCCAAACGGAGAGGTACAGGTAAAGAAAAGAAAAAGCATGAAGAGAAGAGTTAAAAGTGCAGTTCCTATCTTCAGGCAATTGGAAACACTGGGAAATGTTTTTCCAAATTTTTCTAAAGTTTCTGATTTTTCTAAGTCTAAATTTCTCTAAATTTCTAAAAGATGACTTGATCCCTTTAAAGGCATTATGATCTATATTCTTCTCTCATTTCATATTGCTGATTAGCATTTTAAAATATTTTTTAATTTATTTTATTATCTTTTTTTTTAAATTTTTTCTTTAATTCATGCCCTGGGAACAATTATATAATGTTCCAAAGTGGGCCCAAATTCTTGTTGTGTCTGAGGGGCAGCAGAGGACAAGATATCTTGATCCCTACCTTGATTGAGAATACCATGGCTTTTCAAGTGAAAACCAGGAGCAGGGTCTGGAAAGGCCCAAGTCACACTAGCAAAATATCACAGCCAAGAAGTCTGCATATCTGTGATATATAGAGCCCAGTTTGCCACACTCTAGATGGATGTTGCCTGATAGAAAGAAAACATAAGCCAGAAACACAAACCACGTGGGTCATTTTACATTTTCTAATAGCTGCATTTAAAAAAGTTAAAAGAAATACTTTTAAATTTGATTATAATACATGTTATTTAAGAAAACATATTCAAAATACAATCCTTTCAATGGAGAATTAATATAAAACAATCATCAAAAAAATATTTACATTAGGAGTTCCTAGATGGCTTAGTTAGTTAAGTATCTGCCTTTGGCTAAGTTTATGCTCCCAGGATCCTGGGATCGAGCCCCACATTGGGGCTTCTCTCTCTATCTCTCTGTCTCTGTCTTTCATGAACAAATAAATAAAGTCTTTAAAAAAGAAAAATATTTACATTATATTTTATTTCATACCAGGTATTTGGAATCCAGTGAGTAATTTATTTTATTTTTGTTTATTTATTTATTTCTTAGAGTCTGGTAGGTCTTTTAGTTATCTCAATTCAAACTAGCTATATTTCATGTTCTCAGTAACTACATGTGCATGGAGCCTACCATATCAGACAATTCTTGTTTTTTGTGAGCTGTCTGTCAGAAAAACAGTATGAAGTTTCGTCAAAAAGTTAAAAATAAAGCTACCATACAACCTAGCAGTTGCACTACTGGGTATTTACCCCAAAGATACAGATGCAGTGAAAAGAAGTACCACATGCACCCCAATATTCATAGCAGCAAAGTCCACAATAGCCAAACTGTGGAAGGAGCTGAAATGCCCTTCAACAGATGAATAGAAAAAGAAGATGTGGTCCATATACACAATAAATATTACTCAGCCATCAGAAAGTATGAATACCCACCATTTGCATGAACATAGATGGTTCTGGAGGAGATTATGCTAAGTGAAATAAATAAAGCAGAGAAAGATAATTATCATATGGTTTCACTTATACGTGGAATATAAAGCATACCATGGAGGACATTAGGAGAAGGAAAGGAAAAATGAAAGGGGGGAGTCAGAAGGGGAGTAGTGCAATTGCTGGGTTGTAGGGTAGTCCATGAGAGACTATGGACTCCAAGAAACAAATTGAGGGTTTTGGGGGAGATGGGTTGGCCCAGTGATGGGTATTAAGGAAGATATGTATTGCATGGAGGACTGGGTGCTATATGCAAACAATGAAACATGGAAAACTACATCAAAAGCTAATGAAATATTATATGGTGACTAAAATAACAAAAAATTTCAGAAAATATTTTATTGGCTATTGTATGTTTTGAAAAGATTTACAAATACACTTATACTGCTTCATTAATAAGAAAGCTAAAATATATTAGTTATCCTCTCCAGCTTTATTTATATAGAAAAATGCTATAATTCCTATAGACAAAGGGCAATTGGTAGGCATTAAACTAGGATACGCTAAAGGATTTTATGATCTAATTTGGAAAAAAAAAATAGATAAGCATGCTAAGTGCTGTATTAAGGGCACCAGATTGATTAAAGGACACATAAGGTGAAACAAACCCAGGCTAGTGTGATCATAGGTAAAATTTAAAAAGCAATTTTGCCAATATTGGATTATAGTTCATATAGGTCAGATCATGTTACTTCCCACTCAGAACCTAAAATTCAAAAGTCTTAAAGTGGCCAATAGGGCCAAAAAAATTTGCCTTCCTGAAACCCTTTCTCTGATTTTCTCCCTTTCTCCCCTCCAATCCCACCACCTTGAGCTTGCCCTGATTATCCAGGCTGGTCCTTCACTTGGACTTCATTACACTAAACATATTCCCACCATAGGGTCTTTGCATGCACTCTTTCCTCTACCTATCATTCACTTAGGTAGCAAAAGGCATTCTTGCATGTCTCTGCTCAAGGACTATTTATTAAAGAGCCTGCCTCTAAAAACCCTAGTTAAAATATCACCTACCACTACACTTTACCTTTCTATCCTGCCTTATTTTTCTTCATACCACTTAATTCTACTGTAATAGTTAATTTTACGTATCAACTTGGCTGGGCCATGGTGTCCAGATATTTGATCAAATGTTACACAAGATGTTTCTATAAAGGTGTTTTTAACAGAGAAATTAACGTTAAATCAGTGGACCTTGAGTAAAGCAGATTGCCTGCTTTTGTGTGGGTGGGCCTTGTTCAATCAGCTGAAGAGCTTTATAAACCAAAGACTGACCTCCTCTGAGCAAGAGGGAAATCTGTCAGAACACAGTCTGTAGACCCAGACTCAATTCCTCTCCGGGTCTCCTGCCTGCTGGCTAGACCCAAATTTGAATTTATAAAGTCTCCACAGTAGTATGAACCAATTTCTCTGGAGAACGCTGATGAATACAACCACCTAACTTACTAGATTTTTTAAAAAAGTTATTTATTTGATGTACTTTTTCCCCTACTAAAATGTAAATCAATGGGAGTGGGGAACTGTCTGTTTACTTTACTACTCTATTCCTAGCATGAAGAAGCTGAAGGAACCCAATAAATGTTTGTTGAGTTGTTCAATACACTAATGAATAAATTCTGCTCAAGTTGACTGCTTCGAATGGAATAATTCTGAGCAAGCAGCAACAGATAGGATCAGCTACACCGTCATAACAGATTTCACAGAACCTTAGTATTTTGCCTTTTCTCAGACTCATAAAATAAAGAACATGTTTCTTTAAATGTGGTATCTTTACCTAATCACTAATCTTTTATAGTAATGCTAATAGTAATTACATACCATGCTTCAAAGAACAGATCCCAGGAACACATGTTCACCCCTGAATGACCACATCCTTCTGAATCTTAAATAGAATGTAGCAGTTCTGCATATGTTCAAAAAACATTAGCAGCAATCCATAAACTGTTAGACAAGGTAAAAAAAAAAAAAAAAAGGCAAAGAATGAAAGCTTCAAATGACCCAGATACCAAAATTTCCTTTGCTGATTTCTTCCACAAGAAATACAATAAGAACTTGACTAATGATGTGCCTGGATGTATTGTGTCCATGTAAAGGGATATGTTCATGTAGTTATTAATGTTATTATTTTTTTCATTTTCTCATTATCACTGAAACTCAGTTATTATATCTCACGTCTACTTCAAAAGCTAATGACTTCATCATGCATTTTTTTCTCCCAAATATAGGCTATTATTTACACATATGAGTAAAAGCAAATAGCCATGTTTGCAAATACATGTACACAAAGTGTAACCCATATGGCTTTATGGGAGTGTTAAGGTAGAATCATTTGCACATGGGAAGAGGAATTGTTAAAACAAAATAAAACAAAGACATTGAAAAAATTAACACTCCCATTTTGGTTTGTTTGTCAGAATAAAGGGAGTACATCTTGTGAAGGGAACAGAACATTGATGTCAAGAGCAAGGGACTCTGGTTCTAATACTGCCAATGACTGAGTCCTCACCTGCGGGTCATGGTAAACACTGTGGACTTCCGTTTCCTAAAACTCAAAGTGAGAGGATGCCTTCCAGCTCTAAGATGCTCTTTGATTTCATGAAATAAGTAATCCAAATATGCTGTACTGAGAAACTGCTCCTTTTTGAAAAACACCTTAAATATCAAAGCCACAGTGGGCTAGACATTTAAAAAAAAAAAATCATCAGGAACAACTTTACCCAAATCTTACCTTTTGGAAATGAAGACTTTCAAGAATATGAATATTTAGTATATGTGTGAAATCCCATAATTAGCTTCCCAGAGCCTTTGGTTTATAAGCCAGAGCTCCAACCACATGTACTCTGTTTCCTAGAAATGAACCTTCATTTATTTATTTCACTCTTTCCAAAACTTTTTTGAATGGTAAGAGCTTTATTCCAAGACCTTCAAATCTTTTTAAACAATTTATATTATGGAGGGCCGTGAATTTTTAAACCCTTGGTTGTCAGACTATGACAACTGAAACAGAAAGCTGCAAAAAGTCACTTGTAAAATTGTCAAATCAAATCTAAGTACAGACAAGGCTATCAATTCCCATTTGCATATAAGCCTACCTCTTAGAAGTAGTTTTTCACAAGGTAATACTTCATGATGAAACTCCTCCTTCTCTGTTATTTTCAATTTATAAACCTATTTAGTTAGTCATTAGTTCCATACCTCTTTAAAAATATAAGTATATTTTAAAGGAGAGGCTCTCGAGTTTAAACTAGCTAGTTCAGGTACAGTGAAATACTTAAGAGGTTATTTTGTCCAATGGGAAAAGAAGAAATGCAATGCCGATTTCATCTTTTATGCCCCTTAATATAATAAAACCTATTAAACTTTATACTGTTGGTTTATTGTAGAATTTTACTGCAGAAGAAATATTTTAGTATATTTGACTGAAGCCATCCATCTACCTTACTAGTTCTTCATGCCTTGGTGCCCATGTTTTTGAATAATTTTGAATCCATACAAGAGTGTACATAGTCTAAGTAGTGCTGCCCAAAAGAGTGTAAGAACTATAGCAACACCAATGTACCCATCCAACAGCCTCCATGCTTTCCCCAGTAGACCTCCATGAAACAATGACACAAGGTTGATAACTGGAAAGAGAACTATGAAAACACAAAGTAGAAATTTAAATATGAAAGAGAGGATGAAAGACATAGATATACACCCAGAGGCAAAACTTTGTAGAAAGACTGAAAGAGAAAGCTAGAAAGAACACATTCATTCATTTATCGAATAGCTATTCAGTAATTAATGTAGGATGAGTACTACATAATAATGGGAACCCACAAGAAGGTATGATGAGCTTTAGTAGAAGGATACATCTATGTCCTGTCAGCTTCACAAAAGTGATGACATGTGAATACTCAATGAATAAAGACATAGAGAAGACTAGAGGCCTAAGCCTTTTTAAAAATTAACAGTAGGGGGTATATATCCTAAAGATACAAATGTGGTGGTCCAAAGGGGCACATGCGCCCAAATGTTTATAGCAGCAATGTCCACAATAGCCAAACTATGGAAAGAACCTAGATGTCCATCAACAGATGAATGGATAAAGAAGATGTGGTATATACACAATGGAATACTATGCAGCCATCAAAATAAATGAAATCTTGCCATTTGCGATGACATGGATGGAACTAGAGGGTATTATGCTGAGCGAAATAAGTCAATCAGAGAAAGACAACTATCATATGATCTCCCTAATATGAGGAAGTGGAGATGCAATGTGGGGGGGTTGAGGGGCAGGAAAAGAAAAAATGAAAGAAAGTGGGATTGGGAGGGAGACAAACCATAAAAGACTCAATCTCAAAAAACAGACTGAGGGTTGCTGGGGGGAGGGGTGGTAGGAGAGGGTGGTGGGGATATGGACATTGGGGAGAGTATGTGCTATGATGAGTGCTGTAAAATGTGTAAATCTGGCGATTTACAGACCTGTACCCCTGGGGATAAAAATACATTATATGTTTATTAAAATAAATAAATAAATAAATTTAATTAAAAAATTAACAGTAGGATTAAATAAGAAGGAGACTTTTTTGGTTGGCATATTCCATTGTTTTAAGAATAAATGCCAAGCATCAGATGAGAAGGAGAAGCAGTATCAGTCCTAAGCAGTAGAGTATCCATAGTAGTTGTAGAGCATAGAAATGACACAATCAGATTTCTTTTTTTAAAAAATCAAGGATCAGGTATGGAACAGGCAGACAACATAGAGATTAGATAACAGGGTTTTGCAAAAGTTCAGGAAAGAGTTATTGGAAATGTCAACAAAGGTTTTGGTGTTGAGAACAGAGAGGAGGTGAAGATTTGGGCAGGAGACTACACTACATCTCAGGTGTCATAGACTATCCCTGTATTTCTATACCACACTATGCACGTGTGCAGGGATAGAACATTCGGCAGGACTAACACTTCCCTGAGCCAGCATGCAGCCCCTCATTAAGAACCTCTAGGGACAGTTGGCTGACCTCAGTGAAAAACATTCCCTGACATCCCTCTCCTCCACATTCTTCCAAGCCTTGTTTATCCTTCCCTATAAAAGAAATTTTCTTCCTGCCTGACATTTGCAGATCTCATGGTTAAAGTGTTCTTCTTGTCCCCAGTCTCCAAAAACCCTTCCCAGTAGAGTCTCTACTCTATTTGCTTTTGATGGTTTAGTGATTCTTATTTGTTCAGATTTCAAACTGCTCCTTTTCTTTTTTTGTTCCTCCTAGCTCCTTTGTGTGCCATATATTATGCCTCTGGAATGTGGACTTGCTTGAAAGGACAATATTGCCTTTAGCATCTATTTAAAATACCCACATTTTCAAATAGTATGTCTGTGTCAAAGCAGAAGTTGCAAGGCGTGAATGAAATGATACACATAAAGTAGTCAGTACAGGGTCTGGAACAGAGTGAGCCCCCAATAAGTGTTGGTTGATGTTATTTTTACTTTTCTAAATGTTACTATATAATGCAGATCTTAGGTCATCATTTTCTCTGGGAAAATTTTTTCTTTTGCTCCAACACGGAAGATAAAATCCAAATTCCATAACATAACTCACTTGGTCTTTTATAATGAGGATCCTATCTACTCTATTAGCCCCAACATGGAGTGGACGCTTCATGCTTTATTGAACTTCCAGGTCTTGCACATAAGGCTTCCTAACCTTGCAGATGGTCTTTCAACTTCCTCAAATGCTCTACCCTCTCATTCCCCAATCAATATGGAAAACAATTTTTGCATATTTTAAACTGTAATGAAATGTCAAGAACAAGTCTTAAATGACCATTCTTAGAGATCACCTTTTTTTTTTTTTTTTAATTTCTGTAGTTGGGATCATTTTATCTCATTTTATTATAAATACAATACTATTGAATAAGCATTTCTATGTAATTAAACTATTTTATAAACATACTTATCTGTGGTTCCATGACAGTTCATTTTATGTATAATCCATAATTTATGTGACTAATTGAATAGTGGTTAGCTTTTTATGTTTTATCTATTTTCTGGCTATTATGAATAAGATTGTGATGAGTTTATGTACATATACATTTATCAGCATTTTTGGTAATTACCCATAGTTTCATTATGCTCACAAAATCATGTGCCAGAACCAGCTCACTAGATCAAAGTATATAAATATTTTAGAAGTTTATACTGGAGTGCATGAGAAAGTTGTGTTCGCACGACAGACTCACCAGCATTGCCTTGGTTCCTTTTTTATCCTTTGCTAGTTTATTCTCATTCTGCGGCCTACTAAAAACAATAACAGTAATGATTTTTGAGCACCAGACTTATTCCAGACTCAATAGGAAATGAATTTTTTAAATTATTTATGTCATTTTCAATGTGATGCTTTAACTGATTACTTAATCATCATATCGACCTTTTTTTTTTTGGAAGTAGAAGTTCATATCACTTCCTCCTTTCTCTAGTTTGGTCCTAATATTGTTTTTATCATTTCAAATGTGAGCCTTATATAATAAAATATTAATCTTTTGCTTTCTATTCTATTGTTGTCATTTTAATTTATTTAATTATATTTGAATCTTTTATTTATGTTTACAATGAAAGCTATTAATGCTTATTTCAGAAATTTTATGATATAATATTTAGCATGTTATTGCTAGATAATTAAAATTATCTGTAAGTCCATATTTTTCCACTTCAATTACTTAACATTTGGAAAATAATATTTATTCATCTTTCCAACATAAAATTTTAGCATATTGTCCAGATTTCCTTTTTGGGCATAACATGCGCATGATCCGAGAAAAAATAAATTTAATATTTTGCTTTCTTTAGCTACATGACTAAGTGAAGGTAACTTCGTTCTTATAATTAACAATTACCCTATTACTAGGTAAATTTGTGTAAGTCCACTTGTTTTGTACATTTGTTTTAGATGATGTTACGACAAATACCCTTGCATGCAAACATTTCTTATTTTCTGATTATATCTTTAGGTGAAATTTTGGGAGACTGAATTATGAATTTATATGAAGGGATTTGCTACAGAGATCCAGCCTTGGGCAATTGTGAGAGCTGGTTAAGCCGTCTCTGAAAGCCTGTTATCTGCGTGCTGGAGCTGAAGGCTGCAAGGCAGGTAGTCAGGAAGGAAAAATGGATTTAAAGAAGTGGGCAAGAGCCAGCACAAGCTGGGACACACAAACACCAGGAGAGGAAGTATCCAGGGAGTCTGCTTCTCTGATTAAAAGGAGTAACAGGGGTGCCTGGATGGTAATGGGTTAAGCCTCTGCCTTTGGCTCAGGTCATGATCTCAGGGTCCTGGGATCAAGCGCTGCATCAAGCTCTTTGCTCAGTGGAGAGCCTGCTTCCCCGTCTCTCTCCCTACTTGTGACCTCTCTCTGTCAAATAAATAAATAAAATAAAATAACGTTCAGAAAAAAACAGAAATGCAAGAAATTATTATGACAATAATGACAGCTAATTCTTGCATCACATTGGCTATATCCAGGCACTGTTGTATGTGTTTAATACATAATAAAACTTATCTCTGTAATAATAGCCCTATGAGATCAGGACTACCATTCTCCTTCTGATCCATGAGAAAAATTAAAGCACAGAGGTATTAAGTAACCGCTAAAGGATCCTTAGACAATGTGTTTGTATCCTAGAAAATTTCAAAAAGGAAACAAAATAGCAATACCTTCTTCATTATGATGTTTTTTGTTTGTTTGTGTTTGTTCTTCCCGCCCTCTCAACTCATTGTCAAAATTGGATCGCAGGTGAGGATCCGCTGGGAGACAGTCTGAAACTGGTCTGAAGCCAGAGGCTGGAAAGGTCTAAGGTCATTCTCAGTTTCCAACATGACCTCCAGCAACTCAACATGCTTGAGTTTTGTTTTCTTTATTGTTAAAACATTGAGTGATTTAATGTACTGACTCTATGGTGTATTTACTCTGTATGTGTTGTTGTCTTTAAACATTTGAGTTTAATCTCAAATTCTGGAAGTTGTTTTCAAGATGAAGAAAACTGCTTCCTGAGGTTGTAAAATTTGAAAGAATGAGGGTAAGAGGGGGAGAAGGAAGTCTCTTTTGCACATGCATAAAAGCACTCATTAAGCTTTAGTAGATATATCTGAAATTGCCTTATCTCAAAAGAGACAATCTATAGAAAGAGGGTTAAAACAATCAAGAACAATTTACTGTTATTTAACACAGAGTAATACATTTAATTTGTCTTGAATGCAGAGAAGCAGCCAGACTAGAAAGACCAGTAAGAGTGTAGAAATCCAACGTGATACCTGAAGACTCTAATTCAAATAATTGAGGTGAGGGTTAGGAAATCTATATTTTTGAAACGCCCAGATCTATCTGAAGTGCAGCTGATTTGGGAGCCATCACTCTAGGCAGGGCGAGGCTCCGAAGTTTGTAACTAGTGATATAAAGGGTCAGACTTATATTTCAGAATAACCTCTTTTTGCTATATGCGAAAATGGATTTGAGTGGAAAACAGAAGGAAATCTGAACCTCACAAACTAAAGATTTGTAATATTTTCCAAGGAAATGAGACAAGGCAGCTGTATCCATATTTTCAAGAAGAAATTAAATTAACATGTGAAACATAAATACACTAGAGTTGATTCTCAAAATTGTGCAAATATGTCTTTACATGAACCTCACCTTACAAATGAAGCAGCCCAGGCTTTCTGCCACAGAGATTTACTTCCCATGGAAGACTTACGGCCTCTTCCTTAGTGGGAATGTGGTAGTCAGAAAACCCATATCCGTACATACTACCATGACATTGACTTTCATGTTCCAAGGAAAGGCACTGAAACCTCAAGTCCTCAGTTTCTAATTTTATGAAAATGGATGATAAAATAATTCCTTTAAAATTACACATAAGGACTAATAAGAAATGAGCTTAGCAGGGTTTTGATACATGTTAAAAGCTACTATGATTTAGACTACATCAGATGGTCATAAAAAACAACAAATACAATTTTAGAAAACTTTATTTTTTACATCAGCTTTAGGTTTACAGCAAAATGGATGTACAGGGTTGGTACAGCCATAGCAAAGGGATATTCCAGTTCCTCTCTGTGCCCACACATCAGAGCCTCCTCCTCTGGGAATAACATCCATCCTTCTCCAAGGGGACGTTTGTTAAAACTGATGAACTCATATTTAACACATCATGATCTGAAGTTAACCTGAGGGCCCACTCTGTCTATTGTACATTCTCTGAGTTTGGACAAGTGAATATTGACATATCATCATTTTTATATGCAGAGTATTTTCATAAAAATTTTTCTTACCATAAAACATCTTTATGTTCACCTTTTCATGCCATGCCTCCTTCTACTCACAGCTACCCATGGCAACCTTCAATCTCTTTCTTGTCTTCATAATATTGCTTTCCAGAATGCCATATAGTTGGATTCATCCAGTTTGTAGCCTTTTGAGATTGACTTCTCTCACTTTGTAATATGCATTTGAGGTTTCTCCATATTTTTTCATAGCTTGATAGCTCCTTTTTTTTTTTTTTTTTTCCAGCCCTAAATAATACTCCAATGTTTGGATGTACCACAACTTACCCATTCACCCACTGAACATTATTGCCTCCAAATTTGGGCAGTTATAGATAAGACTGTTACACAAAACTGTGTGCAGGTTTTTGTATGGACTTAAGTTTTTCCTCTGGGCAAATATCAAGGAGCACAATTGTTGGATCATAGAGTAAGAATATGTTTAAGAAATTGGTAAATTTCTGTACATTCTGCTCAATTTTGCCGTAACCTCAAAACTACTCTAAAAAATAAAATTTATGAAAAAAAATATGAGCAAAAGCAGGAGACATAAGGACAGAGTCAGAGATGTGAGCTAAGTAAAAATATGTGTACAAATAGACAAGTGTAGCAGCATATGTCTGTGTGTGTCAATACTATATATATATATACATAAATGTGTATATATACACATACATAATATAAAATATATGCAATTTGTAGAAAATTATATAAATATCACTCATTTTAAAGTAGTCACTCTATCCCTCTGACAGAGTTTCTGCCAGCAGGTCAGCCAGCTCTACTTTGATCTCTCCTGGCACTGAAAACTAAACATAATCCAGTTTCCATTCTTATAATCTTTTCATTTCATTGCAGGAAATTCTTATTAAGATAAAACAACATGATAGCAGTTAAGCAAAGTCCAACTGTTTGTATGTGTTTGTGTATGTGTATGTGTAATATCTTAGAGCTGCTGATGGTTGATCCAAGTTCAATCATGGTGTGATTCAAGAGGAAAAAACAAATTGAGAAAGGGGGAGAAGTAAAGAAGACGAAGAAAATGGGGAGGCAAGAGAGAAGAATAAAGGAATAAAATGGGAGTGAATGGAGGCAGAGGGTGATGTGGAAGTGATTTTGAAAATACTCTTGAAGGAATGAACCAGAAACAAGGTAACCTTGTCTCCACTTTGTCCATGACCCACAATGGCTGTTACTCACACAGTCCACATGGATATCATTCCATTGTATTATAGAATGAACAGAGAAGCTGGTGCCATTTCCTTTTGGATCATATTTTTTCAGAAAATAATAGGAGACCATTAAACTGAAAGTAAGAAAAATTCAAAATCACACAAGACACGATTTATAGGTATGCCAGCTATACACAATATGAATTAATAACATAAACATTGGTGTATCCTTACTTCAATTTCATGTTAGCCCTTGACGACATTGACCCTTATCTGAGCCATGTGTTCCTGCAAAGCAGGATAGATCTAGAAATTGTCTCAACATTTTTTATAGCTAATGACGAAGGACTGCTCTGCTAGTACATATTTTGGTTACTAGTACCAACTATACTCTTCCTCAATGATTCCTATAAATCTTATGATAAGACCCACCTCCACCTTTTCTCATGACTCCCAGAAGACTCAGTGATGACTCCTTGGTTAATTTGCCTCTGTAATACCCCAGGTCTCATTCCTTTTCTTCAAGATGGTCCTTACAAATGAAAATCCTTTTCATTGCAATAACCTGAATGAAATCATCTCCCTAATTTGAAGGTAAATTTTGTCTTCCATGCTTTCTCATCTATATCTTAGCTTAACATTTTTGGAACTCCTTACAATACACTATTTAATGACTTACCACTTCATAGCTGTTGTTTTCTTCAAGGGGCCACTTGTTCTGCTTATTTTGTTTTAGCATTGACTTCATTGTACTGTATGTTGTCACATGTCACATTGTTTAGAATCTGAACTTCTTATTTCAGGAGACAGTGCTATTTTGTATCTGTGAAAGCAATCATAGACCCCAAAACATAGGTATTTTATAAATGAATGAATGCAGTAAGACAATCTATGCTATTGACATGAAACCTTTGCCTATCTGACACACAGTGCCTATGGGTTTTCTCAAGTCTCCTTTAAGAGTGTTTGGTTAACTGCAAAAGAACTTGTTATCCAAAATGAATTTCTTACTGATGAATTTTAATTAAAAGCATTTTTATGTTCTCTATAGTTACTTTGGATAGTAATTATAGTTGCCTTCCCAACTCCTCTAGCTAGATTGGTAGAAAGTCATCGAATACAGCCAGAAACCATCTTCATGTATGGGTTATAAATTGCTGCGTAATGAACTAACACACAACTTAATAGCTTAAAATAATAATATTTATTCAGCTCAGGCATCTATGATTTTGTTGAGTACTTCTTTTTATCATGTATAAACTCCACCAAGAATCTGGTCAACTATGAGTCCCTTCAGCATCTTCGTTAACTTTGGTTGGGCTTGGCTGGGTTGTTCTGGCTTCTGCCAGGGCTCATTCACAGGTCTGATGATTGACTGGCTGCCATCCTAACATGACTGGCAACTAGGCCACCCTCCTTCCATCTTCCAGTAGGCCAATTTTGTCTTGTATTCATAACATGGCAGGAATACAAGAGGGAAACCAAAAGCACATAGATTTCCTGAGACATAGGCTAAGAAATGATTCACAATGAAATGCCCCTGACTAGATTCAGTCATGAGGCCTGTTCAGGGTCAAGGGTGGGAAAAAGAACCATCTTTTAATGGAAAGAGCTACAAAGTCACATTAAACAGAGTGTGCTTCCCATGGAGGAATGAAGCATTGCAAGTATTTCTGCAATCAGACCATAACACATTATTTGTACGAATCCGAACAATTTTACTTAGAAAATTGTCCTTTAGGATAAGTAAATAAAAAGCCAATCCTACAGAAGTAGTTCAGTGCAGGAGATATTTAAGACCACAAGGGAGACACTGAAAATAAAGAAGAAAATGAACACTAACACTCGGTGGCCTCCTTGGTAGCAAAGACGGTGTGTACTCTGCACATTCCATGTATTAGGTCACATGATTCTCACTGTAAAGTCCCCTCCCAAAAAAAAAAACATTATTCCCACTATTTTTTTCAAATAATGAAACTGAAGTAAGAGAGTTTTAACTATATCTCTCAATGTCCCATTAGGAATAAGTGGCTGAACCACGATTCAAATTCCATTCCCAAACCCAGGTTCTTTCGCTGGTCACAACTGTTGCTGAAGCACTACTCTTCTATCTGTGTTTCCATTGTTTATTTAGTTCCCTAACAGTAGGAGAAGCCTCAGAAGACAAAGGCCTTGCCCCCTTTCCACCATGCATTAGTTCTAACAGAATGCTGCTATTAGTTTACAAGTATGATGATGTTCCAATGTCTTGTGACTAAAAGAAAAAAAGTCAATTAATTGGACTCTGAATAGACAATTCAATGCAGTGGTACTACTACTACTAATAATAATGGAATATTCTTGGAATCCACAAGGACACAATGAGAATTTTTTTTTCTTCATGATTATAGTTCCAAATCTCATTAGCTCCCTTACAATTAGCATGCATAAAAAACAAGGCAGTCATGGGGAGGGGTGAGGGGAGGCAGGCTTCCCCTTCAGTCCCACACTGAATAATTCTGTAATAAGATAGTGAATAAAAATATGTTTCCATCAAGTAATCCGACCCACAAAAGACAGATCTGTTCAAGGCAGTCCCCAGGAGGATGAGGTAGCTGTGGGGAATCTCTGTGACTTCTGCTTTCTCCCCCTTTTGTTCAGGAGGCAGAAACAAATCTTCCCAAAATGAAACCTTTAAATATGAAACGATCACCAGAGGCTAATTGAAACAACAGACAATTGAAACAAATTATGCATTCTTCCCTCAGATAAGAGACTTAAATTATAAATCCTTCAAGTCTAGAAAGTGTGAAATAAATTGAAATGCAATTAAATGTCAGAATTAATGACATCTCCAAGTCATTTCTTAGAGCATCTCTGGAAATGCTTTGAGGTTTTAGGAACACTATATTTATCTTAATCAAGCTTACCTCAAGTTTTGCTTTAAAAAAAGGAAGAAGAAGAAGAAGAAGAAGAAGAAGAAGAGGAAGAGGAAGAGGAAGAGGAAGAGGAAGAAGAAGAAGAAGAAGAAGAAGAAGAAGAAGAAGGCGGCCTTAAGATCAGCCCCTTGGTGGTCTCTACCTGAAAATTCAGGACTCTTTTACTCTTTTCTTCTTTTTTTTTTTTTTTTTGCTTTGTTTTGCTTCCACCCACTCCATTCTTTCTTGACTAGCATTTGATTGAGCAGTAGGTAGCATGACTTGTTTTAAATCATCAAGTCAGTTCTATCTTCCTTGTTTATTATTATGTGAAGTTTATTGAAACAGATGATTATATTGAGCTTCATGCTGGAAACTGCACAAAATTGATAATCTTGTGAGTACAATCACCTCCATGAGCTGAGGAACTGCTGCTGTTGGTGAACTTAGTTTGAATGGATATCAGTGTAATTTGTTTGGCTGACTCTTTGTTTTTCTGGATATGCCTGAGTGACTAAAATGACCTGGTTAAACCAAGGGCAGGGATCTATGCTAAGAACTGGTGAGATATATTATGCATGTGTCCCCAGCATCTTAGACAAGCAGGGACAAGTGTTCCATCACATATATACATGCTGGATAAATAAACTGGATTCCCATACCACTTAAGAAAGCACCCCAGCTAATGAATGACAAAGTGCCAATGTCTTCCTAATTAATCAAACTTTATGCTTCTTTTAGGAAATTTTGGTTGGGGCAAATCTTGCACTGAGACAAAAGAAACTTAAGTATGCAGATGTCAAAAGCAATGTGGAATAAAATAAGTAATTATAAAAAAAAAGAAATATCATATACTTTAGAGTGTAAAAATCAGTCATTACTTTAATGACAAACAAAAGGCTATGTAAAAAAAAAATTTTATAAAAAATGAGACAAATAGGGTAGTCATCTTCCCAAATTTCTTTTTTTAGTTGTATTCCTTTTTTTTGTTTTGTTTTAAGATTTTATTTATTTATTTGACAGACAGAGATCACAAGTAGTCAGAGAGAGAGGGAAACAAGCTTCCTGCTGAGCAGAGAGTCTGATGTGGGGCTCAATCCCAGGACCCTGAGATCATGACCTAAGCTGAAGGCAGAGGCTTAACCCATTGAATCACCCAGGAGCCCCAATCTTCCCAAATTTCAGGGAAATTACATGAACTCTTTTCTCTGAGAAAATGTGAGATATACCAGTGGTTTGTTTTTACTTATTACAATTTAAGGAGCCTCTGATCTCAATGCTCCTTCATGGGAATCTAATTATCCAAAAATACTAGAAAGAAATAAAGAAACAAGCCATATAAAAAGGAAAGAGTTTAATTTAGGGCTGGAAACAAAGAATGTAGACTTCAAGGTCTAGACTCAAGGGAATTCCTGTATTTCCATTCAAACATTCAGCAAGAGTTCTTTTGAGATAAAAGCTGTGACTTTATATGAACTAATGTCATGTCTCTCTATGTGTAAATCCACCAAATTAATGTCATAATAAAGCTGTATAACCTCAAAGGAATTATATAAATAAACAACATCACTCAGAAATGCACTTCCTTACACATTAGTCAAGATCAAGTTCTGTGGTTAGAAAAAGTCAGTTATTTTCCATGTTATAAAAACTTGACATACATTTTTTTTTTCCCTAAATCATACTATTAGGAAATGTCTGAGTGGGTCTGTCTGGCTTGTTGATCATATACTAAGCCATCTTGACTGCCTTATATGCATTGTCTAGACCAGATTGTAAATTCCAAAAAAGCAGGGTCAGTATATCACTGTAATTTGAAATTAGAGGCCCTCCTGCAAATATTTAAAGAAAAAAGGTTTTCTTAATTATAAAGTAAGCAAATGTCCCATTGGCATATCTCATTACACGCTCACCCCTTCCCCAGTACCTCGCTTCCCTGCCCTCACTGCCATCACATATTCTCACACAGAGGACGTCTGAGCAGTATCTGTGGTTCATGTCTGTCTTATTCTTTAAGAAGTCCTTCTTACTATTACAGAAAACCAAAAGGAAAACAAGAGAATTGAAGCTTTTATACTATGCCTTCATCAGACATTTATTAAAACTGTATGACTCCATTGAAAATCTGTTGATAGCCATGTAAGGTGTACAGTGTAGTTAATAGCCTTCACTACGTTCAAATCTTAGTTCTCAGAAGCCAATTTTATATTTGGAGCAATCTGAGTGAAAGGTACAGGAGAAACTTGTGCTCAAATTCTTGTGAGTCTTACATTATTTCAAAAAATAAAGTCTAAAAAGAATAAAAAAACTAAAAACAGCCATACTGTATAACAGACATGGTGTTAGGTGTTCATACGCAATTGAATCAGTTAATTAAATTTAGGAAGAATAAAGTGCAAGTATTTCTGTGTTCAGACAAACTGGTTTTATGTGTGTGTTGGGGTGCCACACTTGAACAATAAATATTCTAAGCTATCAATGAAATGAATGAGTCTAAGGATCTATGTCCTTTTTGACAAGAAATAAAATTATACTCCACACAATACCATTGATGAATCTAAAATTAGACAGTCTTTCCATTCAAATTCATATTATCCTGCAGAAAACAACACTGTTCTGTTCTAATCTGTGATCAATTCCTCTTGATTTTAAACTGTTAAGATTTTTCAGATCCATCCATTTCTTGACCTCTATAGCTATCACCTTAGCCTACATCACTAAGAACTGTACCTGGAGGTGGCCTTTGAACCAGCCTCTACACTTTCTATTGCTCCCCCCAACCTTTGTAATTGCCCCCAACTTCACTACACTGTAACCTCCTCAGAATAGGAATGGTGATTATGTATTTATTTTGGGTTGAACTCTGCCAGAAGGGGGCTCTCAGACAAGAATTTGAGTTTGAGGTGCTGCTCACCAGAAACACAGGAAGGAGAGCAGAAAAACAAGGTACATGAGAATGGAAGCTGATAAAATGTACCTACCTCATTCTCTCTGTAGACAGGGCAGTGAGAGTAGTTCCCCTTCTGAAGAAGAAACCAGAGTGTTTATTTTTTACAGTTCATCCCTCATTTTCTGAGGGCTGCTCTTAGGAGGGAGAGTGGATCTTGGCACCCAGAGCCCACACTCAGCAGGCAGGATGGAAGAAGGCCATCAAGCCGTATGAAGTTCTTATAGTAGATCCCTGTAGGCAAATACTTGAAAATCAAGGGCCATGGAGAAAGGTGTTTCAACAACAGTGTTTGCTTTTCTATCACTTTTTATCACTATTCAGCAATACGCCTAACACAGTACATGATATAGTAGGCAGGGAAAAAACTACTTAAATAATTAACACCAATTGTAATCCTTCTATAAAAATAGCTTAGAATACAGTGGGAAAAAATAGTCCCCTTGGATTTCCAGGATAAAACAAACTTATTGCATGGGTCCTCATCATTAGTAGACACATCTCTTGTCTCTGCAATAGCTCAGGTTCATAAATTTCCCTCTTATTAGGAAGATAAAAATTTCCCAAGATGAATGAGTGCGAATTTTTTTAAAGCATGTAGCTTAAAAAGAAGATAAATAATATTTTACTTAATATATCTCTTATCAACCTTAAGAATTACTGCTTTTAATCATACTTATTCCTGCCTCCAGCTTTCTATTGAAATGCAATTGTTGACAACAAGCTGTGAAGATATATTATACCTTTCTCAGAGGTAAGGATTGCATCTTGTTCCTTTAAATCTTCAATGTCTTGTACATACTGGGTGTTCAAATAAATGCTTCAAACTAAGTAGTTGTTAGATGTGGTTCATTCTATATGTTTAACTTGAATTGGCTTCAATTAAATAGAAAGTAGTCATATCAATCAAAGATACAGAGAAAAAAATAATAGTGGAAAAAATTCCATATTTCTTTTTTCATTCTTATTCCTGGAGGCCCAACCAACCACATTTTTCACCACATACCTCAAGACCCTTGCTTCTGGAATATGGGTCTTCTAATGAGCTTTTCATTTTTTCCACAAAACCTTCTATTCCTGACAGATGAAGAGAAGGGGTCCAGGAAGATTGGCAAGTGGTATGCAACATGAAAAGGAAGTTCCAAGTTGTCTTGGCATCTATCTGGTCTGTGTAACCAAGCCAATCCAACCCATTTCCTAGGGAGACTGATTCTGTTGTCTTTTGTCAAAGATTGGCTCCTGTTATATAGCACATTAAGGTCAGTGGGACAGAGAAAAAAGATCATGGACTCTGTGGTAGTAGATTCTGTCTTCCACATTGTCTTTGCCACTTAATGATGGTAGGATAGTCACCTAAGTCATCTCCAACTGTCCCTACATGCCACCTTCTTATCTTTAAAACAGGCACATTAATTTCCATCTTATGGTAATCTGAGGAAAATTGGAAAATGCATGAACATTCACAAAGCATTGACATCATGCCTGACACATGAGAGATACCTGGTACCTACGGACATTTCCCTTCCAACTTCTCAAGACTGCGGTAGTGCATTTCCCACTAAGTCTCCACCTGTTCTGTCTCCTGTTCCTATTTACTTTCTTCTGCAATTTCACCTCAAGTCTTCCAAAATGGTCTCTTAAACTATGACAGCATGTACCTACATCTCAGCTTCCAGAATATGTCTTCAATGTTGCTGCCTGTCTGAGCTCACAGAAGCCTGCCTGACTGATGGGTTTTGGAATAAAGGTTAGATTTGGTGAGATGAGGGCCAGAACCTATGACCAAGAAAGAATTTTTGAGACATCTTTGATGCAAAACAGTGGTTTATTAAAGTACAGGGACAGGACCCCTGGGCAGAAAGAGTTGCTGCCCTGGGTTTATGAGGTGTGACTGACTATATACTTAGGAGTTGGGAGAGGTGTGGAAAAGGGTTTTTGTATCTTAAGGAAGAGTCAGAGATACAGGAGGCCTGGCCATTGCCAAGTTAAGGTTGTTTTTCCTTGTAGTAAGGCATTAGCAATAAGATTGCTGGGAGCTTCCTGGAGGAGCTTTGCACTTTTCCCACATCTAGTGTCTGTTAATGGGCTGCAGATTATAAGGACATTTAATTGTATCTGCATTTCCTTCTGGAAGCTAGGCCATGGATAGAAATGCTTTGTTCTTGTAGATCGCTAAAACATCTGTAAACCGAGGGAGACTGTTGTCTTGCAGGATTGTAATCTCTGTAAATGAACTGTTTTTCCTTTAGGGCAGCCAGGAATGCCTGAGGAATGTCACACATATCCCATGCATGGATAGTTTGTGGGGTTGTTAGCTTCTGCCTGTCCTCAGCAAGCATTCTGCTCCCTCATCAAGATGAAGCCACCCTTTCTCCTCCATTCTTCTCCATCCTGCAGTGTGGAGGCATCATGAATCTACCTGATGCCGCTTGGGAGGAAATTCATCCTGAAACCCTACACTTCGGAGCTCAAGGTTTGCTGAGCTGGATAAAGGGTCAGCAGCTGCTGGCACGGCGCCATGTTGCTTTCATTGACTCTGTAGCCATGTGACCCAGAGTTCAAGTGAAGCTCCTGTTTTATTTTGCTTTTTAAGCACCCCGTCCATATCACACAGTTCTATAGGGAAATGTTCTTTAGCTCTTGCCTGGCAAGAACTTCTAACTATCAGTGAAGATTTACTTTTTCTTTTATCCTATACCCAATTAGCTGTCTTCTCTCTGTCAGTGTAAAACCAGAAATCAACCGTCTTTCTGTTACTGCTCACTGCAATAACACTCTACTCAAAGCATCTTTGGGTCTCCCAGACTTCACTTAGGATTTGGGGTATTTGAATGACACTACATTAACACTTGACTTTCTTCCCTCTCCCTCTAAATACTTTGCATCTCTTAATTTGCTTCCTGGAGGCATCCTAGAAAACACACTTCTCAGATCTTATTATGCTGATTAGTTCATCATTATGCCATCCATGACCTGGGGCCTCCCTTTGAGGGTTTGAGATTCCTAAGGAGCCTTAAAACTCTATGGATCATGGTCTCCATCTTGAGAGATAAATGTAGGTTTTATGGAACTTAATGAAATTATTTTTATCTGTCCTTTCATGAGAAAAAATAATTTAAGAAATACTATTTTTGCAAATTTTTCAAAAACAGAAATGTATGTAAACACTGTTACAAGTCCCTGAAGCTTAAATTTCCTAAACTTCATAATAACCATTCTCTATCCAAGGCCACCCACATTTTCATTGAATAGAAAAATTGATAAAGAGTTTAAAATTTTCAACTGGTCCGTATTCTCCCTCCATCAGTCTTTGGAAACTTTGATTTAAATTGTCACATATACTTTGGAAAAAAGAAACTATTGTCAGTATTATCTCTAAGTTATGATCATGCTTAACTCCCTTATTCCTCCTTTCAATGACTTCAATATCCTCAAGTGTTAGGTCCGTGATCAAAGGAGCAAGACTGATACAAAGTGAAGGACAAGCAAAGCTTTATTTCACATCGAGAATCAAACCAACCAGTCAGGGCTGCCTCTTACAGAGAGGGCGACCACTCACAGCCTCACAGACTAACATTTATAGAGCAAAGGCCATGTGGTTGGGCCTGGCCACACGCAGGTGACCAATGAGATTGCAACACACAGAGAAAGCTGCTCAGTCATGCTAGGTCACACACGGGTGGACAATTGAATTACCATTCACCCCATAGTAGCTATTTGAACTAGCCTATCACCTTGGTCAGAATTGGCACCCAAAAGACACCCCAAGGGCGGGGCCCATACTCCTTGGTAGCTAGGGAGACAGTATGCGCCCCCACTGATTGGATATCTCCACCTGGCCCGACCCACCCTTGTATTTGGGTTTTGTTACCTGGGACTGGTTTCCAGGACTTGTTTTTAAGTAAGTCCCCTGGGGGAGGGGGAGAGACAGGGTCAGTTCAAGTTTTACTGCATAAACAACAAAATAGCTGTTCAACTGAGAAGAAATCGCTCTGGCTAATAGGCTGTTACACTAGTATGTTAGAACAATTTAAAATCTGTCCCATTTCTTGGATCAGCTCCTTGAAACTCCCATGAGTCCCCTCTAATCTCTAAATCAGTGTACATATTTTTAATGCTAAAAACTGGGGCCTACTATGAAGATGTTGTAAATGCCCTATTTTGGAGGAGGAATGTCTGAGGATCTGATCTGAATGTCTGAATGATCATTCTAGTGGACCCCACCTTGCTATTGCAATCTTTTCCTTTCCTTTGTATGTCAAAATTCCTGGACAAAGTAAAGTCTCTTGATGAACAAGGATTATACAGCTACCTGACCTGTGGATGAGGTATCTTAAAAATTTAGCTGATTACTCTAGTGGCCTTATCCTTTTAGGGATAGGTTAATAGTCCCTCAGTTTCTTATTAAAAGCCTGTGATTTCATGTTCTCCATTCTCTGCCACAGTCTTGGTTCACCTAGATCTCTAAAATTAAAGCAGATATTCTTTATTTTTATTAATTGTCCCAAGGCTCACTAGGGAGCCTGTTGTCATATAACTAGCACTTCACTGAGAGTCAGACACCTCTTGATTCTACTACTTTCTTTCTATGAGACTTTGGGCTTCTGCCTCCATCTTTTAATTAGGTCAAATATAAATAATATTAACTACTAATTCTACAGACCTAGAAATATTATTGTGGGAATCAAATTAGATAATTTATAAGGGTAATTTTAAATATCAGTGATCTAATCACATAAGCAGACTAAAATTTTCTTTTCCTTTTTTTCTCTCATTAGTTTATTTCTGAATAGTTGATAACAGTGTTTATTAAAATTTGAAAATAAATTAAAGGATATATAGAGATACACATATATGTGCATTTTTTAAGTATGTCACCCTATCTGTTTTCTGCCCTCCAGACATATTTTATGTATATTTAGAGAGAGAGAGAGAGAGAGAGATGGAGTTATTTAAGGAATTGAATCATTGATTACCAGGGCTGACAAGTTTTTGAAATCTGTAGGGCAGGCCAGCAGGCTGAAAAATTCTGGCAAGAATTAACGTTGTAGTCTTAAGTCAAAAATGATTTAGAGGAGGAGGAATTTCTTCCTGTTTGGAGGACCTCAGGTTTCTCTAAATCTTCCTTAACTGATTGGATGAGGCCCATCTCATTATGGAGGGTAATCTGCTTTCCTCAGTCTACTGACTTAAATGCTAATCACATATAAAAAATGTCTTCACAAAAACATCTAGATTGTACTAGTGAAGTAGTATATAAGTGTTCTTTTTTACTTTTTTATGTCTGTAGATAGCTAGTCTATAAATATAAATGTTAATATATATGTATGCCTAATGTGTATGTATATATACATTCATATTTAGTATGTAATGAGAAGATTCTATAGAATCACATACAAAAAGAGGACTTGCCATTCTCAAGAGTTACAACTATTCCATTATATAGATGGACTATTTTTTTTTTTAACTATTCCCTATTGAAGAATATTTAGACTGTGTTTACTTTTTGACTCTTACAAACAATACTGCAATGAATATCTCTGTATATATTGAGCTCCTGGCAGGGAAAATCTGTAAGATGAATTCTGGGAAATGGAATCCTGAAACAAGTGCACATTTTAAATTTGATGGATATAGCAAAATTGAACTCCTTAAATGTTGTAATAATTTACATTTAGTGCAGTTGGATTTTTTTTTTTCTATACATTTGCCAATACAGTATGTTGTCAGATCTCTATCTTTTCCAACCCAGTAGGTTCAAATGCAATTTGATCATAGCTAAAATTTGCCGTTCTTATGAAGGCAAGAATTTTGTTCATGAGTTTGAAAGACATCTGTTCTTCCTTTACTAAGAAATGTCCTGGTTTTTTGCCCATTTTTCAGTTGACTTGTTGATAATTTTCTCATTAATGAGACATAAAAAATCAACACATTATAACATAATTTGCAAATATCCCCCAATGTGTCACTATCTTACTTTTTAAGGTCTGTTTTGAAAATGTTATGCAGACTTTGTATGTATTTGAATTTTTTAATAATTTATTTTATATTTTTAGCATTTTACATTACACTTTGAATAATCTTTGGTTCTTAGAATCTTATTAATTTATTTTTTGAAGTTAAAATTTTGATCTGATTGGAATTTATTTGGGACTAAGAAATGGGATAGCAATTTGTTTTCTCCCAGAGATGACTGCATAGCTGTTGTGCATTTGCTAGCTACCCCATCACATCCCTACTCATGGGCAATGCTAAATTTATATTATTTTTGATTCTCCATTCTGTTTCATAGTCTTTCTACCATACAGGTTTTTTTGTTTTGCTTTGTTTTGTTTTGTTGCCTTTCTTTTTTAACTCCCTCCCTGCTCCAACTCTCAAAAAAGTACCCAGAAATTAAATGCAAGGAAGAACCAAGAGCCAAATCAAGGCAGCCCAAGATAAACGGGCTCCCTCCTACAAGGCCAAAGTCTGGGCCCTGGGGTCTCCACTCAGCCTAGTAGTAAAAGCTGGTACAGAAAAAGGTGGATCCAAAAGCTGGCATTAACCCAGTCCAGGGGGATTTTCTGCAGTGGGCCATCCCTAATGTGGCCAGGCTGTGTAAGAAGCAGTATGTGTTGCTATTGTCAAAGAGCTCCTTTTTATAGATATCTGGAGACTGGGTGCCATGCGCCACATAAGCCAAACCTAAGGCCCTCTGCTCTGGATAAAGCACCCAAGGGGAAGAAAGCAGCACCTGGCCCAGCCATGTCAGTGGGTGGGCACTACCACACAGTTTTAATTGCTATCTTCATGCAATATATTTGGCATGCAATATATTTAGGACTAATCCCCACATATTTTAAATTTTTTTCAGTGTTCCAGAAAATATGTATTTAATTTGTGTTAAATATTTTAAAATCATGGCATACATATCAAGTATTTATTCTCACTCTTTATACAGATAGAAAAAAAGTGCTGTTAAACTGAGAATAAGTAAACAATTAATTAGCAACAGCTACAGAGTATTTTGGAACTTGCCTTTTTTTTTTTTTTTTTTTCCCCCAAAAGAGAGATACTTAGCCATTACTCTCTACTGTGGAAGCTGTCTATAGATTTTGTTTTTAAATCTGTTTTCTTTTCATAGAATAATAATTTTCTTAGCAAGGCTTAAAAGCTAAGACAAAGCTAGAATTTGTTTTCACAGACTTTGCATCAAACTTTACTAAGAATAGTAACAGCTGAGGGAGGTATGGTTGTGAGGGAAAGTTGTGTGCTAAAGTCAGAGAATTAGTTATTCCATTTGCTTGCACTAACGACAACAGGTCTTCTGCTATTTGATATACAAGCTAATAGATTTGCCAATCATGAAGGCAAAGGGGACTGATAAAAAGCTAAAGCTTTTATTAAGTAGAATCTTAAACTCATTTTTAACATAAATAGTAATTTAAATAATCTGCATTCCCCCAAAAAAAACAATCCCTTTGTTGTTGTTTTGTTTTGTTTTTTCAAGAACACATTCAGCTATGTAACATATTGTTATCAGATTGTTTGGGGTTGTAGGGTTTTGTTTGTTTGTTTGTTTGTTTTTCAGACTATCTTTGGAAAAATAATTATCTATAGCCCTTTTATAATATAAAAATTTGTGTACTTTATCTGAAACCCACCTGATCAGACATTTTAGAGGAGTGACTGAAATCTATATTTTTAAAAAAAAATCTAGCTGGTTTTTCTGACAAATTTTGGAAAATAATGCTCTGGAGATGTCTCGTCAATAATGCCAAATATTTGGTAAATTATTTCATTGGCTATCACTTAATAGTTGCCTTATTGAAAAAGCCAAGTTGGTTGTCTATGACTAGTTGTCCTTAGGTTTCCATTTCTTTTTTGTTGTTGTTGCTATTTGTTTTTGTTTTTTCTTTGTGTGCTTTGCTGTATTTATTTTATGTATTTTATTTTGTTAACATATAATGTATCATTTGGCCCAGGGGTACAGGTCTGTGAATAGTCAGATTTACACACTTCACAGCACTTACCATAGCACATAGCTTCCCCAATGTCCATATCCTCTCCCTACCCTCCCTCCACCATCCTCTCCCTACCCTCCTCCCCCCAGCAACCCTTGTTTGTTTTGTGAGATTAGGAGTCTCTTATGGTTTGTCTCCCTCCTGATCCCATCTTGTTTCATTTTTTCCTTCCCGATCCCCCAAACCCCCCACTCTGCATTTCAAATTCCTCATATGAGAGATCATACAATAATTGTCCTTCTCTGGGTGACTGATTTCACTCAGCATAATACCCTCTAGTTCCATCCAAGTCGTTGCAAATGACAAGACAATGGAATACTATGCAGCCATCAAAAGAAATAGGTTTCCATTTCTTAACCTTGAGGTATTTACAGACTTAGGTTTTAGTTTGCTTGGTAGGCATTAGAACCACCCTAGTCTAATGGGCTCCTTATTTAATTAATTTACACTATTCAGGGGCTCTGCTGGAATTTGAAGTAAGACAGATGAACTCCCAAGACCCTCATTCTTAACCATGAACTGCCTTATAGTAAATCCAGATCTGGGGAGATAATATTAGCTGGGCACATGTGAAGACTGTAATTTTCCTTTCAGGTTGATATAGACTCTACTTTTTGTTGTCCTTGTGTGCATGCCAAAAAAAGTAACACCAATGACAATAAATGTATCTTTGTTATACAGATATTTGAGAAGAAAACAGAAGGATCTTTATGCTAGATTATCTAGCAATTTCTGTTTATCTGGTTTCTATCAGATATAGTTACTAATAGAGAGAAATATGTATCTCACACACACACATATATAAATAGATGGTAGACTCAAGTCTGATACAGCAATCAGTAATCTCTCTTATTATTTTTGTTGTGTTAAGCTAATTAACTCATATTTTCAACTTGTAGGCTGAAAAGGAATTATGTGAATAGAAGTTTTGAGCTTTTCTTTGTGTGTGTACCAGGTTTTTTCTCTTGGGTACTATAAAAGGATAACATGATAGCACCCACATTTCCAAAATGGGTCACTGATTTCACTGCAAATGCAGTGAGTGTACTGTTTTCATCAGAGAGAGATGACTATTTAGTGGTTCTTCTTGTGCTTAAAAATACAGAAGCAATTTCTAAACAACAACACTTATATATCCTTTACATAAAATTGGAACATCTCCTTTGTTCCTCTGTTTATTAAACATCCTGTCAGAAATTAATGGTAACCGGGGGCGCCTGGGTGGCTCAGTGGGTTAAGCCGCTGCCTTCGGCTCAGGTCATGATCTCAGAGTCCTGGGATCGAGTCCCGCATCGGGCTCTCTGCTCAGCGGAGAGCCTGCTTTCCTCTCTCTCTCTGCCTGCCTCTCCATCTACTTGTGATTTCTCTCTGTCAAATAAATAAATAAAATCTTAAAAAAAAAAAAAAGAAATTAATGGTAACCAATAGAGGTTGAGAGATCTTATCTGCAGTAGACAGACAGTTGCATAGGTTATATTATAGAATATAACCTATATATATGATATATACATATCATATATACACAAATACCCCATGCTGCCTGCCTATCAGTCAGAAAACTTTCATTTTAGCTTTATATAAATATTCTAAATGGCCAATATTTGATTTTTCCCCGCTAAAGAGCCCAGTTACTCTTGAATAACAGCTGTGCAAGCTGTAAAGTAAGTGAATGAATCTTTCCAGCTTTTGGTAAAAGTTCAAGATCTTACAGTCAGTGTGGAGTTTGCACTGTTCTGCTCACTTCTGCGACGTCCATGTGCTCTGTTCCATTTTAAGCAACGCTGAAAATGTGGTTATGGCCCAACTTGGCTTTATGTCTTTTTCCTTTCAGCATCTATGTAAAATGAGCTTCTTATTTAGCAGATATCTTCTTGTATTCTGTGTTTTAGCTTAAGAAAAATAAAGGGCTTATCTATCATTACAACTTCGGGGTACTGAGGGTAGATGAAAGACCAACTGGCTTCAATTTTACCACACGCATCATTAAAATATTTGCCAACTACAGAGACTTTTCCAGCAATTGCCTACTACTGGTTCACATGCTGATCTGATATGTTAGAGACCTTCACCATTGGGACGGCCAAAGCCCTCCCCAGATGTATGCAATGTACAGCAAGGATTACATCACCTGCCACCAAAGGATAACCATTTCTGATAAGATGCAGACAACCGTGCTTTTATTGGGGCATGGCAAGAGTATAGAGCAGGTATGGTTTCCAGTCTGGGAGTCTGGGAAACTAACTCAAGTTTAGAATAAATTAAAGCAATAAAATGGAATTGTTAGGATTCTAGGAGAAATAGGTGTTTTTATTTTTGTTTTTGTATAAAGATTTTGTTTATTTATTTGACAGAGAAAGACACAGGGAGAGAGGGAACACAAGCAGGGGGAATGGGGAGGGAGAAGCAGGCTTCCCAGGGAGTAGGGAACCCATGCAGGGCTCCATGTGGGGCTGGATCCCAGGATCCTGGGATCATGACTTGAGCCAAAGGCAGACTCTCAGGACTGAGCCACTCAGGCACCACAGGAGAAATAGTTTTATACACTGTTTTGTTTCATTTGTTTTGTTTTAGTGTTGTTGATTTTTTAGGTCTTAAGGTCTTAAAAGGAACTATTCTTTTTTTGTTTTTTTGTTTTTTTTTAATTCAAATGTCTAATTAGTTTAAGAATGAGGAAAAGCATTCTAACTTCCACATAAGAATGGATGCAAGGAGTAAAGAGAGAATGAGAGAGGGAGAAAGGAGGCTGGGAATTTGATCTCATATGTGAGTTTATTTCAACAACACTTGTTGATAACTCCCTTGGACAGTGTAAACTTTTACTGGCACCACCAAGAGGCAAAAATATGAATTCAGATAATCCACTTGGAAAATCAAAACTGCACATGCCACACTGGTCAGAATGGCTAAAAATATCAACTCAAGAAACAACAGATGTTGGTGAGAATGCAGAGAAAGGGGAGCCCTCTTACACCGTTGGTGGGAATGCAAGCTGATACAGCCACTCTGGTAAACAATATGAGTTTCCTCAAAAAGCTAAAAATAGAAATGCCTATGACCCAGGAATTGCACTACTAGTTATTTATCCAAAGGACAAAGACAAAGTGATTTTTAAGGGGCACCTGCACCCCAAAGTTTAGAGCAGCAATGTCCACAATAGCCAAAATATGGAAAGAGCCCAGATGACTATCAACAGTTGAATGGATAAGGAAGATGTAGTATATATAGTCATTGGACTATTATTCAGCCATCAAAAAGAATGAAATCTTGCCATTTGCAATGACGTGGATGGAAGGGTATTATGCTGAGCAAAATAAGTCAGCCAAGAAAGACGAATGCCGTATGATTTCACTCACATGTGGAATTTAAGAAACAAAACAGATGAATAAAGTGGAAGGGAAGGAAAAATAAAATGAAAACAGAGAAGGAGGCAAACCTGCTGGAGTCTGGCCTCGGCAGTTCCCCGAAGGAGGGGCAGTGTCGGCCAGATGAATGGGAGAGTCACACAGTGAGTTCTCGTCAGTAGTCAGGCATCTCCATCTTTATTCTGATTAACAAGTTTCTTATATAGGCAGTTTGATTGGGGTAGGGGATCACAAGCACTCATCAGATAATTTCTCTTGGTTCACCACATGTTAGTTTAGTTAAGCCATAATGGTACAGACCAGCACCAGGGATGGGGGAGAGGGTCTTGCTTCTTGAGTAATCATGTCCCTCAGAAAACCATGGGAGGTAGCACAAATATGTACTTTTTGGTAACTTATTCTGGGGCCTGCAGGAAAGCAAGATATAGGTTAATGGAAAACGAGAAGCTTTAGGGATAAACTAGGTAGTAAAGAACTGTAGGAAAACAAGAGATAGGTTAATGGAAAACGAGAAGCTATCTGGAGGAACGAAGTATGTAGGAGAGAAGTAGGAACGGGAAGGCGTTACCTTTGCAGGGGGCAGGTGTATTTTAATGGCTCCCTTTGTGAAAGCCTTGGACAAATATCAGCTTAAAGAGGAAACCATCTATAAGGGTACACATTTAAAGTTCTCCATAATCCTAGGTACGGAAGAATTTACCTCCTTGGAGTTCCTCTGGCCCATAAGCCTGAGAGATGTTTGCAGCAGATTAGCAAGGGGCTGTTTGTTTGAGAGAGACCCTGCTTATCTGCAGGGTGATCCCGCCCTCCACAGGGTTAGGCCGGCATTAGTTCAAACCCTAACCTAGTGGGGCAGTGCCCTCGACCATGCCTCATGGCTCCCAACACAAAACCATAACTATGTGAAACAATCTGAGGGGTTGTTGGAGGGGATGGAAGTGGGGGGCGGAGATAACTGGGTGGTGGGCATTAAAGAGACCACTTACACTTGGTGTAGTATGCAACTAATGAATCATTGAATTATACCCCTGAGTTTTGGAAGGGAGGGGGGTGGGGGGTAAGGTGAGCTTGGTGGTGGGTACTAAGGAGGACACATATTGCATAGGTACAGCACATAAACAATGGATCTTGGAACACTGGAAAAATATTAAATTAAAAAACAACAACAACAAAAAAAGAATCATACCCCTGAAATTAATAATACAATATATGTTAACTAACTTGAATTTAAATAATAATAAATAAATAAAATCTTTTTTAAAAGTTAAAAAAAAATTCAATTAATCCATTCGGAAGTTGAAAATGAATTCAGGTAGCAAGCATGAGAACTGGAGTTTACTAACCACACATAACTTTTTGGAAGCTATTTTCCACCTTACTAGTAAATCAACTTTGTTTTTAAACTGGTCAGTAATAGGTGTATATTTCCCTCCGAAATACAATGCTTATATAGCAGAAGTCTTACACATGTGTTATCATTCCCACAACAGGCACACTTTTAAAAAACAAAGTGAGTTTTTGATTTTATATCAACACATTGCCTGCCTTCAACCAAACAACAGGATGCGTCACTGTTCTGCCAAAAAAAAAAAGTAGATTTGCATTTTTCTGCTGGAGTGAAGTTTTTAACTTTGAATCTCACTTTTGTCATTATTTTTTATTCATTATTATTTTTTAAAATATTTTATTTATTTGACAGACAGAGATCACAAGTAGACAGAGAGGCAGGCAGAGAGAGGGGGCGGGGGGGGGGGGGAAGCAGGCTCCCCGCTGAGCAGAGAGCCAGATGCGGGGCTCATCCCAGAACCCTGGGATCATGACCTGAGCCAAAGACAGAGGCTTTCACCCACTGAGCCACCCAGGCACCCCTCACTTCTGTCAGTTACAAAGTAAAGAACAAGGAAAACCTCTTTGCAAGGTGATTGTAAGAATGAAAGATAATGCAAGTAGGTAGGAAGTACAGCTTGACACAGGTGGTCTCTCACTGAAGGAGGGATTACTATCATTATCTGGACTTGGCCTCCCTTCCATTCCTGTTAACTTTCACTGACTCTGAGCCCCTGTATGGTGATTAATGTATGGGATGATTTCTGAAATTTCCCCAAATATCCTGAGAGGATCAGTTGATTCAATAGTGACCACCAAATGACATTTTTGTCTAAGGTGAATTTTCCCAATTTTCTGAGAGGTGGGAATAGAAATAATAGCACAAGTATTCTGTAATATGGTCAGTGGAAAGATATGTTTTGGTCTATACAGCTATGCAATAAAATTTTGCATGTTTCAGAGTGATTTTTCAAAATTTTTTAGGTTTAATAGTCCAACATAAATTCTGACAACTGAAACAAGCCTGGTATTCGATTTCCACCTCATTCTTCAGTTGTCTATCAGAGGCATAATCCCCTAGTTTCCCCTAGAGAAATGATGGTAGGCCATTAGATCACTGGCTAAAGAGAATGAGTAACAATTTTTAATAACAGAATTCTGCAAAGCTCACAAGCCTGATGATATGTCTTACAAGCACAAAAGGTAATTGCTCTTAAATGGCATTTTTTTCTGAGAGCTACAACTTTCTTTTCTCCTCAGTTTTTGAGAGTAGGGATTCCTTAAAGATTACCATTGTAAGGACTCAGGAATAAGTGAATCTCAAATCTGAAAGTTACTTTCTCTTGATCTGATCAGTTTCTGTACATTTCAAATATTCTTTCCTTATTTAGGATAATGTTTTAGTAACTTACCTTTTAAAATTACTTTCTAATGTCTTACCACATAATACATTTGAGGTTCTTACAACATCATTGGTTTTCAACAGTAATGAACTCCTCCAGCTCTGACACTTACCTGTGTAACATTCTTGATCACTTATTCCTTTCATCATAAAGGGCAAAACTCTCTCTTAATCACTACAGTTATTTACTCTTCTGGTTTTTTCTGTTGCATCCCCAGAATAGGATTCTAATTTATTCCTTTGTAGATCGCCCTAACTCATATACTTTCACCTCAGAACAGGAGTCCATTTTTTTTTTCTTAAATACAAAACAATAAAAATAAAGTTATCTTGGCTATTGGTTAAGATTGGGTAAAGACAGACAAGAATTCAAATATGCGACATCTTGGTTCAGGAAATAGTCAATTGCTCTGCCCATCATTCTTGCCTTTACTATTCTGTGCCTCAGAGACCCAACAATTAATTTTGAAGAGATGTTGAAATTTCACATAATTGTGGTTTCATTGACCATCAGTCTTTCCTTCCTTTCTGTCCAGGGACCATGGCGCATTCTCGCTTTCATCGTCCTCTGCAGTGACCCGGGACCAAATGACTGATTGTATTTTAGTGAGCGGTCCCTGCATTTCTGGACCTACTAAATACTCCATTTAAATGGCAGACTCTTGCCCCATTTTTTATCGTCACTGTGCTGATGTGGGATCCCTCTAAGTGCATCCTATGAATAGTTTAGCGTCCTCAGGAGTACGCCGAATTTCTGTAATGCTTCATATGTCATCCGCTCCTTTGTCACACACATGGCTCCAATTTTAGTACTTTATTTCTAGTTGGCCCAACAATTTAGTTTATTTTTCCCTGATTGTATCAATTTATTTTAAGTCTCCTATTTCTGTGTTTGGATTCCTACCCCTGTCATTCCCACACCCTTTGGTTTGTAATTTTGTTTTTCTATCAAAATATTTGATCTGACTTCTCCCTGTTCTTTTCATCCTCATCTGGGTTTCATCTTAATATTTCATTCTTTCTTTCTTTCTTTCTTTTTTTTATTCCTACAAAGTATTTTCAATGCCTCATAAACATCAACTGGTTCTTTTTGAACTAGCCATTTCGAAAGTCTTTCAGGTTTTCACATCACAGTGACTCCTTGTAAAAATTCACAGTCCTTGTAATGTAGGCTGGGACTAGGGAGGAGTACTCTGGTCAGTCTAAATTAGCGTTAGCCTCCAGCAACAGCCGTTCTTATATTCTGCGGTACCAAAGAGAAAACTTCTCTACATGGACATCAGTCTCAGGACTGCTCCCACAGCAGAAAAGGGAGCAAAATCAACAAGAGGGAGAAAATAGAGATCAAGAACAGCTTGGTTTCTGTTTAACAATTTTGGGGCTTTGTCTTTCAAAATCCTTATCCAGGGGCGTCTTTGACCCAGAGAAGATTTAAAAAGAAAAGTCATCTTCCATTCTGGCATCAGATATGATTCAGTTTAAATTACAGATGAAATTGAATACTAAATTCCATTTACTTAAACATAATATATAATAGTGTTCTTTAGCTGCTTCTGTAATGACTTACGTATTTCTTATCAGATGTAAGCTTTAGGAAACTGTCAACATAGGAATAGAAAAGAATCAAATTGGAATTATTTATTGTATTCCACTCTTAACTCCATGACTAATTCTCACTTGAAACTTTTATGGACATGAACTGTTTCCCTACATTTTTAAAGCACTCTAATAGACTTATTTTTATGTTAAATATATGTAACAAATGCCTTTCCTGTTATATGTACTTTTAACTCTTAATTTTAAATGATTTGACTTGTTCCAATTTGGAACACATATAACTAAAATAGTTTTAAATGAAGCTCAGATTAGGAAAATAATATATGGTTGTGCAGTTTTTCACACTCTCTCTTTCTCTCTCTCTTTCACATACACACAGACACACACATACACACACCCCACATAGATATGCAGGTGCACACACACAAGTAAATTATTTATTTAGTTACAAGCCAAGACAAAAGTCCTGAGGCATAGTATTCACTCATTTAGCCTCACCACATAAAAGTATCAGACTCTATGCTGTATGTATCAACTTATAGCCCTGAGTATCAGAATCTATGCTTTATGTTGATGATGACCAAAATAATGAAACAATTAGTCCTTGCCAATAATGAACTTTCAGTCCAGTTTGGGAAGTATCCTTATACAGGTAAATCATCTGTCTGTGTGTCTAAATGTTGTAGTATTAGAAATGGTCGGGTATCTTGAGAGCAGAGAGCAGAGAACAATCCTTTCTCTTTGGGAGATTCAAGTAAAGAACAAAAATGTACAAATCTCTAAAGAACTTGGGCATAGAATCAAACTGACCTAGATTTTAGTCCAATATTTTGCAATCTAACATTTGCATGACCTTAAAAAAATATCTCAATCTCTACCTTAGTGTTCTCACCTAAAAAATACAAGAGTAGCCACCTCCAAAAAATGAGCTGCTTTTAAGGTTAAGGGGTATGTTATAGAGAAAACTTCTGAGAAAGTTTTGAAACATAGTATCTTCCAGCCCACACTTCTCCTTTCTCTGTCTCTCTCTCTCTTTCTTTTCTCTATCTTTCTTTCCTATATAAAGATGAGGAAGCGGGAAAGCACCTGCTTAGGGCATAAGAGTTTAGTCATGGCTGGAATGGGAGGGAGGCAGCCTGGTGGCACCTGCACACAATGATGGCAGTTTGGACAAGCCTAGATTACCCAAGTTTCACTTGTCATATTAGAGATTCTGAATTTAAGAATTAAAACCATCTACAAACATTTGGTTTATGGTATATGACATAAATGACTTTATTGCTTCAGTAAATTCTTGCTGGGGAAGAAGTTGCAAATAACTTTGTTGTTTGCATAGGAACTTCCTAAAATCCATTTATCTGAACAACTTGCATCCAAATAAATGGCAACTTCTCAAAGCACTTGACTTCTATGACAACAGTTTATACTTCTAAAACTCATTTTAAAATATTTGTCTCCTATATCATCCAGTCTTAAAGTATGATATTATGAACTTTGCTTGATCCCAATCAGATCCCTGATTTAGATTATCAGCTTTAAACTCTCTCCAGGTTTATTAATACCATGTCATTGACCTCCTATTTTTGAGAAGCTACAAAGACAGTCAAAATAGTCACCTCCTGCATTACCACAAACAAGAAACTTGGCATGCCTTATCAAGAAATTAATTTGGTGTGTTCCCCCCCCCCCCAAGGAATGGGCAATCAATAGACTTTATCTTTAATTGCTTTTAAAATTGTTGTTTTGTTTTAAACTTTAATGGTTTCATGAAACCAGAATCATTAAGAGTGTTAAGTTTGACGGTAGGAGAATAATAAACTAAAATAAATAAGAAAGGTGAACCAATTAGACAAAGCCTATTGAAAGTATTTAAGAAAAACCAATAAATTAAACCGAAATAGTGGCAATGCAGAGGGGAAGAGGTTACGTTACCAGGTTAGAGCACCTTGCTGAGGGGAGATCAGCAGGGCTTTTCAGGGATAATGTTTAGGAATAAGGAGGAAGTAGGATTACATGACTCCAAGGTTTTAATCTTTGAGACTTCGCAAGAATCAACCAGCTCCTTAACTCCAATAGAAAATAAAGATACAAGGGTCATGGGCTGGGCTGGGTAACGGGATTGGTGTTTAACTGCTGAATTTGAAGAATTTGTAGAGTGGATTTCAATTGGGAGCACTTTCCACCCCAACAGCCCCAGTCCCAGAAGAGGTTTTGGACAATGCCTGGAAACATTTTTGGTTGTTACAGCTCAGGGTGTAGCAATAACTATCAGGTCAAAATCAGGAATGCCCCTAAACATCCTACAATGTGCAGGAAAGTGCCCCTCCCCAAAACAAAGAATTCTCCTGTCTAAAGGAATTATGCCACAGCTAAGACATCCTGGTCCAGGGGTGCCTGGGTGGCCCAGTCGTTTAAGTGTCTGTCTTCAGCTCAGATCATGACCCTGGGATCCTAGTATCAAGTCCCATTTTGAGCTCCCTGCTCCATAGGAAGCCTGCTTCTCTCCAGCTCCTCCCCTGTCTTGTGGTCATTCTCCATTTCTCTCTCTCTCAAAAAAAAAAAAAAAAAAAAAAATATATATATATATATATATATATATATATGTATATATATATTTAATTTATTTACTATAAATATATATATATATTTATATATATACATGCAAATATATATATACACATTTGCCTATATCTCTCTCTCTTTCCATGTATATATATGGAGAGAGAGAGAAAGAGAGAAAGACAGACACCCTTGTCTGTAAGGAAAAATAAATAACAAACTCTTTGTTAAACAAACTCTTTGTTAAAATACTTATAATACTTACTGAATTAATAACTTTTATACCTAACTGTAAATCCAAGGCAATTCATTATAAGTAATACAAAAATGGTGTTAGGGAGAAGCATACTTTTTCAGGAAGGAAGAGTGGGTAATTTGTTCTCTCTGAGCATATTCTGCTCTTCCTCAAACTAGCCCTTGCCTTGATTGTTTCTGTCACTCTGGTGATCTCTTTATTTAAGTGCTGCCTACTGAAGTCCTACCCATCTTCCGAGATCCGTATCAAGGTCATGCTATTTATTTTTTAAGATTTTATTTATTTTGACAGAGAGAGAGAGCATGAGCAGTGGCAGGGGCAGAGGGAGAAGGAGAAGGAGAAGCAGGCTTCTAGCTGAGCAAAGAGCCACAAAGCGGGGCTCCTTCCCAGGACCCTGAGATCATAACCTGAGGTGAAGGCAGAAGCTTAACCAACTGAACCACCCAAGGGCCCCAAGGTCATGCTATTTATTTAAGAGTCCTCTTCACATACCACAGCTCTGCTCCATGTGAAGCAGCAGTTCTCATAGTGCTTTATTTAAGTTACCAGCTCAAGTCTTCTTTTATAATATAACTAATAACACTCCATCTTCAGTGTACCATATTTCCAGTTTCTTACAGGAGGCACATTTATGCCTCACTCGTCTACCCTTTCACATTCTAGCAGGGAGCTTCCTTTTGCCCAAAGAGTTAATGAGCAGCAAACTCATGCAGGGTTGAATTCCCCTTCCGCCTTGATAACTGGGCAAAGCTATATTATTCATCAGGTGTCTGCATAAGTTTTGTTATGATTTATTTTTCAAAAACAGGTAAAATTATGACTTACATACAGATATAAAAAGAATACGAGTTGAAGATTTTATTTAACGAATTAATGAAATGAGAGAACCAGGCAGATGTTACGACTATTTCAAAGAAGAAGTCAAAGAAGCATAAATTCATAGGGAGAAAAGATAATTGAAATGAATGTACAAAGAGATGAACACCAGCTTCTCCTGGGGAAGGGGAAGGAGAGGTGACTAAATCTCCCCTGGACAGAACATATTTGCATGTCTGTAGGTAAGAGTGGGTTTGCTTTGCTTTTCCTTATCCAGCATTTACAGAGTCAGAAAATAACTCCCAGGGAATCCAGTCAGATAACTCCAAAGAGTTTGCTCTAGACAATGCATGCTTTTCCCTTTTTAAATACACATTTTCCCTTATGGCTTTTTTTTTTTTTTTTAAGATTTTATTTATTTATTTGAGAGTGAGAGAGAGAGAGAGAGAGGGAGTCAGAGGGAAAGGAAGAGGGAGAAGCAGACTCCCTTGCTGAGCAGGGAGCCCTACATGGGGCTCAGTCCCAGGTTCCTGGGATCAGGACCCAAGCCAAAGGCGGACGCTTACCAAATAAGCCACCCAGGCACCCATTCCCACAATTTTAAGAATTTGCCCCTGCAAAGATCTAAACCTTTTAAATTAAGAGGGAAAAAGAAGTTTCCAGGAGAGAGTGGCAATTAGATCTATTCTAAACTACTGTGTGGTTTTCATGTCACTTTCCCTTTTGATGCCCTTACAATCTTGAGCAATAGAATGACTCTAAAACCCATAGTGTACCACTTCAGGGTTTGAAGTTTATGTAATATATTATGTCGTCTTGTGGCATTTAAAAAATACCACGATTAAGTGTTGTAATTTCCCTTTATTTGACAATTACTTCAGGGTACATGAACAGTAGGTTGCTATTCATATCCTCAGAAAATACTTTCTCAAAAAAAAAAATGTGTTGGACATGAGAAAAAAAATGTATTGGAATATATATGTATATGTGTTTTTACCTGTACCACTGTAAAGTTAAAAAAAAATAGTAGGCTGAACTGCAAAATTATTTACAATGAAAAGTATATTCTCTGCAGTTTCTTAAAACACTTTAAGTTCTTATATTAGGCTTCAACAGATTTCCCTTCTAAGTGTTTCCAATTACTTTTTGGCCTGACAGTTTCATCTATTGCCCACATTAATTCCTAATTTCTCAGACTGTGTCTGTGTCAGACAGAGCTCAGATCCTACTGTTTACTCCAACGGTAATTTCCTCCAGATTTTGTGTTCTAACCCAGGGACCACACAAAAGCTTTATTTAGGATTTTTTTTTTTTTTCTTTCCTAAAGCTTCTGGCGCTTGCAAATTTTAGTTTTAAAAATTCCTTCCCAAGGTTGGTATTATATCTCTCTGCCCAGTAATCCTTCTTCTCCTTTCCTATTTTATGCTTTTCTTTTTGAGGATAAACCAAAACACTGGGAAGATTATATGTAGGCTTTAAAAAATGCCTTTCCTTTATTTCAGGAGGTGCCAAACCCTTTTAGGTGATTATACTAGTTTATGATCAAAGCTCCTAGGATAAGTCAGTTTAAAAATAAAGGAAAAGCTTTGAAAGAGACTGTGACTGAAACCAAATTACCTTAAATTCCCCAATGACTAAAATATTTCAGAAAGATGATGACAATGGTCATGACAATAATAAAAGTGAAATTTATTGGGTACCTCTTATATATCAGAAACTATTCTAAAGTGCTTTACATACATGACCTCGTGAGAACTTCATATGATAGGAAATATTTAAAAAATATTAACCTCTGTTTCTTTTCAGCCATTCCTCATTCTTTTATTCAATCGGGATGACATTTGATATTTTCTTCTCTCTAGTTGGAGTTGTAACAACAGACCTGCAAGAAAGGAGACCGAATGCTTTATTTTTGAATTTCAAATAGACACTTAAATTCTTGGCACAGTTTGTATGAAATAAAGGAGTTTAGAGAGGTTTTTTTTTTTTTGTCATTATTGTTGTTCCTTTTTTTTTTTCATTCTTTAAAAGCAAAATTCAGAGCCTGAAATGACTCAAGGCATAAAATTTATTTAATAAACCATAGGTATCAGAGAATGTGTCATCAGTAATAGCCAGTCTTCCTACATACGCAGTAAAAAAGATGAAATGCACTAGACATTAAAGAGGTGATTTTATTCAGGCCATTGCAATAGAGAAGTTCATTAATGAAGAACAACTTAAAGAAAAGGAGACTTGGGGTTTTGTAGAGGCGGATAAACAAAGGTGTGGTGGGAAAAGGGAAATGTCCTTCTTACCTGAGAATGTGTGAGACTGTGGTGGTCTTCTGCTATTTTCCTTTTCTGGAAAAGAAAAGGATAGAGGATTTCTTAACCTCAATTGCTTCCCAGAAACACGAAGTTCAACATCATTACCACATTAGACAACAATCCAATGGACTAGAATTAAGATGTAAGATCAGGGAAGTGAGCAAAAGAATTAAATGTTGTTGTGGACTTTGTAAAGATAGTTTGTGCTTTGACCTCACACCCATCCCTCAGGTAGCATTTGGTCAAAATCCTAATATGAAATCTGGGAAGGATAGAACAGAGATTAGTGTGAGGACCTGAGACCAGAGGAGATATATACGTTGCTGAGAGTAGCCTGGGAAAGCATCAGGTCTCAGACTCATTCTGTATCCTGTCAATTCTCCTCTCTCTCCCCATTCAGCAATGTCCCACCCCAGTTCCTGCAAGACTTGACATCAGTAGAAAGAATACAAGAACATGCAGCATAGTGCATTTGCCTGGAAAGTCAGACACAGCATCAGCAACCTTATCACATTTCCATGGAGGTGCCAAAGGGCATGCAATTTCCTAGCAAATGCTAGAGGGGAGTCTGGCTCAGATCAATAATTCACACTGGATACCTTCCATCTTTCTTGTTGCAGCTCAGAGGGACCTTTAGGGCTACTAGCTCCCTCTAGTCTCTTTCTTAGCCTCTTTTTTTATACCCTTTAAGAAACACAGAGAAATGGCATTTATTTTTATATGTCAGTATATCATTAATGTTCAATTTATGTTTGAATACAAAACTCAAAAGTTCTGCGATGTCCCTGATTCACGTAGGTCATGGTTTCTCAATCTCAGCATTATTGTCATTTGGGCAGGACATTTCTTTGTTCTTGGGGACTGAAGAGCTGTCCATTCATTATAAAATATTTCCTAGTATTTTTGACTTTTACCCACTAGATGACAGCAACGTTTCTCCCCTCCAACTGAGCTGTAAGTAGTAACAATCAAAAATAACTTCTCCAGCATTTGGTAAATTTCCTGTGAGGACAAAAGGACTCATGATTGGGTAAGAGCTACTGGTTAGGCTATGGATTGCCTTTGAAAGTGATTGGCATAGAAGCAGTAGGCATATGATGTTGTTCCAGACAATGAGAGTAAAGGTGAGTCATCTGGAGGTACTCTCCCTGTCTTAGTTTTCTCAGGCTGCTATAACAAGAATACTATAGTCTGAGTGGGTTTAACAATAGGAATTTACTTTCTCACAGTTCTGGAAGCTAGAAAGTCCAAGATCAAGGTACCTGCCTATTTGTTTCCTGGTGAGAGCTCTCTTCTTGGCTTACAGATGGCTGTTTTCTCCTTGTGCCTTCATATGGGGGAGTGAGAGAGAGAGAGAGAGAGAGAGAGAGATCATCTCTCTTTCTTGACTTATAAGATCCCAGTCCTACCTGATTAGGAATCCAACCTTTAGCTATATTTAACCCTAATTATCTCCTAAAGACCTATCATCAGAAAGAGTCACACTGGGGATTAGGGTTTCAACATATGAATTTTGGGGGAACACAATTCAGTTCATCATACCTTCTGAGATAGGTTTTTCTTTTTTTTTTTCTTTTCCTCAGTTTTACAAGAAATTCCATTTCTGTCTTTCAGCATGGCCATTTGAGGAGTTGATTCATGGATCTATCTACTAATGCCATCTTGAGAAGACTAATTAACCCACTGATGATGATGAGTAAGGATAGAAACAATTTTAAATTTCTCTGCTCAAATAGGTTTATTCCAACCCAGAGCCACTTATACACTCCTCAAGCTTCATTTCTAACCTGCTCTGGCTCTCTGATCAATAGCAAATCCACAAGCTTCCAATATACAATAATGAACAAAAGATTAAACCATCACAGCAGAGTTTGTGGCAAGAGATTATCCAAATACATGGCTCTAAATTTATCTGTAAGAAGTTCCTGGTTTATTCTGTTTGGCTTCAGGAAGAAGTATACAGTCTCCAGTAGTAAGGAAAAGGGATAACCCTCATCAGGAAGGCATAAAAAGCATACCTGTGTAGGGCAAGGACAGACCCGGAATAGATGACATTTTTCAAGGTCAACATGTCTTATTTTGTCCTAGAAAAGACAAAAAGCAAGAAAATCCATATGAGGATGTGATAACACTTTAGAAGTGCCACATTTTCTATACTGGAAGAGTTTAGAGGACAAGATTTGCTTGGAAGAATGTCAGGAAAGAGTAGAGTATGGAATTCATCTTGAAGCTGCATGTTGTTTGCCCCCACAACTGAGAGGACAGGATGCCTAGGGAAAAGCCACCATAAACAACCCTACATGTAAATCTGGGCAAAAAGTCCAGATTTGGTACAGCAACTTGAGAATGGCTCTGCTGACCCAGGTAGTTAGTAAAGAGGTCTCACTGCATAGAATTCAAGACTCTGCAAACTCACTTGTCCTGTTACCACAGAAGGTTACTTCCACTCTTACCCTAGGATGGTTGTAAGTTTGGGAGACTACTGTAAACCTAGAAGGCTACAAATATATATTAGTGTCATGTTGGTGTAGATTTGTAAATTATTAATCATGGACTAAGCAGAGTTTCTCTCCTCAAGGGATTATGACCTTCTGACATAAAGCATTCTCTATCCTGGAGCGCCTAGGTGGCTCAGTTGGTTAAGCAGCTGCCTTCAACTTGGGTCATGATCCCAGGCTCCTGGGATCAAGCCCCTGCTCATTGGGCTCCCTGCTCATCAGGGAGCCTGCTTCTCCCTCGACCTCTGCCTGCCACTACCTCTGTTTGTGCTCTCTCTCTCTCTTTATCAAATAAATAAATAAAATCTTTAAAGGAAAAAAAATAATTATTTATCTCTTACTTTTGTATCTTCCATACTTATCAGAGTAAGTGAACAATTAAATATTTTTGGAGGCAAATGAGAAACTATTCAAATATATATTTGTCACAACTCAGTCAAGTTGCAAACATAAGCACAAAACTCAAGCCAAAGGAGGAACTGAACATTGGAAGAATGAGGATGTAAGTTCTGTATGAGACCACACCTGTCTTGGTCACCACTGTATCTCTGGTGGTCTGACCAGAGCCTGGCTGGTATAGAGCGGTCACTCAATAAATATTCATTCAATGAATTAAAAAGTCATGGATTTACCTTTGTCCTTTAGTCTATGGCTCCTAAATGTGGGATAATTTTCCTTTCTTTCTTTTTTTCCTTGCTTCCTTTTTTTTTTTTTTTTTTTTTTTTAGATTTTATTTATTTATTAGAGAGAGAGAGAGATCACAAGTAGAGAGGCAGGCGGGGGGTGGGGCATGGGGGGGGAGCAGGGGAAAACAGGCTCCCTGCTGATCAGAGACCCACAAAGCAGGGCTCTATCCCAGGGCACTGAGATCATGACCTGAGCTGAAGGCAGAGGCTTAACCCACTGAGCCACCTAGGTGCCCCTATTTCTAGCTTTTTAAAAATAAATTGTTCCATGTTTTCTTTTTCATTATTTATTTAGACGTGCCTATGATTTTGTTTTTTCCTCATTCTCCTTATTTGTCAATCAACAAAGGCATCTGAAAATCTTCTGTAACAAAAACTTTATGCATTCAGAAGCAAGGAAGGCAAAGCCCTTAGGGGATCTGGATTCTGGATCAAAGGAAAATTTAAAAGAAATCATAGATGCCTGGTCTAAAACTGAACCCAAAGGTAAAACATATAACTCTCTGCCTGCTTTAATTGGCAAAGTGAGCATATAATCAATATGGAGGATTGTTGAGAGCAGGACATTCATTTCAGAGCTGATCAATACCAGACCTGCCTCAGGGGAAAGAGATCTCACTAAAGCTATGCCACCTGCTCCTAAAGCCACTTCAAAAAGAAAGGAGGAGGGAAATTTTCTTCACACTATATAAAGCCTATTTCTCAGAAGTTAAATGTATAAAAATTGAAACAAAGAAGATATACCAATATTTTCCCCTAGGTATCATAGTTGATGAGACTCACTGCCTTTTATCTAGGGGTTTTCTAGAAAGCTCCATGCATGGAAAACAAAATAGAAAATATTATCTTCAATTTAATTTATAAAATTTTAAAAATATTTAGACTGTTTAGAACAGTGAAAAATAACCAAATACAAGAATAGCATATGCCTTTTTAACCTATAACAGTGTTTAGCCTTTGCCATATAGAATCATCATTTGATTCTTGAGAGTTTTGTCAAGCAGATTTGGTAACTGATCAAACAAGAATTGATATTCCCATTGGACAGATAAAGGAAACAAAACTCAAAAGTAAACTGATTTCAAAGAGTTGCAGAGTTAAAATTTTAGAGATGGAACAGAAAAATAATATTTTCTACATAATATATGGTAATAATAAAAGTTTCAACTCAGGAATGTCAGGAATGCCAGGAATGTCAACTTTAACAACAACAACAACAAACTACAAAAATTAAAGCAAATGAATCACAAAATGTAAGAAAGGTAATAATATAGATCAGAGCAGAAATCGATGAAATAGGAGACAGAAACAATTAAGAAAATAAAACACTGACTCTGAGAAGATCAATGAAATTGGTGAGTATCTGTCAAATTTATGAGGAAAAAAAGGGAAAACACAAATACTGAAATCTGAAGTGAAAGAGTTGACATTACTACAGACTCTACAGTTAATAAAAGGATAATATCTATGACTCGTATGAATACTTATATCAATAAATTTGACAGGTCAGATTAAATGGGAAATTCCTTGAAAGACAGAAATTACTTAAACTTATTCAAGAAAAACTATATAACTTAAAACTTACTATATATTAAAATAATTGCATTTGTAGTTTAAGAGCCATCCTGCAAAGACAATTCCAAATGCAGATAGTTTCACTTGTAAATTCCACCAAATATGTAACAGATAAACATTATCGATTCTATGTAAACTCTTCCAAAAAATTTAAGATGAAAGAAAACTTCTGAATTTATTCTATGAGATTACTATTACTCTGATACCAAAACCAGACAAAAACATTACAAGAAAACTGAACCAATAACTCTCATGAACACAGATGCAAAATTTAATCAAAATGTTAGTATACAAAATTCAAATACATATGCATATGTGTATTATATGTATATGTACATATATGTGTACATATATGTATGTATACAAATATATATGTGTACATATCACAACCAAGTGGGAATTATCCAAGAAACGCAAGGCTGGCTTAGTGTTAGGATAAATCAATGTAATTCACCATGTTAACAATGAAAAAGAAAAATAATACAATAACTTCAATAGCCACAATTTAAAAAAAAAAGCATTCAACAAAAGCCACAATCTATTCATTGAAAGATCTCTCAGCAAACCAGTAATAGAAGAGAACTTTTTCACTTTGATAGAATACATCTACCAAAACTTAAAAGTGTCATACTTAATGGTGAATAACTGAATACTTTTCCCTATGATCAGGAACAAAAAAAGAATGTCCATTCTCACTACTTCTATTCAATTGTACTAGAAGTTCTTGACAATGAAATCAGGCAAAAAGCAGAAATAAAAACAGTACATTTTAAAGGAGAAGTGAAATCAATTTACCTCATAATCTGATTATCAATATAGAAAATCTGATGGAATTAAAAATAAAACTTGATAAGTGAGTTTGACAGTGTAGCATGATGAGGAGAAATAGAATTTGACATAATAAATCTGTCCCAACAGAAGACCTGACCAAGTTTTTAGCACCTGCAAGGACAGTAACAGCTAGGGCTCCAGCTTCCCTTACTACAGTATGTCTAATAAGTCCCACACAAGGTAACCTGCCCTTTTCATCTTTCCCCTTCAAAATGTTGCAAGTGCACACTTTCAGCTGAGATGGGGCAAGGTGATCTTTTATCCTCCTGTTTCAGCTCTAATACTATAAACCAGTGTCTTTTTTGTGGCATATTTAATGCCACATTTTTCATAATGATGTATTCTTTAGTGGTGATTTTGCTATTCAAAATGGCCCTCAAAAGTGGTGCTGGATCGCTGTTTAATCTTCCTAAGGACAAGAAAACTGTGATGTGTCTCAGAGAGAACCTAGGTGTCTGAGGGAAGCTTTATTCCATCAGGAGTTATAATGCCATTGGCCATGAATTGAAAGTTAATGAATCAACAATATATTTTCCATTAGGTGCCTTTAAACAAAAATGCATGCAAAAGAAAGTTATGTACGGATCAGTTGATAAAAATATGACTAGGGGCTTGTAGTAATCTAAACTTCTATTTCCCCTAGGAGCAATGGTGCAGCATTCACTAATTCAGTATTTGTGGTGACTATAGAACACAAATTCCAAGAACAATAAGAATTGACTATATCTGAGAAAAGATTTATATCTAATTTACTGAAAAATAAGAAACTCAAAACTCAATTTAAAAAACTCAATTAAAATGACTGACTTATTTGAGGAGATGCATCCACAAAAAGGATATATGGGTAGCAAACAAGCATATGAAAAGAAGAACATCATTTGAGAAACAGAAATTAAAACCAAAATAAGATATCAACGCACACCTATTAGAATGGCTAAAAGTAGAAGGATGTTGAGAGACTAGAGCTTTCATACACTGGTAGTGGCAACATAAAATAGTACAAGTTGGGAAAATACTTCATAATTTTCTTTAAAAGTTAGACATGCACCGACCATATGATCTACCAATTTTGCTCTTATTTATTTTCCCAAGTGTAATGAAAACATATGTCCTTACAAAGACTCGTACATGAATGGAATGTTCACAGAAGCTTTATTTGTATTAGCCCCCAAATAGAAATAACCCAAATGTCCATCAACAGATGAATGGATAAACTTTGGACTATCCAAAAATGGAATACCATTCATCAATAAAAAAGGAATGAACTATAGATATACAATACAACACTCATAAAACTCAACATAAAGCAGAGTGAAAGTAGCCAGAGGAAAAGGAATGCATACTCTGTGATTTTATTTACATAAAACTCTAAAAAATATAAACAAATCTGCGGTGAGGGAAAGCTGATCACTGTTTACCTGAAGTCTGGGATGAGAGATATGTACAGGGTAGGAAAAGGGGAAAGGTGGGTAGGAAGGATGACGAAGGGGCAACAGGAGACTTTAACATGATGGATATGTTCATTATCTTGGTTGTAGTGATGATACCTATGTCTTTCAAAAGTCATAAAATTCTACACTTTAAATATATACAGTTATATCAACTATAACACAAGCAAATATTTTTTAAATGGCACTACAGCCCCCCCAATTAATATTTTTTTCTTCCCCCCATTTGATGTTGTTTGTGCTACACCATTTGTGAAGTAGTTATATACAACTACAACCATGTAACTATATATAGTTATATAACTATAACTGTAGAATACATATATAGAGAATTATACATATATATAATATATAATACACACACACACAACTATACAGAATTATAACTATGTATATATTCTGTATAGTTAGAATTCTATATAGTATATATAGAATAATATATATAGAGAGAGAGAGAGAGAGTGAGAGAGAGAGTATAATATATATATATTGGCTAAATGACCACACATTATAATTTTTTAGTCATCGCACTCTAACACATTAGCTACTGGTAACACATGACCCATACATCATTTGTTCCTCACATTAGTTGTGTGGGGAAGAGAGAATATGATACTGTAGTAAAAGTAATATTTGTAGGGGCACCTGAGTGGCTCAGTTTGTTGAGCATCCAACTTTTGATTTCAGCTCGGGTCAAGATCTCAGGGTCATCAGGTCATGGGAAGGAGCCCTGCATTGGGCTCCTTGTTCAGTGTGGAGTCTGCTTAGAACTCTCTCCCCCTCTCTGTCTGACTCTCCCCTCTCACATTCTCTCTCTCAAATAAATAAATCTTGAAATAATAATAATAATAATAATAATAATAATAGTGGTAAGGCAACTACTATCAGGCAGTAACAATGTTCAGTTCTTCATATGTTATTTATTTCATTCTTACAAAGTCCTATGATACATTTTCTCTATTTATATATTTTTTTAAAAATTTTATTTATTTATTTGACAGATGGAGATCACAAGTAGGCAGAGAGGCAGGCAGAGAGAGAGGAGCAGGCAGGCTCCCTGCTGAGCAGAGAGACCAATGTGGGGCTTGATCCCAGGACCCTGGGATCATGACCTGAGCCAAAGGCAGAGGCTTTAACCCACTGTGCCACCCAGGCACCCCTCATTTCATAATTAATAAAATGGGGGCACAAGAAATTAACTTTCTCAATGTCACATTATCAGAGATTAAGCTGCAATTTAACCCCAAATTTTGGTGATTCCAGAGTTCATGTTTTCCTACCTTATATGACATATATTACATTACATCATATATCATATTATATATTATATTATTTTACATGTTAGATATTCTAAATACCATATTCCTGTGTCATACCTCTGAAAAGATTGATCTGAGGACTTTTAAAATCTAAGCTTTTTTTTGCCCTGACTCTCTATGTAATATATCTATTCTCCTATTTAAATCAATAACCCTTCCAATAATGATGTAATAAGCATAATGTGTGTATAGTAAATTCATATCTTTACATATCTTTGTCAATGCAAAATATCTTTACATATCTTTGTCAATGCAATTTCACAGTTAAGTACCAAATTTCAGCTGTTTGCATTAGTGAAGAATGTTTCCACTCCAATTGTTAAAATTAATTATTTGTTTATGTAAGACATTCTGCCTTCATTAATGCACATGATTAAATAGAAATGCTCCAAAACACAATACTCATTAACATCACTGTAGTAAAAGGAGTCTCATAGTCAGTCAAGAGTCTTATAAGTTTAACTACAATAAAGACAAAGGATCTCTTTTAAGCGATTCAAGGTTTGCCTGAAAAAGAAAAATCTATATTTTGTTGATGTATTTGCTTATTGTTTTTCATTTGCAAAGACTTCAATTGGTGTCCTATCTTTGATTATAAAAATGTATATGTGCATGTGTACTCACGTGTCCATTTATGCATATGAAAGCCAAAGCAATATCAGATATTAATTTTAAGTGTAGTAAGAGTCTTTCCTTTGGGCCTAAGGCTATGAGTCCATTATAGCCATTCTTTGCAGAGAAAAGGTCAACTAACTGAATAACAATGAAAATGTGGTGTTGTCCAACAATACTACCAATCAATCTTTATCTGAAGTGCTACACATTAATACCTTATTGAACTAATCGCTCTTAAAGAAAAGTCCCAATCTTCTTAATAAGCTGATAGGTAATAATTAAATTAGATTTGGTGTTTCAATTGAAAAATATCCATGTAAACCTAACAATGACCAAGAAGGAAAGGAGACATAGCAATTAATTTATTTCCAATCTACAAATCATTTGAAACTTTGTTGCTAAAGACAAAAGAAAAGTTGAGCATATAACCCAGGACTTACATTAGCTTTGGAAAATGAAGAGATCATGTCTCTGTATTGTGTTACCCAAAAATTTATGATGAACCTATAAAAAAGTTTTTTCTATTCTACTCTGAAGTGTTGATTATGCTATTATGTTCATCTGAGAATGCAGTTATATATGTAAGGAAAATAATAAGTATTCAACTGGGTTTCACCTGAAGAAATTAATAGAGTGAAAAATGAGGAGCTTGTTGCCAATCATGAATAAGAGAAGATTGTTCCCAATGTATGATATTTGGCCTATTGCTAGGTCATGACTTGCCTTTTGATGGACTGTAGAACTAGTCAAAAATATCTGTCCGGGGCACCTGGGTGCCTCAGTGGGTTAAAGCCTCTGCCTTTGGCTCAGGTCATGATCCCAGGGTCCTGGGATCGAGCCCCACATCAGGCTCCCTGCTCAGTGGGGAGCCTGCTTCCTCCTCTCCCTGCCTGCCTCTCTGCCTACTTGTGATCGCTGTCTGTGAAATAAATAAATAAAATCTTAAAAAAAAAAATCTGTCCTTTTTGCTAAGCTTACTGGTCAATGACACTCAATTCTGCAGACTTTGGTTTTTGTAGATAAGAACTACTCCCTGGTAATCGACAAAGTGAATTATTAAACATTATTAAGATTTAGAATTCACAAGTTAAAAGAGTTTACTGAGGACAATAAACATGGTGCTAAGAAGTCTGACTGCCATATAAAGATGGGAAATGCTACACATCCCTACTCTAGCTTTAGGCTCAGAGGGCCTTCTAGAAACATCAATGTTGTCTTGAGTTGCACATTTTTAACTGCCTTGCTCCTCTTTCTTCTCAGTAATTACTGTACATTTATACTTATTTTACTGTAGAGCCTAAAGTGAGTACTGACGATTTTTCTCTAGCTACTCTTTTTATTTGGTGCTTTTCTAAAAACTACATATTCATATGTATATGATCGGGTGATGTGAATTAAGTATGAATGTGAATTAAGTATGAAATCATTCTAACTCTGTCAGTGTATACATAAAATACCTCCTAAAATGTGTTCCTTCAGAGATGTTTCAGTGGGAACTGATGATATAGATGAACCATGGATTAAATGGTACTCCACCTATTAAATATGTTTCTTTTAAAAGAAAAAAAGAGAGAGGCACTGGGATTAATGTTGCAAAACAATTTATGTAGTCTGAGCTTAATTTTGTTTTACATTGTGTATATACTCTGTATATTTTCTTGGAGTGGCTGTCTGTATGTATGTGTGTGTGTGTGTGTGTGTGTGTGTGAGAGAGAGAGAGAGAGAGAGAAACAAAGACAGAGAAACAAAAACAAAGACAGAGACAAACGAGAGACAGAGAGAGAGAGGAAAGCAGATAGACAGATGCACAGAGAGGTCAATGGACAGAGGATAGAATAATTATACAACTTCAGTCCCTAGCTGTGTGTTCATCTATCTGCAAAATGTTAGCAAAAAGTTAACAATAGGGACACCTGGGTGGTTCAGTGTGTTAAGCTGCTGCCTTTGGTTCAGGTCATGATCCTAGGGTCCTGGGATCAAGTCCCTCATTGGGCTCCTTGTTTGGCAGGGAGCCTGCTTCTTTCTCTGCATTTGCCTGCCACTCTGCCTGCTTGTGCACTCACGCTTGCTCTCTCTCTCTCTGACAAATAAATAAATAAAATCTAAAAAAAAAAAAAAAGTTAGCAATAGTTTCCTCTTCCCCACTCTGTGAGTTCCATACATGAAGGACCTCAAGTGTCTTGTTCTCCACTGTATGTGTCAGTGTCTGCACATTGTCTTGCATTTTATGTACATTTTTGTATGACAAAATGTATGAGAAAATGATAAATACATAAACAAACTGAAGCCCATCCGACTGTCAGGTAATCATAACTCTTCCAGCAATTCAGTTATTATCATCATTTTTCAAATACACTCTTCAGTCCCCCAGCTAACTCTGGGTTCCTATAAGTTGCAAACCATTTCTATATATACATCTTCAGAATTTAAGCAGCTCCAGGCACACACAAGGCCCTCAAAAATAGCTTGTTCATAATAAAATATATTATGGTCTATAAGCCATATGGTATTTATATAGGAAGCTGTATAAATAAGGCTACATTTGTTGTATTGGAGGTAATTTTGTTCTTTTGCATTCAGCCTTACATTGAGGTCTAACTTTTAAAAATGAAACCATATGAGTTTCATTTGTGGGAGGGAATTTTTGGAGAGTATTGATTGATTATCACCATGCTATCAATAGTGTTTGTAATAACAATTATGAAGAAATTTTTTTAAGATATTATTTATTTATTTGACAGATGGAGATCACAAGTAGGCAGAGAAGTAGGCAGAGAGAGAGGATGAAGCAGACTCCCTGCTGAGCAGAGAGCCCGATGAGGGGCTCTTGGCTCGCTCCATCCCAGGACCCTGGGATCATGACCTGAGCCGAAAGCAGAGGCTTAACCCACTGAGCTACTCAGGTGCCCCACAAAATGATTTTTAAATACACACAAGGAACTTCAGCAAAGGAACTTTTATATATCAGTCTTAATAACTGAGACACTTATGAAATCTTAGAAGATAAATTTATGTATAAAAATTGCTGCTTAAAATAAAATATGAAAAGTTTGTTAGGGGAACTTCCTGCTAATTTTCACTGAAAATAACTTATCAGTCCCATGCAAATTATTAAAATGCCACAGAATGTATAGAATGTGGTGTTTGTAATGTCAAGTAATGTCAAGTCCTGTTTGATTATTTTCTTTACTAATAACTTGTCTAATAAATAAGGACATTAAAAATTATCTCATATTTTATGCCCATTTCCATCCTTCCCCAATCCAGGAGGATATTGTTCACTTAAGCATGGAGATCCCATTGACCTCTGAAGGAGTCTGGATTTTGGTCATGTCCTCAGGGTATACTGCAAAATGAGAAATTACTCCTCTTGACATTAAGGTCATAGGAGAGAACAAAATTCTTTCACAAAACAGTGGGAAATGATCTCCCTTGTGTCAGAAAGCAGCAGAGTTAGATTTATTTTTAATTGTTTTTAAATTTAGTGGGAAAAATGTTAGGCAGAAAAAAGAAATGCAGTGACAAAATTCTTCCTGATGTCTAATTATGAATGTTTATCTGGTTCATGAAGCAGCCTTCAGAAACATCACATGTTGAGTCATTAATACTCACAAAGGGATTTTTAAACTTCATTTTTATTTATTTTTTGTTTTATTTATTTTTCAAACTTTTCATTTTTTGAGAGAAAGGGAGCCTTTGCACACGTGTAAGTGGCAGTAAGGGGCAGAGGAAGAGAGAGAAAGAGAATCTTTTTTTTTTTTTTTTTTAGAAATTTAACTTTATTTTTTTTTTTTTTTAAGATTTTATTTACTTGACAGAGATCACAAGTAGGCAGAGAGGCAGGCAGAGAGAGAGAGAGGAGGAAGCAGGCTCCCTGCCGAGCAGAGAGCCCGATGCGGGACTCGATCCCAGGACCCCGAGATCATGACCTGAGCCGAAGGCAGCGGCCTAACCCACTGAGCCACCCAGGCGCCCCGAGAGAAAGAGAATCTTAAGCAGGTTCATGCTTAACACTCAGCCCTATAAGGGGCTCGATCTCCTGAACCTGAGAACATGCCCTGAGCTGAAATCAAGAGTCCCATGCTTAATTTGACTAAGCCATCCAGGCACCCTTAATCTTCTTTTTTTAATCTTTAACATAAATGGGCAATAGTGGCTCTACCATTTTTTATGCCATTAATTTGGAGGAAAAGTTGGCATCAGGTGCAGTACAATATAAATTTGGAAAAACTGGGGGATTGTATGGCTTTTCCTAATAAAATATGTCACCACATTATGCCGTAATTATAACCATTTGTCACATAGTACCTCTAACTTACCTTCTTCATGTCTGAATCTACTAGCAGGCTGATAATTCCTTGAAGGCTGTCACCAAATCCTGCTCCTCATATACCTGGTTCTTGGCTTCAGGCATATAAATCAACAAAGGCTTCCTAAATCAACCATAAATGAGTGAAGAAACGCACCTCTGCTTCTCTTCCCCTTCCCAAAGTGGTGGCATCTACTGCCAATAACCACCTCTACTGATTGAGTTAAAATTGGGGTGACCAAAATCTCTGAGAAAAAACCCGAAAAAACACAACACAGATGTCTAAGGAACAGGGACCACTTTTGTAGCCATTACCTCTGATGGGACACATGAGTTTGTACCTGCCTCTTGCAGGAAGTGCTTGGAGGCCAGGGCCCCTGGTAGGACTACCATGTTGTATCTTGCTGGGACACTACCACCAGGAACAAACCAGCCAGAAGTGAACAGATTTGGTTTAAGTTCTTCCACCTGCCTTCCACTCCCTCTAACAACCTGTTTGGGCACAATAAGCCAGGAAACCAGGTGGGAAACAAGCAAACAAATAAACAAAAACAACTTATTTGTGAAATCCTAATTTCAACGTCACAAAGTAGCAAATAGAAGAGCAAGTGTGAAGTTGAGGTAAAATACCTTAATAACCAGCGCATGATACTATATTAGATTACAGACCAATCAATGACCAACTTCTTGATTGCTAAGGCTTTCTCTGGTCCCTGTGAAAATGAGTGGAAAATTAAAGGTGCTTGAAACTCTTTGTTGAATTGAAATAATTTATTCATTTGTAAGTTAATTTTACAAATATTTATTGAAAACAGGGGCGCCTGGGTGGCTCAGTGGGTTAAGCAACAACCTTCACCTCAGGTCATGATCCTGGAATCCTGGGATAGAGTCTTGCATCCGGCTTCTAGCTGCATGGGAAGTCTGCTTCTCCCTCTGATCTTCTCTTCTCTCATTCTCTCATTGTCTCCTCAAATAAATAAATATAATCTTTAAAAAATATGTATTGAAAAGCACTGCTGGATACTTCAGATAAAAACATGAGTAAGACACCATATCCTCTCTCAGATAACTTACAGCCTACTGAGGGAAACAGGTTGTGAACAAAAGGAACTGCAGGAAGTCAGTGTGGTCTTTGTACAAGGGGGACTGAGACTTGGGGACTGACAGAAGAAAAGACCCGCCTACTGGAGAGATGGGTTTTTATTCCATTTGGCCCACAATAGGCTATGGCTCTAGACTCTGGGAGTATAACAGGGACCTTGATGAACCTAATCTCTTCCTTTCCTGAGCTTACAGACTAGTAGAAGAAAGAGACCAGAAAGAAGAACTTCTCCTCGTTCACCACAGAACTGGTTTAGTCGCCAGGTTCATCCGAGCAGTTCATCCTCACTGCCCTTCTGTCCTCTCTGAAGGAGAGGGCATCCTTAGACACCATCTGTGGTTTCAACTGGGCTTCAAACATAGAGAGCATAACACATCAATGACTGCAGTGACCCTAAAGGACAGCAACAGTAGATCACTTGGAAGACTCATAATCTATAATTCCATTGATCCATCAGCGATGCCCCACTCCAGACCTGGCAAGGAAACCACAGAGGTGTTGTACAAGTGGATCACATAGCACAGCGCTTTTGAAACCACAGCAATGCTATTGCTAGGGTATGACGGAGGAAACAAGTCTGGGTTCTGGATTTAGACAGACCCAGGTCAGAATTGTGAATCTCCCATTTACTAGCTGATATACTACAGGCAAGTTATTTAAACTGTCTGAGCCTCACTTTGGTGATCAGAAGCCTAAGTAATGTAGCACCCACTTTGTGTGGTTATTTTGGGAACAAATGGATACTTTTATAGCCCCTAATGCTCCTCCTGGGCAAAGATGATAGCTCCCTGCCATCTGGTCTCTTATGTTCTTTGGATTGTTTTAAAGTTGAATTCCACTATCAGAACAACTCCAAGAATTACATGTGCATGGATTAGTTACTAATCCCACCATACAGTTAAAAGAAAGAAATAGAAAATGCTTTTTTCCCCTCCTTTTTCTTGCTGATGTTCTATTACAAATCCATGGCAGAATGTAGTCTACAAACCTGGCCTCCTGATTTCCAGTAGCATTAATTACAGATGGAGAGGGGGGAGAGCACACACATTTTAAAACAAATACGCAAGCAGAGAAACAAATAAGTAGAAAAGTCAATAAATGAATGAATACATTAATAAGGTGGTGTGTTTACTAAGGAAAGGCTTAATCACTTGATTAACAGTATGTGAAATTATAAGAGCTGAAAAATGAAATGTATCAATAAGATCTTATACAATTGTTACTAAAGACTGCATACCAACACATAAAATAAATATATTCAGAATTTACAACAGACACTGACTTGTTAGAGGTATCTGCAGAGACTAAAATGCACACCCACTCTCAGACACACGAGGTGAGTATCTTCCGACACTAAAGCAACCATCACGCACATGTTCTCAGAGAAGCAAAACAGAGACCAAATCAAAAAGAAGCATTATGTCAGGGAAAACTGGTCCTCCAACTCAGGTTGCCTACAATTATAAATAGAAAGATTTGAGCCTCTAGGGGTTACTTTGTTTAACTTTTATTTTTTAAAGAAAGGAATAAAATGCAATAAACTTTAATAGAAACCATGTTTCTCTTCTGGTTCCAGAAGAGATTATAATATTATTCATATTCCTATATACCTCACTCTGTGAAAAAGGAATATGAGTAAGAGAACAAAAAAGGAAAACAACTGTAGATTTGTTTTAACATTTCAGAAGAGAAAATGGTAACAAAGAAATCCCCATTTGAAAAGAAAAATGCATTTTTTCTCCCAGTGGCTAAGGAAAACCACATTACTGAACTTTCTAGTCACAGAATGCAATTGTAGAAGAATCAAATGGTGGAAACTTTTCACCCTGCATCTGCAGAGTCCTGAAAAGTCCAGTGGGTGACTAGGGGTCATGATATCTTAAAAAGAGAATGAGAGGGGCTCCTGGGTGGTACAGTTGGTTAAGGTCCGATTCTTGGTTTCAGCTCAGATCACGCCCTCAGGGTCTTGAGATCCAGTCCCCCACTGGGCTCCACACTCAGTACTGAATCTGCTGGAGAATCTCTATCGTTCTTCAACTGCCCCTCCCACTTCCCACTTGTGAGATCTCCCTCTCTCTCTCTCTCAAATAAATAAATAACTCTTCAAAAAAAAAAAAAAAAAAGGAAAGAAAGAAAGAAAGAAAATGAGAGAATAACAGCAACACCTGATGGAGATTGGAACCTTGAATGAGAATCATTACATAACCTAATGAGGAAAATTTACATACATGCAAAGTAGCTGAGCTACTTTGTAGTAGCAGAGGAATCAAAGTAGCAGAGGAATCAAAAACCTTTAATTACATCAGGCTCCTGGGTAGCTTAGTTGGTTAAGCATCTGCCTTCGGCTCAGGTCATGATCCCAGGGTTCTGGGACTGAGTCTCTCATCAGGCTCCCTGCTCAGCGGGGAGGGAGTCGGCTTCTCCCTCTCCCTCTACCATACTCCCCTTGCTTGTGCTCTCTCTTGCTCTCTCAAAAAAATAGGTAAAACTTTTAAAACAAACAAAACCAAAAGTCTTTAATTGTGTGAGGCAAGGCTTAATGTTTGAGAAGGCCCTGTAAGTGCTTTGATGCTACCTGTTAAAAATGATGAGAAATAATAGTATGAAAAAAAATTAATAGTATGCAGCTATGCTGCATATGCTCTGAGATGTCACCACCATTTATTGTCCCCTTCTATTTGGCAGTGCCAGAACCTACCTAACAAAAAGAAATACAAGCTACATGTCATTGTAGTTCATACCAGTGAGATAATACTATTTGTTTAGGATTTCAACACACACATTCTCTTCGTAAAGAATAAATCTAAGACATTGTTTTGGCTTATGTGTTTTTCTTTGTTTCTCCAGACATGAAGACTTGGTGGAAGGTCTCTTGTGGACTGGGTATCTAACCCCAGCCTAGCCTGAGTCAAGTCATCTTTGGCCCTCTTTTTTTTTTAAGATTTTATTTATTTATTTATTTGACGAGAGAGAGAGAGAGAGAGAGAGAGAGAGATCGAGAGATCACAAGGAGGCAGAGAGGCAGGCAGAGAGAGGAAGGGAAGCAGGCTCCCCACCGAGCAGAGAGCCTGATGTGGGGCTCGAGGCCAGGACTCTGGGATCATGACCGGAGCCGAAGGCAGAGGCTTTAACCCACTGAGCCACCCAGGTGCCCCTACCTTTGACTCTCTTAAGATTGACTTCTTCTGAAACTAATGGATCCAGTGTGTCCTTTTAAATAAACCTGCCTATGTGTGTGTCATGCACACATCTCAACATTAACATGTTCAAAACTTTACCCACCCCTTCTCTCTTCTTACCTCCTACATATCTCTGAACGCATATCTTCATTCAATCCCACTGCATCTGCACTGGCTCAGCCCACCATTATCTAGTCTCTGTTACTAAAATTGCCCTACCTGGTCTCCCCACCCACTATCCTATCTTCCTTCTATCTTTCTACACAACTCTTTCTATCTATCTTTCTATTTTTCCACACAAATGCCATCATTAAGTGTCCATCTGATCATGCCAGTTTCCTCCTTAAAACCCACTTACTGCTTTCTGCTAAATTTGGGTGAGTCTAAACATCTTAATGTGGTTTCTAAGAGCTTCATGTCTCACCATTATTTCTTCTCAGAGTCCAATAGAGAACTGTGTCCACACATCTCATTCTTGGGTGGATTCAAGAATTTCTGGGTCTGACACAATGAGTGTGGTGAGGAACAGCAAGGCCAGAAAAGAGAAAAACAGCTTAAAATTTTCTATTAAAAGCCTGCTATTTCAAGTTATTAGGCTGAGTGTTTTTACCACATTGTGTCTTTTAATCTCATATACTTCCAGCAAAGATGGTTACTGTTTCTATTTCATAGTCTAGGAAAAAGTTCTAAAATCATACAGAGCTCATTACTGTCTGGACCAGGGTTTAAATTCAAGTTTCTCATCAGCTCATCAGCCAATTGCCGTGTTTTCTGAACCCCTCCAGGTCACAGTGGAGCCATAGCGATAGTAGGACTCCCACCTTGACTGTTTCAAGGTCTCTCTCCCACATCTTTCCATGGCCATGGAGGAGAATGAACTAAAGAGATAGTATGGTAGATTAAATAATTATCTCACTCAGGGACATAAAGAATGAATGACTGAATTATATTTTTTCTCCTTTCCTTGGTAAGGGAGAGCCCCTGAACTGGAGTTGAGAAGTTTTCTAGGATAGACAGGACTAAAATTCTAAAAAAGGGTTGTGCCTTTATGGTGGACTTCCAGAAAGATATTTGGCCATGTTTTGAGTAGAGAGTGGAGTTTTGGAAACTAAAGAATTTCTGATGACTACAGGACAATAGAGATTGGCCTGAGCACAGCCAGAGATAACATTCTCTGAGTGTTCTCAGCTCCATCTTTGGCTCATGGAGAATGCCCTTAGTGACCTTGGGGTACCTTTGTATTAATGATATTTTCCACTTACTGGATATTGTCTTAGCTCAGGCTGCCATAACAAAATACCTTGGGGTGGCTTAAGAAACAGAATTTATTTCTCGTAGTTTTGGAGGCTGGAAATTCCAAGATCAAGTTGTTTGCCAATTTGATTCTTGGTGATAGACTGGCTTTCTGAGTTACAGGTGGCTGCCTCTTTGTGTCTTCACATGGTGGACAGAAAGTCATCTCATTTCCACTTCTGATATGAACACTAATCCCACTATGGGAACCCTATTCTCATGAACTCATCCAAACCTAATTATCTACTAAAGGCCCCACCTTCCAATGCCATTACATTGGGGGGTTAGGGCTTCAACATATGAGTCTTGGGGGGACACATTCAGTCTGTAATATAAAACCATATGCAAGTCACTATGCTATTAACATCACATATGTTACCTCATTGATATTCACAAGGCAGCCACTAAGGTTAAATATACAGAGATATCTAGCAGTATGATCCAACTCTCCTTGGACCCAAACAGAACGACAATGACAATTATTTTCTCTCCCAGTATCAATCTGTTAGTAGGAATGACATTTTTATGAAACTGATGCCCTAAAGCCTTTGAAATGTACTGTAACTCGCATCAGAAATCCATCACCCTTCTTTTCTCCATGATGACAATTGAAGCCTCACACACTCAGTTGCATTTGGCCTGTGTCTGTATAATATTGTTGCTTGGTTGAGTAAATATTCTAGTTCTGGCTGTCCCTGACTTTGCTCAATTACGTTATAAACTTTGATATATGTCACTTTAGCATCTCTTCTTTCCCTCATCCCAGTGTCTGCTATTTGATTTTATTATTTTATTTTATGCTTTAGAAAGAGAGAGAGAGGGTGGGAAGGGGCAAGGGAAAGGGAGCGAGATAATCTCAAGCAGACTCCACAATGAGTGTGGAGACAGAAGCTGAGCACAATCTCAAACCCTCACGATGGGAGCTAAAATCAAGAGTCAGAAGCTCAACCCACTGAGACACCCAGGCGCTCTTCAGAGCCTGCAATTTTAATAATTCCACTCCTTCTGCTCTTTTCTGGTATTCATAGTATTCTCTTTTTCAGTATCCTTATTACCTTCTTTCTGCCTCATCTTCTGTTACTGGTAGCTTAACCACAAATGCACCTGTTGTCGACTGATTAACAGATCCCAAAGAGTCCATGTCCTGATTCTTGAAAATGGTGAATATGTAAACTTCCATGGCAAGAGAGGGATATCACTAAAGATCTTGAGATGGGAAGATTATCCTGAATTATCCAGATAGAACCAATGTAATCACATGGGTCCTTATAAGAGGAGGCAGGAAGATCAGCTTTAGAAGCAGGAAATGTAATGAGAGAAGCAAGTGGCTGGAGTCATGGAGGGGAAAGAACCACATACCAGGAATGGAGGACAGCCTCTAATGCTAAAAATACATAGGAATGGGTTCTCTCTTTCAAGAGGAGACTTCAAAAGGAGCCAGTGCTGCTGACTTATTTACTTTATATCAGTGACTCTCATTTTGGGCTTCTGAATTTCAGAATTTATAAGATAACGGTTCTGTGTTGTTTTAACCCACTAAATTTATAGAAATTTGTTACAGCACTAACAAGAAACAAATACCCGGGCGCCTGGGTGGCTCAGTTGGTTAAGCAACTGCCTTCAGCTCAGGTCATGATCCTGGAGTCCCAGGATTGAGTCCCACGTCAGGCTCCCTGCTCAGTGGGGAGTCTGCTTCTCCCTCTGACCTCTCCCCTCTCATGTTCCCTCTCTCTCTCATTCCTCTCTTTCTCTCAGATAAATAAATAAAATCTTTAAAAAGAAAGAAAGAAAGACAGACAGACTCTTCTTCACAGGCTATTCTTTAAAAATCTTTCAATAAGTAAGTCCCATGAAAGGTTTACCTAACAACTCAACATGTTCTAAATGATTGAGAATATGAATTGCTTAAATATGAAGCAGGGCTGGATTAAGAAATGTGGAAGACCTTGAAAGGGAAATAACTGGACCACGTTCATATCAATGAAACTTATGTGTTGTTTCAGCATGTGTTTGGGCAGACGAAACTGATTCTTTTTTTCTCAGCAATGACCTCCCACTGCCTAGCATGTGATACCATACATGTAGCACATGAACAATATTGATTAACTGACTGACTAGACGCCATATTTTTATTTTTTCTTAATTTATTTTTTTAAAGATTTATTTATTTCTTTATTTATTCGACAGACAGAGATCACAAGCAGGCAGAGAGGCAGGCAGAGAGAGGGAGGAAAGGAGGCTCCCTGCTGAGCCGAGAGCCCGATGTGGGGTTCCATCCCAGGACCCTGGGATCATGACCTGAGCTGAAGGCAGAGGCTTTAACCCACTGAGCCACCCAGGTGCCCCTGGACGCCATATTTTTAAACAAAGAGCTTATTTACATTTATGACTCTTAAATCTAGATGAGGAAATATGCCACCCATTCTCAGAAGTCAGTGCTAGGGAATACTTCATTTGGTTTCAGGATATCAACTGCTCTGATGACCAGTCTCAGAAAGCTGTCAGCTGGCTATCTTAGGGTTATGATTATAAACCTGTACCATACAGCTTATATAGGACCGCCAAAGAAAATATTCTCAAAACACAGAAGGCACTTCTGAAATTAATGTATTTATCTACTCAGTTGAAGTAGAACCAATATTTCACCAATGAGAAAGGACTGCAAGTAAACACCTAAGTTAACTGGAATCATGTTTCTGATTTGCCTCGTGTCATTTTCTTGCTTCTGACAGACTGGTATCAGTGGAATATCCAGTAACCTGTCCTTCATTTGACTTTGATTCCCAAATACTTCTTAAAAAAGAAAGAAAGAAAGAAAGAAAGAAGGAAAGAAAGGAAAAAAGACAGAAGAGAAAAGAAAAGGCTAATCTTGTGTCTGAGCCAGCAAAAGTATGGCTTCATCAGGAAACACTGAAAAATAAAATTATCCTTTTATAATCACTCAAAATCTTCAATTTAAAATGTCCACTGTGGACTGGAAAAGGGTTTTTTGTCAAAGAAAAAAAAAAACACACAAAAACTAATTTGAGCTTCATTTTCTTTTTGTAGCACTAATCATGTTTTGCTATCTTCTCCCATGTCTCCTCACCTGACTTCAACTCCTTCACAATCCTAACTTCCACAGATGATCCTTTCCATTTGGGAAGATCACCTGAGCAGTCTGCCCTGGACTCAGCTGCCTCTGTCTTTCATAACTCCCCTACACACTCCCTAACTGACCAGTGTTGACCCGAGTAGGTAGGGACAACTCTATGCCCCTATTCAGTAGAAAGAAGTTACAGAAGATGAAACCTTCCACCTTCTACAATCTTAAAGATTTAAGGGTCAGAATTGTTCAGTGGGGAATGATGTGGGAAACAGAGGCAGAAGAAAATCATTAAAATTCCTTACCTACTGACAAGCCCTTGAAACAGACAGAATAGCTTTCCCCTGGGGACTCACTGCCCTCACCTTGAGATTTTGCTAAGGACAATGCTAGCCTGACCCACCCCCTACTCCAACAGGTCCAACCAGGATCCTCTAAGTCTACTTTAATAATTCCTTTAGGAAACTTTATCTCTAAACCTCCAAGATAGTGTCAGCAATCATTCCCAAGCATATGACCCACTGATCTACATCTAATGGGTCTCACAAGAATATTTTTATTACTGGTAATAAATAACCTTTCTCCCAACAATAGCTAGCCCCTCAAGGTCCTGGAGACCTTGCTTCCAAAATTCCTTAGAGACTCACATCATCTCTAATCCCCTTTGTCCTCACCCACCACCGAGTCCACCCCTACTCTGCCTTTAAAAACTCTTGACTGTAATCTGGTTCGGGGTCCAAGTCCCTACTCAGCTGTGTCAGGTATACTTGGGCTCAAGCTTAAGCTTGTTAAATAAACCCTCGTGTGATTGAATCCATGCATCTTGGTGGTCTCTCGGACACGAAAACTTGGGCATAACAACGTGAATTCAATTCTAGACTAACTTGCTTACATAGTTAGGTAAACTTGAACAAATTATTTAATCTTTCCAAACCTCAGATTTTCATTTGTAAACTAAATAAAAGAAAAATAATAATGGGAAGTGTGTACTCATGCACTGAAATATTGATTGAATGCCTATTGAGACTGTTAGGCTTTCCAATTAGAGGGAAAGCTACTACTTGATTTCCTGGGATTATTGTACAAATTAAGGAGATAATTCTTGGGATGTCTTACTACCTAGAACATAATAGGCCCTTAATAAATATTAACTATTATTAGTAGTTGACCTAATAGTGGTAAAATAGGGGACACTGGTAAGAACTAGTCTATGTTCATGTCTTCCTCAGGACTAATGAGGAATGTGTCAGTGATAATTATGAAAACATTTTAGAAACAGAAATGTTATATAAAGACAAGACATTAATACTCGCAAATCCTACAATTTGCCAGTTACAAATGGAGAGCTTAAAAGCACCCAATCCCCACATCTGCCATTTTTTTTGGCAGCCAGTAAACAAGGCATATTTTCAATTAAATGGTTGTTTACCTTTTACACCACACCAACTCTAACACACTCTGAAAGAGAAAGCTCCTTCTTCAAAGAATACACTTCTTGCCTGGTGTGAAGATTCTGTTAGATTTCTGAAGAAACTGTTATTGGTTTGTACTGATGCTAAAAAAAGACCATTGTATCTGGCACTGTGTTGGGTATTTTTGGAGAAACTAAACAGGATACTTCTGATGTTTTAGAAACTAAGCTAAAATGAATCCAGCAAATAAGTGTATCTGAATATAGACAAAGTGTTCCTGAACGTGAAAAACTGCCTTGGTGAGTAGGGATAATCTACTAGGGCAAAGCTTGGCAACAGGAAATGGGTTGAATTTTGAGTAGATATGTGTCCAGAATCTGGATCTGGGAAAGAATTCACCATCACAACCTTCCCGCTCCAGGGCATAGGCAATGAGAGCGTGTTTCATGGAGTTTGAACTAAGGAAAGAAGGTGTTTCAGAGGATCAGGATGAATACACAGCAACACATTATAATATTTTATGGGATTTTTCCCCCATTTTTTACCTTTCTTCCAAAATCTGATCATACTGTGTATTATTTTATTATTTATTTATGTATTATTTTTATTTATTTTTTATTCTGATTTATTTGTTTATTTTTAAGAAAGAGAGAGTGCTGGGGTAGGAAGAAGCAGAGGGTGATGGAGAGAGGGAATCTTTTTTTTTTTAAGACTTTATTGGTCTATTTGACAGAGAGAGAGGGAACACAAGCAGGGGGAGTAGGAGATGAAGAAGCAGGTTTCCCATTGAGCAGGGAGCCCAATGAGGGGCTCAATTCCTGGGATCATGACCTGAGCCAAAAGCAGGGGCTTTAACCCACTGAGCCACCCAGGCACCCCAGAGAGAGAGGGAATCTTAAGCAGACTCCATGAACAGCATAGAGTCTGACATGGGGCTCAACTTATGACCCTGAGGTCATGACTCGACCCATAATCAAGAGTCAGGTGCTCAATTGACTCAGCCACCCTGGTGCCCCATAATGTGTGTTATTTTAGATCTTTCTTTTATCACTGATCTCTTCTACATCATGAACTCGGATCTCCATACATTTTTTTTCTCCCCTGCTAAGTGAATCCTCTTGCTGTTTTGCTAAACTGGCTTAGTATGTATAGTTTAACTCCATTCTTTTAGTGTGACATGAGGTTAAGAATACTTTTAGAAAACTGTTCGAGTTGGACACCAATTGATGATGTATTTTTCTCTAGTTTCCAAATATGTTTTTCTGATTTTCATTTGCTTTTGGGGAGAGATTAATGATGCTTAATAGCAGTACTACAAATATTAAGAGGAACTGTGTTAAGACCACGGACTTCATTCTTTTCCTAAACCTTAACACAATGCCTTCTGCCTGGAGCTTGGCCCCTGTTCCCTCCTACCTAATCTGTTCTTGAAAGACCCCTGCCCTGAAAAGTCCCCTCCCCTGGAAGATAGATAGGATAACTAACCGCTTGTTTGCTTTTCTGTGAAACGCTGGCTTTTAGGCGTAGATTGGGTTATTAATTGCGTGATTAATTGCTCTTTTGCCCTTCTGTAACTGCTTGGCTTATAGAAATAATAGAAGACGCCATGATGGCATTCCTACCTTCCCCCTTCTTGTTCCCCCTCCCTGCCTCTCTCCTCTCGCGCGCGGGCCCTCAGAACCAATCAGCTTGTTCCCCCTTCCCGCCTCTCTCTTCGCGGGAGCGGGTCCCCAAAGCCAATCAGCAAACTCCACAAAGGCCTTTTTCAAAAGTTCAAACTATCCACCAATCAGTTGCGCCCCACCCAAAACTTGTTTGCACCTGTCTATAAAAATCCTGCACCACCCCAGCCCGGTGTGCTCAGCTAGCAGGAGCTGCTGACCACCCGCAGGCGCGCGCTGACCACCCGCAGGCGCCTGCGTAACAATAAAGAACCTCTTGCTGATTGCATCCAGTGGCAGTGTTGGATTCTTGGGTAAGGGGATCCGCGGGTCTTTCATTCTCTGCCCCCCTTTCAACTTCTGGGCTGAAATCATTTACAGCGAGGTCCTAAGAAGTTTTACAGAACAGACTCCATTTAATGCTCTGCTAATATTTTGTAACCAGCATTGTTTTCTTTAGGAAAGAAACCAGGAAAGAAGTAAAACTCAAACCACTTGCCATTTGCCTACTATAGAGTGATGTCATTCAAAAAACTCTGACTTAAAATTTCTTCAGAAAACCTTGCAACTTGAATTTCATAACTTTTTAATATTAAAGAATTTCAAATCTCGGCCACCTGAAAAGGCCCACTCTGTCAGCTTCATTCTGTTCTTCTAGGACCTCTTCTGTTGCCTCTTGAAAAGATGCAGGGGATGATAAGAGGAAATATTGGACCAATAGGAGAGTTTTGAAGGAGGAATACAATCACTACTGCAGAATAAATGAGATTATAATTATACCATTGAACTGTGATAGAACATCCTTCCAAATAGAAATTAGCATACCACAAATGTGCAATTAGCACCCAATAAATCACGCTAAGAAGAGTGTCAATACAGTAAGGTGTACCCAGTCATCACAATTAATGCCTGTGTCCTGTATTGGAGAAGGCAAGCTGTTTTCATGTTACAGTCATTAGGGATGAGATTGTTTCTGCAGCTGAATTGTTACAAGCAGTTAAGTATCTAATAGAGAAGCTGCACTTTGAACAAGACCCATTGCTTTTAAATCCTGCAAACTACAGGAGTCGCTTAGCCTTTTAAAGAAAATAATAATAATAGAGTCTATTTTATCTGAAATGGGGCAACTTTGCAAGAGCATTTAATTAAAGCAAAAAGGGATTCTTCTTATCTAAAGAAGGGCTTTGTTTTCCTTCCTGTTGCTTAATTTCCCAAACAGAGTCAGAGATACCAAAGCCAACTCTGAATATTCAGCAAAAGACCATTCAAAACAAACAGATGCTTGATTTGCAAATGAATCCCAAAGGAAACTCCAAAGGAGGAGGTGGTGTTTGCCTTCCTTGGATTCTGGAATTTTCAACTGTGAATGGAAAGGTGGATGGATTAAAAATGGGAAGAGTAAAGTGAGGCAGGAATTGCAAAATTTGAATTGTAGAATCTGCCACAAATTGAATCTGCCACATGTTGCCTGTCTAATTGGGCTAGCTTTAGATGGGTATGTAATTTGGTTACTAGGATTCCTTCAGTCATGTAGGCAGGAAGACAAAAGAATTGAGAGAAGCATGCTAGTGGATCCAGGTATACCTTGGAGACAGGACTGAAATTATGTTCTATTTCGATTGCAGTAAACCAAACCAAACCAAACTCTTGGTTTCAGCTCAGGTCATGATCTCCTGGGTCCTGAGATATAGACCCATGCTTGAAGATTCACTCTGGTCCTCCCCTCCAAAACTCTCTTTCTTTCTCTCTTTCAAATAAATAAAGAAATCTTTAAACAACAACAACAACAATAGGAGGCTTTTTAAAAGAGGGGAAATAAGCTGGTAATTTTTTTTTTCTTAAAGATTTTATTTATTTATTTGTCAGAGAGAGTGAGCACAGGCAGACAGAGTGGCAGGCAGAGGCAGAGGGAGAAGCAGGCTCCCTGCTGAGCAAGGAGCCTGAGGTGGGACTAGATCCCAGGATACTGGGATCCTGACCAGAGCTGAAGGCAGCTGCTTAACCAACTGAGCCACCCAGGCGTCCCGCTGGTAATGTGTTTTAAAACTATCATTTTTCCAGATGAACTCCAGAGTACAGATCATGGGATGGTTAGGATCTTCTAAACAGTGAGAGGTAATGAATGGCTTGGTAGTGAGGGTCATAGCAGTGGAGTCAGTAAGAAGAGTTTGGGCTCAGATTGCGTTTTAGAGATAAGCATTGGATTTACTAATAGATTAGAAGTTGGGATCTAAAGGAAAGAGTAAGGAATTAAGCATGAGTCTGATTCATTGCATGTGGTTGCCATTTGCTGGGATTAAAAGTCTTCAGGTGGGAGTGAGGATGGAAATGAGTGTTTTGCCATATTAACAACTATGCTTGGTAGAAATTTAACTAGCAGAGGTGAATATATAGTTAAAATGAATCTAGCACTCAGGGTATGATGTCCAGCTAGAGGTGGAAAGCAGAAAGTCATTAGCACATAGTTGATATTTAACATCCTTGGGCAGGCTGACATCATCTAAGAAGGAATGTGCATAGAGGGGCCAGAGGAGCAGAGCCCTGGAGTGCTTCAAACCCTGTGAAGTGGCGTAAGAAATGACAAAGTTTTAAAGACGTAAATAGTACCATGGAGATGGGAGTGGGCATAGAGAAAAGGGAGGACAGTATTTTGTTGGACTTTGTTTTTCAGTGGCTGCTGTGAAGGCTTGTATATCATCGGGAATTATCTGATAAAGAAGGAGAAAACGATGAATCAGGAAAGATAGGAGATGAATTCAGGAATTAAGTCATTCAAAGGAATAAGCATAGTGTTGGAAGTACAAAGGAAGGAACTGGGTTACTCATTTCTTTAAAAGATTTTATTTATTTATTTGATAGACAGAAATTACAAGGAGTCAGAGAGGCAGGCAGGGAGAGAGGAGGAAGCAGGGTCCCTACTGAGCAGAGAGCCCGATGCAGGGCTGGATCCCAGGACCCTGAGCTCAAGATTGGAGCCGAAGGCAGAGGCTTTAACCCACTGACCCACCCAGGCGCTCCGAGGTTATGTAAGGACCTATTTAGAAACTGTCCCTTCTCCCCTTCCCCCAGGGGATTTATTGGTAACAAAGCCCAGATGGAAAGGTGGGTCAGGCCAGGTGGAGACATCCGATCAGTGGGGGGGATGCATACTGTCTCCCTGGTTACCAATGGGTATGGGCCCCGCCCTTTGGGAGCCCTTTTGGCGCCAATCCCAATCAAGGTGTAATAGGCTGGTTCAAATGTCTACTAGGGTAAATTGTAACTCAGTTGGTCACCTAGCATCATTGTGGAGTTTCCTGTGTGTTTTACAATCTCATTGGCCACTTGTGCATGGCCAGGCCTAATTGCATGGCCTTTGCCCTTAAAAGCTAGCCTGTGAAACAGAGAAGGGTCGCCCTCTCTTGGAAGAGGTGAGGCCCCGAACATTCGGTTAGATTCTTGATGCCTGGGGCGAAATAAAGCTTTGCTTGACCTTCGCTTTGTATAAGTCTTGCTCCTTTAATCAAGGACCCATCATTGGGGCATAACAGGTTACTCATTTGATAATAATAAGAAAAGAAAACTAAGTGTTCTTCTTTTTGATTCAGTGTAAAGTCATTTTTACCTGATTTAATTTCTTTTTCTTTTCTTTTTTTTTTTTTTTGTGGCTAGGTGATATGCAGAGAGTGAGGAAAATAAGAGATTTTGGAGACTGGAGGAAACAAAAGAAAGGATGAAATAGTTGTTTGGGAGAATGTGAAGATGAATCCACTAAGGAAGGTCGTGAGATTGTCTGGCTCTAGGACAGACTTGTTAAGAGTTGTGATTCTAAATATCATGCAAGCTCAGGCAGCGTGATTGTTATGTGATTTTTTCTAGTAACATTAGCTACCTGGATGCAGGTAGAAAGTTCGGGAGAGTTGGTTTTAACCAGGATGGGAGGTTTGCCAGTAGAGCCTAGCATGGAAAAGTCTGGCAGTCAAAAGTATTGGCAAGGGAGCAGCTCGAATGTAAGACCATAGGGTCTAGAAGGAGCAAATAAGAAAGTGAGGACCTGATGAGTTAATGACTAGAAGAAAGCATTTGATTCTGTCAATTAGATGTAACAAGGAGGTCAGACTGCAGAATATCTGAAATAAATATTTCTGATGTAATGGATTCATTCATGTTTCCAATCCCTATAGGAGAATTGTTTGGGTTACTTTCTAAGGTAGGATAGAGGACACAGAGATAAAGTGTTGAGAAGTCAAGGACATCTTCATACATGTCAGAGTCACCCATAATTCTGATGGGAGTAGCAGTGAAGAGAATGAGGGTAAGCCAGGTACTGGGGTCTTCAGTGGGTATAGATTATAGTTAGAAGCGGGAATTGGAAGGTAAGTGCAGACAATGTATGCAACAATGGTGGTGACAATTCTGAAGAAGAGGAATGAAGAATAAGGGACTCGCTAGCACACCACCAGCCTCTGAGGTTGCTGGGACAAGGAAGAACAGTTTACCATCTACAGGAAAAGCAAAGAACTCTCTCTTCAAAGTCATTACATGGTTTTTAATAAAATATTCTGTGGTTTAATGGTTTTCCTCCTTCAACAAACTTGTTCCTAAATTATTTAGGAAATATCACTAATAAAATATGGATTTATCTGATCATATTCAGAAAAAATGGGCTGTCTCTAAAGCATATTCTAAATGATGCTAATCTGAATTATTTTCCACATGAAATTTATTGGGATGAATACAGACTTGCATAGCAGGGAGTTACAGATTAGGAATCTTGAAAAATGAAACAAACAAACCCCATGTATGTGTGTCTTTTCAGTCATTCCCTACCTAATTATCCTTCTGGAAATCACTAAATGGCTCTGAGTCTTGGTGTTTCCACCTGGGAACTCAGGATAATGGTAAATCTTTGGAGAACTCTTGGAAGGATTAAAGTAGCTCATATAAAGTAATTTCACAGTGCACATCAAATATTAGCTTCTAGGTAAATAATAGTAGTTACGTTATATTGAAGATGTGGTATTTTATTATTTTTACCATATATCACTGCATTTCTCTAATTAATTAATTAATTAATTAATTTTTGATCATATCTTATAGTTTTTATTTCTTTTATTTATGGTTAAAATATCATGTACATAGCAAATGTATCTATTTTGTGTGAAATAAGTTAGCTCTGGCAAAATTACTTTAATTTTTAAAATTAAGATGATTTTTTTTTTTTCGAGAGCAGTTTAAAGTTCAGAGCAAAATTGGGAGGAAGGCACAGAGATGTTCCATCTACTAACTGCCCCCTTGTGTGCACAGCCTTCCCCATTATCAAGGCCCCCCCACCAGACTGGTACATTTGTTTCAACTGATACACCTATATTACACATCACCACCACCCAAAGTCTGTATTTTGCATTACAGTTCACTGTTGATGCTGTGTATTCTACAGGTTTTGACAAATGTGTAATGACATGTATCCATTGTTATATTATCACAGTACTTTCACTGTCCTAAAAACCCTTTGTGTTCCACTTATTGTATCTCTTTTTCCCAACCTCCTGGCAACCCTGGGTCCCTTTATTTCTCATAGTTTTGTCTTTTCTGCAACATCATATAGTTGGAATCCTGCAGCATGAAGACTTTGCAGATTGCTTCTCTCACTTAGTCATACTCTTTAAGATTTCTCCATGTCTTCTCATGGATTGACAGCTCATTTCTTTTTAGGGTTAAATAATATTCCATTGTCTGGATATACTGCCATTTATTTATCCATTCACTCACTGAAGAACATCTTGGTTATTTCTGAATTTGGGCAATCATAAAATAAAGCTGTTATAAGCATCCATGTACAGGTTTTTGGGTGGATATGTTTTTCAACTCTTTTGGGTAAATTCTAAGGGGAAGGGTTGCTGGATCATATTGAAGAGTAAGTTTAATTTTGTCAGAGACTGTCAAACTGTTTTCCAAAGTATCTGTACCAGTTTTTATTCCCATCAGCAAGGAATGAGAGGTCCTTTTGTTCCACATCTTCATAAGCCTTTGGTGTTGTCAGACATCTCATCTTACTTCATTTTGTTTTTTATTTACAATTCCATTATGACATATGATATGGAGGATCTTTTCATTTGTTTGGTATTTGTATATCTTCTTTGGTATAGTGTCTATTCTGATCTCTGCCTCATTTTTAAAACAGGTTGTTTTCCTATTGTTGAGGTTGAAGTGTTCTTTGTATATTTTGGGTAATAGTTCTTTTTCACATATGTCTTTTACAAACGTGTTCTTGTAGTCTGTAGCTGGTTCTCTCAAACTGTTGACAGTATCTTTTAATAGAGTGGAAGTTTTCAGTTTTAATAAAGTCTATTTTATCAATTATTTCTCTCATAGATCGTGCCTTTGGTCTTGTATCTAAAATATCATCACCTTATCTGAGATAATCTAGGTTTTCTCTTACGTTATCTTCCAGGAGTTTTATAGTTTTGTGTTTTTCATTTTGATCTGTGATCCATTTTCAGTTAATTTAGTTTTTGTGAAGGATATAGATTTTCTATGTCTAGATTCTTTTTTTTTTTTTTTTTGCCTGTGGATGTTCAGTTGCTCCAGCACTATTCAACTATTTGTTGAAGAAACTATCTTTGCTTCACTGTATTGGCTTTGATTCTTGGTCAAAGGTCAATTAACTATATTTATGTGTGTCTATTTCTGGGTTTTCTATTCTATTCCATTTATCTGTTTGTCTATGGTTTTTCATCAGTACCACAATGTCTTGATTACTGTATCTTTATAGTAAATCTCAAAGTTGTATAGTGTTAGTACTCCAAGTCTTGTTCTTCTTCAATATTTTGTTGACCTCAGATCAATTTTGGAATCAGTTTATTGATATTTACAAAAAAATAAGCTGACATTTTGGGGCGCCTGAGTGGCTCAGTGGGTTAAAGCCTCTGCCTTCGGCTCAGGTCATGATCTCAGGGTCCTGGGATCGAGCCCCACATCAGGTTCTCACTCAGCAGGGAGCCTGCTCCCCTTCCTCTCTCTCTGCCTGCCTCTGCCTGCTTGAGATCTCTGTATGTCAAATAAATAAATAAAATCTTAAAAAAAAATGCTGACATTTTGACTGGGATTTCACTGAATCTACAGCTAAATTGGGGGAAAAAATGACTCCTTGATAATATTGAGTTCTCCTCTACATGGACATGGAATTTCTCTCCACTAACTTTGTTCTTTTATTTCATTAATTAGTCATTTTAATTTTTAAAATGAATTTCATGATTTTGAAGTTACAAACCTAACCATATCACAAAGTAAATACTAAACATTCTATAATATACAAATTATAATTCCTATAATATATCAGATGTGTAAATTTGATTATATTTAAGAAAACAATACACTTAACAACATCATTTCTTAGCTATTATTAAAATATCCAACCCGAATTTATGATGAAAAGGTTTTTTTCATTTGTCCTTAGAGAATATTAAGCATGGAATATAGGACATTGAGCTAAGTAAAATAATAAACATCAATTTTCTCTCAGAATCTAGCAATCATTGGGGGCCAAATTGTGATGGAAAACATTTTAAATGTGTATTAGTTACTATTGATGCATCACAAATTACCTCAAATTACCTTAACATAGCAGACATTTCTTATCTCATATACCTTCTGAGAAATAGGAATTTGGAAACAGCTTAGATATAAAGGTTATTCATGAGGTTAGAGTCAAGTTGTCAGGCAGGGTTCGAGTCATTTCAGTGTTCAACTGGAGGCAAAGACTCTATTTCCAAACTCACATGTTGAAAAGTCTCAATTTCCTCACTGGTTATTGGTCGCAGACCTCCATTCCTGGCCAAGAGTGCCTTTCTATAGAATGCATTAGTTACATGGCAACAGATTTCCTTCAGGCAAATGATGAGAGAGAGAGGCCCAAGTTGGGAGCCATAGCTTTAATAACATGATAGTTTAAGTGGTACATACAAACTTTGTTGTATGTTATGCTGTATATACAGTAATTTTAGTACAATTTCAGGGAAACTAAACAGGGGTGTAATTGTCAGGCAATGGAGATCCTGAAGAACCTTCTTGGAAGCTGGCTAACAAAATCTAAAATAACAAAGATAGTATTATATATAATATATAATTATTATATTTCACATAGTATAATATAATACTTATAATATGTATAATGATATTATACATTGTATAACATATGCATATATGAAAAGATTGAGAGAAAAATTAAGGTTTTACCATTTTCTTATCTTAACTTTGCAGTATACATGGGAAGGACCTCCTTCTTCAAAACAAACCCAACCTAACCCAGCACAACACACAGTTAGAGAGTCTTGTTGGATTACTTAATCTATTCTTTAAGAGTTTACTAGTTTGTGGTAATGCAAACAGATAAGGCCACTCTAGAAAATAGTACGGAAGTTCCTCAAAAAGTTAAAAATAGAACAACCTTATGACCCAGCACTTGCACTACTACATATTTAACCGAAGGATACAAACATAATGATTTGAAGGGACACATACACCCCAATGTTTATAGCAACAATGTCTACAATAGTCAAAATATGAAAAGAGCTCAAATGTCAATTGACAGATGAATGGATAAAGTAGATGTGGTGTATATATATATATATACATACAATGGACTATTACTCAGCCATCAAAAAGACTACCATTGGCAATGACGTGGATGGACCTAGTGGGTATTATGAAAGCAAAATAAGTCAGTCAGAGAAAGAGCAACACCATATGATTTTACTCATACACTGAATGTAAGAAACAAAACAGATGAACGTAGGGGAAGGAGGGAAAAATAAAATAAGATGGAATTAGAAAGGGACACAAGCCATTAGAGAGTCTTTATGAAACAATCTGAGAGTTGCAGGAGGTGGAGGTGGGAGGGGAAATGGGATACCTGGGTGATGGCATTAGGGAGGGCATTTGATGTAATGAACACTGGGTGTGATATGCAACTGATGAATCACTAAGCTGAAATTAATAATACACTGTATGTTAATTAATTTATTTAACATTTAATAAAAGTTTATGAGTGTTAGGAAAATGAACTTTTCAAAAATATTTAGAAGTTCCATCAAGAACCTGGCTTTAAAATTCAAATCCCACCAATTTAGTCATAGTTTCAAGCATCCAGGGAGAAACTGAAATGGTTCAAATCACTTCAAAACTTGCCTGTTATTTGAATATTATTCCTAATTTCTTGTTTTCCAGTAATTTTCTTTGAGCTCTATCCCTTATCTTCTTCTTCAAGTGACCCATTGCTTTGTGTGCACTATAGCCACCATCTTCAGTGATAACATGCTATGGTCATGTACACCTCCTGAGCAGTTCTTTTCAATTTCCAAACTGTTTGAAATAACATAGAAGAGTTCATTAGCAGCACAAGAGTAATATAAGCCAGTGTTTGGTGGTGATGAACAAAGTTTTTATGCAGTAGGCATTCAGAGACATGAAACAAAACTACCAAATGGGTTTAAGTTATGGAATATGCAGTTTTCACCAAATATTTCTGACTCAAAGTCCAAATTATTTTTTAAGCCAAAATTATCTTCAGTAAAAATTTGCTTTTGTACTAAGATGGGAGGCTAGAAGCCAACGAGGTTAAAATGCCTGCTCAAATATATAAAATTTAGTAGTAGAGCTGCTATTAAAAAATTAGATATTTTGGTGTCCTACATAAGCACACTTGAGAATACACAATAAATTCAACAGAACACTCCTTCATTTGAAACTGCAACAAATGAAACTCTATTGATTGGCATTTATTTTGAACCCATTTATGTCTGCAATTGTATATATGTAGTTTTAGGAAAAAATATCTTGACCGCACAAAATTGAAAATGGAAATGAGACCTTTGGACTGAAATCCCTCAACTCCTTGCTTATTTTGTCAGCTGAAAATTACAAATACCTAGAATATTATTGGGTTTTGTGCTGTTTCAATGATAGGCTCTGAGAGCACCAAGCTTAATACCTTAGATTAAATGGGACTTTTCATAAGCACAAGATGCCAGAGAGCACTACTCCTGAATATGTATGTGGACTTGTAAATATATATTTTAAAAAGAAACATAAAACAATAACAAGTAAAACTTAAGCCTGAAAATTTTCGATGGACTGTCTGAGCTGCTTTCCACCACTCTCAGGGCTTCCTGATTCTAGGACATCAGTTGTGCATTCTCAAACACTGATTATTAAATGTGTAAATAAATGTTACAGAGAGATGCATGTGTATGCATCAAACATGATAGCCTTATAATGTCAGCTAAGGTAGTATGTATGAGTCATATGTAAAGTATAATGCTGCCTATTATACATTATTATCATGAATAGAATGCATGTATCATAGGAACACAGCTATAAAAATATGTGTGCATGAAATTAAATTAAACCACACAGCCTTGCTACTTTGTAAGTAAAAATGGCCAAATATCAAAAATTCTATATGTACCAACTTCATAGCCGTGCAGGCTATGATGAGGTAGTGAAGTTGTAAGACATTTTACTTTAATCTCTCCTGTTTTGATAAAAGGAAGAACATCCATTCTTTTCACTATCAGCAACAAATGAAAGATACCTGGATTTGAAAAGAAAGAGAAAACCAAGAAAGTTACTTGTAAATATGACAAGCCTCCCAGAATTTCTATAAGGAAGAAGACCCAAGAGAAAGAAGTGGTGAGAATCAAAGAAAGAGCACCATGTATAAATAGGAGCTGCCCTGTTGTCTCTGAGTCAGATCTGGGTAATGAGGATGAATAATGGAGACAGTAGGAACCTCCAGGGATCTCTCATCCATAACAGTAGGGCAGAGAATTCTTGCCATTTTAAGCATTGCTTCTCCCTTTCTTCTAGACAGCGCACACATTCTCAGTGATTTTTACTCCAATGCTATTTCCCTTGGATGCAGAGAACCAAAATAATCTGTTATCCTCACAAGTGTTAGTGGTACTTGCTAATGGCTGTGGTGAAGATAAGAAAGGTTTCAGGCTGTGGGTAACTCCACTGTTTTCCTTCCCATAAGAAAACAATGCAAGTGAGCTGACAGTGTTCTGTAGGTTGATTTCTATCCACCAAAAACTTTGCATTTCTTGAGCGAGATACCAGTGGGTACAGAGGGATTACACTCCAGGCACTTCAGTTGTAATTTATGACACTAGAGCTGGCTACTTCAAGCTTCCATGGTCAGTGCCTTGGCTTCTGCCAGTATATCCATATAGTCTCTCTCTGTCATGCCCTATCATTACTTCAGAAGTCCCCCTTAAACAAAGGGTCTATGACGGTGGAATCAAGCCTGCTCCCCCCAACATGGTTCCAGGACACATTCCTTTCTGCTCTGACCTCAGTAGCTGTGCTAACTTGGCCCCCATGCAGGCTCCTTTCTGTGTGTGTGTGGTTAAAGGAGGTTAATAACCACAGTCTCCTTTGTCTATGATACTCAGTAATCCTCAGGCTGAAGGCATGTAGTCTGTTGTGTCTAACGAGCTTTGGGTGACACATACCAAGTTCTCCAAGTGGTCCTTGAAGCACCCTTACTAAAGGTTGAGATGAAGAGGAAGTATTCTCTTCCCCTCCCCAGAGGTGATGGGGGAACCCAGCCCTCCATCACTGGGGCTACAAAGCATTTATCCTTGATTTCTTCACCTTCAGTCCTTGGATTCTGTCTTGGCTGAGTGCTGTGCCAAGGATCACAGAGGCATATTTTGTCCATCTTTCTGGTATACTGTCCACAGGTTGGGCAGCCTCTCACTTAGGGATGTGGGATATTTAACACAGAGATTTTATTTTTGTCCCTTGGAATCTCAGCCAAAGAAACAAAAACAAAGAACCCACTTTACCTTTCTATTAAGCATGTTAGTTAATCAAAGAAAAATAAATGTTCCTTAGACTCTGGTACTTTATCTCTTGTCCTACACATCACAGACAACCACAGCATAATACTTTGTCATACTCCTAACCTAAAAATTGGAGTTTTGTACATAGAGTTGTCTTTTCTGAGACAGTCTAGGGCTCTGAAATGCAGGAGGCTGCTACGGACCTCTCCATCTGTATGTAGGTTCACACCACAGTCATTTAAGTTAAGAGAGACCAAATTGCCAGCAGTTGATGGGTTATTGCGATTTGAAGTCCTAATAAAATATTGGCTATTTGTTTAAGGAAAATCCTATCTTTAAAGGTCTGTAATTTTATCTTGGGCAGATGCCTAAGTAAAAATAATTTAATGGTCATTGTTTTCAAGAGTATTGGTTTTGCTGGGGAAAAGTATGCCTGCAAAGAGAAATATCCAACTTTGCTAATCTGGACCTTCTGGGGCCATTTAAACTAAAAAAAGAAAAAAAAAATTAAACAACAGTGTCACTAAACATGCTAATTCAGAACAGATTAAAAATAAAAATACAAATGGTTGGAAATAAGGCAATAATATTAGATAATACCATGATTATGATGATATCATTGCACATATTTATGGTTGAATAAGCCCATCTAATTATTCTGACTTCATCTTCTCTTGGCACGCAATAATTTCTGTCAATTTGCAGAAAATCTGATAACTACATGATAGGAAGGTAATAGCCGAGAAGGCTGAAATGAAGTCATGTCAGGCAGAAGTAATGTTAAGCACCGGTGCTTGAAGTTAAACCCTGTAACTATTTATTCTACATGATTCTGGCAACTCTTCTGAACTCACCAGTATATTCCAGTGGGAGTCAGTAAGGTTCCTAACAATTACTGATGAACTGATGGTGCCTCAGCCCCGAGGCGAGGAGAAGGCGAGGCTTTGCAAAACATAGCTCTAAAAATAGCAGTCCTTTACTAAGCACCAACTGTATGCAAGCTTTGGGAAGACAGGGATAGAGAGGGATGATACCAGATTTATTCCCATACTTAAATAAACTATATAGCATTTAGTAGGTATAAACAGAGATTCATGCAAATGATCCAAAATAATAGAAATTTTTTTTTAATTTTTTTTTAAGATTTTATTTATTTATTTGACAGAAATCACAAGCAGGCAGAGAGGCAGGCAGAGAGAGAGAGGAAAGGAAGCAGGCTCCCCGCTGAGCAGAGAGCCCGATGCGGGACCCGATCCCAGGACCCTGAGATCATGACCTGGGCCAAAGGCAGAGGCTTAACCCCCTGAGCCACCCAGGCGCCCCCAAAATAATAGAAATTTTGCTGGAGGACAGAGTGCGGCCAACTCTGAGGCTAGACTTTTCAATCTGATAGGACTATTTGCAGATGTTAATGCCCTAAGTCAAAGTCTCAGCAAAAATTAGACAGTTCCGGCTACCCGTGAATGTTTGCAGCACTAAAGAAGAATACTTAGTAATTTTTGTGAAATAATATTTTGTTAAAACTAGGAGTCATCAAGATGCAACAGAAGGAGATTAAATATAGCCTCTGTATTTTGCGAATATTGGCCACTGCAGAAGCAGAACTTTCAGCAGTGACTATCCTGTCAGTTTTATTTCCATAGTATCCTAGTCAGTCTCCCTGCCTCCAAACTTACCCATATATTGTTATATCCTCCCTGATGTAGTCATTATTGTTCTTTAACGAAAAAATAATAATAATGTTGGAACATCTGGTTGGTTCAGTCAGTTAAGCATCTGCCTTCAGCTCGGGTCATGATCTCAGGGTTCTGGGATTGAGCCCCTCATCAGACTCCGTACTCAGTGAGGAGTTTGCTTCTCCCTCAGCTCTACCACTCCCTTGTGTTCTTTCACTCTCTCTCAAATAAATAAAATCTTTTTTAAAAAATGAATTAGTATGACAATGTCATAGTAGAGGAAGTTTCACAGTGCAATGTATACAAATATTTAACACCTTCGAAGAGCGAAGCTCCAAGTTTAGACAAAGTCACCAAACTAGCTCTGTGAGAGTTTGCAGTGATCAATCCATGTGATTTATGGCACACAATTTGTTTATTAGTGCAGTTATTTGGGTTCTTTGTTTCTACAGTTGGAGAATAAAATCAGAACACATAAAGAAAAAAGGAAATGTGTTGACTGAATTCATAGTTGATGGCTAGATCATATTACAGAAATGTCAAAATAGAAGGGGACTGATAAGTTTGGGCAATCAAAAGGAAATTAAGTGAACTGTCCACAACACTGAGTAGGCAGTAGAGCCATCATCTTGTTCATCTACATTGAAGGTTCCCTCTGCTCTACAAGAATAATTGTCCTCACAGGTCACCAAGTGTTCATATCGGATCTGTTGCTTGGAGAGTTGACAAATTTGTCTTAGTACATTTGAAATCACTATATTTTTTTTCTTGTTTGATCAGCAGTGCTGCCATGGAATTCTCATTGGCCTCAATTACCACATTGCTCTCTTTGTTAAGAAAAGAAGTGTCCTTGGAAGCCTAGAAATTATGTTTTCCCTCTACCTCTGTTCTGATTTTCTTTCCAAAAAATTAATTTGAATTATTTTGATCCTCATTTAGAAGCTCTTTAGCAGCTTTCCTAGATAAAGCCAACAGGGCATACAATGGACATGCAAGTTTCTCTAATTTCCAGTTTCACCAAAGCATCATTTTTTCCAGGTATATAAAAGTCCCTACAAGTTCCCAAGTCTACCAGAGAGTTTGTGCACATTCTGTTCCCTTTCTGACTTTCCTCTTCTTAGTCCTTTTTTCAGGATCTAGCTCTATGCCACCCTCTGGGTAATACCTTTCATAAATGGTCACCAGCTTTTCTCTACTCCCCTAGTCTATGCCTGTATTATATAATGTTTTACAATCACTGGGCTCTTTTGCCCTCAGATTCATCTTCCCACCATACTATGAGCTGCTAGAAACTTTGACAAAGTTGTGCTCTGCTTTGGTTGCCTTATCCTTCATATAGTACCTGATTTTTTCCTCTCTGACACTGTCTCCTTAAAGCATTCCTAGTACCAGATAAGTCTCTCTGTGTGTAGCCCTGCTCACACTGGTCTATGTCACACACACACACACACACACACACACACACACACACGTGAAAAGTTATTGTGATTGGAAAAGAAAACATTAGAATCTTGGGGAAAAAGAAGTCTTCAGTCTTTGTTTCCATTATTGTTAGAATAAAACCCAATTGTGTATTTATTACAGAGATGTAATTCTAGGCTATAAATCAAGGAAAAGATGTTCAGAAAGTGCATTTTCAAAACAAATTTAGAGATAATGCCATAACAGGCTTTGGTTTTTGTAATGAATATTCCAAAGTATTTAGTTTCTGTGCATTTAGTGGCAATGTACTATATCTGCCATTAATACACATATTCTAGTAAAAATGTTTGACAGAATATGGTCCAGCAATAATAATAATTTGCACTTATAACTCAAAACTAATAGCTCAGAGCACCTCACAATGTGCTGTTTAATTTCTGCTCATTCCCATATGCTACTTATTTCATCTCCATTCATCCTGCAAGGTATGTGAGTATATGACTTTCATTAAAATAATAAAAATAAATGAAATGTTTAATATGAAAAAAACTGAATCCTTTTTTTACAACTGTCTAGGATAACTGGAGAGCTGGTAGCTGGGGAAGGAAACATAAAGAATATTTATTTGTTTTTTCTCTATGCTCTAGGACCATGTGGTACAGATGAGTGCAAATAGGTTCTTGTGGATGATGTACGTGTTTGAGTAATTGACTTTAATAGGAGTTTTGAGAGTCAAGTTTCTGATTATAATTCAGGAAGTCTTCCACCCCCGCCATGTTTTCTCTGATAACCTCAGCAAATAGCACCCATGGAGGGGAGAAGCAGACAACTTACTTTATACAGTAACTGGTCTGGAGATCTCCTGTAAAGGGTTTCAAGACTTATCACTAAATCTGTCTTCTCTTTGGGGATCTTTGGGTTTTCTCAGTCTTTGGCTGGCTTCTGAACATAACTTTGGACAGAAAGCCAAGGTTTTGCCACGCTCACCTTGTTTGGTTTCCTTCTCTCAGAATCATAGCCCTATACTGGACATTGTGAAGGCATAGTGAAGATCTTGGTTATTGGATTAGATCTAAAAACAGGTCAAATATTTGTGTCCAATTTTCTAGTTGTCTTCCAGTGAGAGAATATTTTAGTCCCTGTTACTCCCCCGCTATCAGTAGGAGTCATTTTCTCTTAATAAACATATATTTATTAAAATGTTCTTCTAGTCTTACGTCTGGCAAACTACATTTTGCCAGAAATTCTTTTTATCCCAATCGTCAAGTGTATTTTTGTATCATTTTTTCTTAGTATCCTCTCGTTCTTTCCTTCATGTCTGCTATATCTATTGTGATCTCCCCTTCCTCATTCCTGATACTTAAAATTTTAAGTTCTCTCTTATTTTTTGATCAATAGGGTTGGAGTTCTATCAACCTTGTTTGTTAATATGGTGTGATACAGATTTCTTTTCCATTTCAGGAATACATGCTCTTTGGCTAAATCCAAAGCCAGTGAAGAGGGGAGGGGAAAAAAGAGTATGAATGAAACATTTGGGGCAGAGGAATTCAGTTTCTCACATTGAGTAGCTTCTTGTTCTGATACCCTGCTTAAACCAAATTCCATGTATCATCTACATTGACTCATATCTGTTCACCCTTTGACCTTACAAGGGGCACTGCCCCGTTTCTTCATATTTGTTGGGATTACAGAGAAAGGAGATAGGCAAACTTGGTGTAAGTAATAGCTTCAAAATCCTCCCACATGCGAATGATTTCTTGGGCACAAGCACCAGTTTACCATCATTTCTGGTCTCTCCTTTTCCTCTTCAGCACTTCCCCACCTATCTTTATCCCCACAGCCTTCAATTTTTTTCTTTATCCATTCATAGGTGGACATTTGTGTTTGTTGTGTGCTTGCTGCGGTCAGCATGGCTCTGCAAAATTAGGGAAGGTTCAGAACCTGAAGGTCTAGCGGTTTTCTTAAGTGAGACAGTCTAGTTATCTACTTGCCTAGTCCTTTGCAATCTGTCTACAGCACATTCTCAACTGAAAAGTCCCATGAGTCCTCATTGTTTCCTTAGAATAAGGGCAATCAACCTCAGAAATGTGTTCTATAAATTTTTTTCCTAAATATTATTTTATACGGTATTCTACACAAATGAGTTCTTGTTCTGTCTCCAAATTTGCAATATCTCACATATGTATAAACACATGTCTAGGCACAGACACAAATACAAACCATCCAAATATAATGTATGCATTGATACACTTATGTACATATACTTATATCAGTATTTTTCAATAGAATAAACGTGGAAGGATATAAATGTCATTTAATAGTGATTTCTTAGACAGAATGAGTGTGGGAGGTGATGAGGGGGAAGGAGGACTTACATACTTTTGTTTTCTTTAAATTATTTTTCACTGAGCTTATAATAGCTTTTTACTTAAAATAAATGTATTAGAAAAATCCATGCCTATTCTGTGTTCTGTTTTACATATTTTTGGTTTTTTTTTTTTTCCACTATCATGAAAGAACACATTGATAGTTTAAGCTTTATACACCCTAACCCTGAAATTATTTTCCTGGCCTGTGTTTTGTGGATTGTCTGGTTGAGGTATAATTCATTTTGTCATTTTCTTAATGTAATACATAGCCCTCAAAACTTCTGGGGTCCCTGTTTATCTCAGGATGAAATGTGTGCAGATGGCATTATTTACTTGCAGAAAGTTCAAAAATCTCCAAATGACCTCTTCTCTCTTCAGCATAAATGGAAGGAAGCATTAAATACCTTTCAATCAGATTAGTCATTGAGTTGACAGTCTACATTTGGATATCTATATTCGGCAATCAGATTTCCTGGAATTTAATGAGCTTGATCAAATTTATAGTTTAAGACCTCGAGTAAATAATTATTATATAAGCAATTTCACTTTGTTGCCATAATAATGGAAATATAAGAAGCTCACTTTGTGTTCAACATGGAAGTTTAAAAGAAAAGACAGCTTTTAAAATGTCAATTTAGAAGAAGGCCAACAACAGCTCACTTTCTATTCTGTCTTTATAGTCCAATTACCATGATATTATGTGTTAGATAGCTTTCTCTAAGTTCTAGAAACTTAGATATTAGGAAGCAATACCTTATAGTAATAATTTTAAAAATTACTATATAGTTTCATTTGCTTTAAGTCTGTCCCATCCTGTGTTGAAAACTATAGGAGAAGAATACAATGCTGCTTAAGATCAAGAAGATGATAGTCTAACTGGTGAGACATATACATAATGATATATATATATATATAATTATAAAACACAACCCAGTAGCCCACATAATGAAACTCTAAATTCTGTGGTGTAAATAGATGACCTGGAAAGAGAGGGAGATTTGAGTCATATGGAAGTCTTATGTGAAAATGTGAGGAGTTCTGCAAAGTCTTGTAGATATTTAATTCACCAAAGACACATATTAAAGACAATTATGGTCTATATAAGTAGTTAGGTGCTTAATGGGTTACAGAGATGAATAAAATATAATTCTTTGTTTGGAGCTTTACAGTTTAGCTATACAGATGTATAGCTAAGTCCAGAACAGATATGCTGAGTACTACAATGGCAAAGGCACTAGGAGATTGGCAAAATGAATGATTTAATTCCCCAAAAGAGAACGTTTTTTAGAGAAGGTGTATTTGAGTTAGCTCTTGAGGGATTGATAGGAATCCAATAAAAATTGATGAAAGATGCTATGGAGAGAAGAGGATGTAGTGTATTTATTGTATTCATGATCATAATTAAAACAGCCACTCTGATTCCATGCCTTTTGTCCTTTATCTTATAATTATTTTCTCCTCTAACTCTGAACTCAGAAAATTACCTTCTTAGTCCACTAAGATGTTAAGAAATTTTGCAGAAGCAGAGGATTATCAGAAGTGCACGACTCTCAAAGTTATTGTGTGCCCAGGTTTATTCCAATGTTGCCACTCAAATCAGATGCATAGAATACCCACAAAATTTTTTAAAGGGATCTCTATAGGGTAAAAAACCACCTTCCTAAACTAAACTTAAAATAAAATAAAGTTTTAGGAAGTCAGTAAACAGCCTAAGGAAATTTCTCAAAAGATATTATTTTCAAATACTCTTCTAAGAGGTGGATAAAACCATTATAAGGAAGTAGTTCACAGCGTGTAAAAGGCTAAAACAAGAACCGATAAAGGAACAGTCTGACCCTTGTTGTTGAGGGACTTGGTAACATGTGCTTCATTGCCTTCAGAGAGCTATTGAGAAGTGGCTACCCTGTGCTTATCATCCTTTCCATTTGTGGATGGCAGTGACGATTGCAGATATCTTGCCTCTGTCTCATCACTGAATTTTGGGTGAATAGGAAAATAACTTGTCTTAGCTGATAATTCTCCATATAAAAAGCTGCCAAATCTGAGATTCATGTAGACCTGATGTGAGTGATAAGACCCTGAGCTTTGATTCTGATGTTGATTAGGTGAGACTCATGGGTGTCCTGTGAGTGAGTGTCTTTTGCAAGCTGAAGGCCAGAGAGGGGAGACTGAAAAATACTGATTGCATTAATGACCCTAATTCATTTTTCTCCACCTATGCCCTTTATCCTGTAACTTTACCTGTGATCTCCTCCACTCTGACTTTGAGCTCAGCCACATAATGTTGTAGCCAATGAGATGTTAGTAACATGATGCAATCAGCAACTTGAAAAGTGAATTTCTGTTGAAAATCTTCCACAGTTATGATTCCTCTCACTTGCCCAGGACAGTCTGCTGGAGGGTAAAAGATATAAAATAGAAATGAGTTATCCTAGATAGAAATACAAATGAGGTCATCCTAGATCAGTTCCAAGACAGATATCTCCTAGATGAGTGAGTCAACACACCTGAGACCAGAGATCAGAAGAACCGCCCTGGAAGTCTAGCCTATATCACTAACCTATAGACTAAGAGCAATAGTAAATGGTTGTTGTTTTAAGCCATGAAGTTTGGAAAAATCACTTGTTATGTAGCATTATTTAACTGATACAGAGATTGCTCCAGGTAAAAGGAGATGAAGGATTTGTTCTTATGGTCTGCCAAAAGAGATAACAATATATATTAAATGATTGTTATTGAATGATTATTCTACTATTCTTAGTTGTTTTACATGTACTCAATCATTTCTTATAATTCCTACAACAAAGTTTAAATAAGTAAATGTTATTATAATGCCTAGTTTGTAAAAGAAGAAACTGATGCATAGAAAGGTTAAATAATCTTGAATGCACATAGCTGCTAAGTAGCTGTTATAGTGAGAACACTACAAGAAGACCTAAGTGTGAAATACGAGCGTTGGTCTGTGACTCACATTGAATTTTGGAGTCAGCAAGATTGTCCAGTAGAGCATAGGTTTAATTTAACAGTATAGGAAAGGTCAAGATTGTATATTGAATTGTTGAAGAGTAATATAAAAGAAGGGCAAAGGAATAAGACCTAGAGAGCATCAAGAATTGAGAGGCTGACAGAGATGAAGACAGTGAGGGATGATAAACTGAAAAAAAAGAAAAAAATAATAAAGCACTTAGAGAAGAGGAAAGAAAGGTTAAGAAAAGTAATGAAGGAGAAAAGAAATGAACGGAGGAAGTAGGCAACCATGTTTCTTACCACAGAGAAGCTATAGTAACTTCAGGACTGATTCGTTTCTGTGGATTTCTACAGAATACACAATTGTGTAGTACCCAGGCATCAGAGAGATGATTAATTCAAGATTGAGGTTGGTTGGGGGAGGAGGAACAGAAGGAGAAGGAATGAGGCAGTAGAAGATGCAGAGAGAACCTCAAAGTAGTCTCTGTTGATCCAGGCTCAAGGAGGGAAGAATGTATAGGTGAGGAAAATGAATAAAAACACACACACACCACCCCCAATACTAGGCTCAGGTCATTTCAAACTTTTCTCTGTTTCTTGAAAGCACCAAGGTTGTTCTCGATCTAGACCTTGTGCCAATTATTTCTTCTGTCTGGAACAGCCTTCCTTGAGATCTTTACCTACTGATTCTTTCTCTTTATTCTTATTTTACCTCAAATGTCTCCTGCTCATGGAGGCTACTTCTGTGAACCTTGTCTCAGTTGTTTCCCCTCTTCCTTCATACACTCAAGTAAAAGGGAATGTCTTTTGGATTATTTTGTATCAGTATTACTTGTATTATTTTCTCAGCGTCTTTATCATCCACCCACTCGCCACAATGCAAGCTGGGTGAGAGCCTTTACCTGATAACAATGCCAGCATATCCAAACTCTTAACATGGCACCTTGTACCCTGGAATGACTCAAGGAATACATGTGGCCTGATTGGGGTGTGTTCAGAAAATAGAATCCAGGAGATTTCATAGGGGGCTAATTCTGTATGAGGAAAATATTGAGAATACGTCCACAAAGCTGTTGCTGAATTAGAGTGAAGTGGGATTACTGTTGTTGAGGAGAATGAGTCAGAAAGTCTAAAGAGAGATTGTTGGGGTCACCACATTCTTTTTAAATCAGTGAGATTTAGAACACAGGGAAAGACAAAAAACTATGAATCTGGCTCTGCAGCAACTTCAGCAAGTTTTGAAAGAAGACAAGACAGAGCAGAGGACAGCCTGAGGGACTCAGAATAATGATCAGGTTTCATTTGAGATCTTAAAGAGAAGTGTGGACCTCAGAGATAGCCAGTCCTTAATTGAGGCAGGAGGGGTCTCTGAAAAAGCTGAAGAAAGGCAAGAATGTGTTTAACATGAATTATAAGTTCCTAATACACGTGTTTCGTCTTCTTCCCCTTCGTCCTCCTCCTCCTTCTTCTTCTCCTCCTCCCTCTCTTCCTCCCTCTCTTCCTCCCCCCTCCTCTCTCTCTTCCTCCCCCCTCCTCCTTCCCTTCCTCCTCCTCCTTCTTCTTCATCTTCTTCTTCTTTTCCTTTGGAGTATCTTAGCTTAGTTAAATCATGAACAAAACATGCTATTTTGGGGTCTGAGTAAGAGATAGTAGGGTCATAATGGTGGCAGTGTGGGGATCTGCACATATTAATATTCAATAAGAAATTGTCCAGTTACCAAACGGATGATGATAAATCTCATCGGCACCCAGCACATGTGGCCTTGATTTGATTTGATTTTTGTCTGGGTGAAAATGTTGACATTGTCATTATCTCTAGATACTCTATCCAGTATGGTAGCCACCAATCACATGTGGCTATTTACATCTCAAGTGAAATTAGTTAAAATGAAATCAAATTTGGGGTGCCCGAATGGCTCAATTGTTAAGCATCTGCCTTTGGCTCAGGTCATGATCCCAGAGTCCTGGGATAGAGCCCTGTGTTGCACTTCCTGCTCAGCGGGAGCCTCCTTCTCCCTTTCCCACTCCCCTTCTTGTGTCCCTTTCTTGCTATGTCTCTCTCTGTCCAATAAATAAATAAATTCTTTAAAAAAAATCAAATTTGAAATTTCTGTCCAACTAGCCATATTTCAGAGGCTCAAGAGCCACTTGGGGGCTAGTGGTTACAAGATCCACAGGGCAGATAATAGAACATGTCTGCTATCCAGAATTCTACTGGGGAACACTGTCCCAAAACAAATGCAGCCATGGCCTCTTTTCCTAATTTATTCATCCTTTTGCATGTGTTTTTGATATTTCAATCTATTCTATACTTGTCTTTCTAAGCATTGGAAAACTACATTAAGATATATACTTTTTCTTTATCCCCATTGATGCTATACTTAAGTTTCCTGCAAACATGCTTGGACATCAGGCCACCTTCAGTTCAGGTTTCTTAGAACAGCCTATGCTGGCTCATTTCCATTTCCTGCCAACCCAAGTTGCTAAAGTCCTATTACGCCTGAAGCCTGGAGATCAGAGTTATTAAAGTGAGTCACCCCAAGAGAAAAAAATGTTTTCTGATGTTGCGTTTTAGAGGAAGATGCAAGTAAAATTATATTCACTGGTAGGGAAAGACAGGTATGAAAGACCAAGATGGTGAATATTTTATTCTGGCTCCTGATTTTATCATTTGTTACTCTTGATTCTGTAAACACTTTTTTTTTTTTTAGAATTTTATTTTCTGTTTTGATCATCGATATTGTTACTCAACTGCTCATTAAACTTGTCTTCAATGTTCTTCTCTTCAACATTTGGGTATTTAATACTTTTTGCTCCTTTATGACTATAATCCCATAGCCATGAGTTTGATTCGTGTAGGGATCATAATTCAAAGTTTCTCCTTCTCTGGAGTGTAGCCAAACTGACTTACTCATTAACTGTCTTCCAATTTGTTTGAAAAGTTCCTTTTAATTCTTTAAAATTAAAAAATGCATTATATTATGCATATTGAAGGCAAATACTGCAGAAGGAATGTAGCTTTACTATGTTAGTGATGTGTGCACACTTAAGTTTCTAAGTATGCAATGTACTAACAGTCTTGCCTAAACATGAAAAATAAATATATAATCAAAATGCAATAAATGCACATAGCCTTTAAAAATCTTATTACTGTTCTTATGTTCAGGAAAGAAACAATGTTAAACCAGATGGCAATAACATTGTGCCTCTTCAATTCTTAAAACATGTTCCTGAAAAATCAATTGATTTAGAACTTCAACCTTTACTTTTTAGCCAATAGTCACAATAGTAATGCACAATTTACAAGTACAGAATCTTCTTATCAGAAATGCATGTGAGCAGTTTATACAGCTGCACTAACATATAATGAAGGAAAATGGACTCTTCTTTCAGCCTTAAAATCTGAGACCTTTGCTATTTTCTTATCTTTGTAGCTTGCTAATGATCAAATTTAGGCAGTCTTCTGCAAAAGTGATACCTCCCTTGATAGAATTAGAAGTGGATACACATATTTCTTTGATTTGAATGACCACTAAGAATGAAGCAGGGGCAAGATACAAGATCTTGCCGATATCTATTGGCTTTGCAGGTGTTGCAAACTACTTTTTCCAATAATCTAGCTTTTTCCAGATATGTTGTACCTGGCCTTACATGAGCCACATCTGGAATGAAGTGGACCTATTTTTACTTTTTAATGGATGTTTTGATTTTGGAGAGATATAACATCAGTGTGGTTCAGATTAACAGCAGCTTAGTGAATCTGTGTCTATTCCAGAACCAAGCATGCATTCTGGTCATGGCGGTGCTAGCCTGTCTACAACATACACTCACAATGCCTGGGGTAACTGTGACCTAGGCTAATGAATTGTGGAAAGATAATTTCCTCTGCCTATTTTTCCCTTTAAACAAATTGCAGCCTCATATTTCAACCAAATGACCTTTCTAAAACTCCACAGTGACTAATTATAACAGAATGAGAGGGAATTTACTATTAACAGAAATGAGATTAAGTTTTGCCATAACCTTGGGAGGCAACATAGCCAATGATGTTTAAAATCTGAGGTGATCAGAAGGGGGTCTCCTCCAAAGGCTGTTGCAGATTGCTCCTGGCGCCGTGCTGCTGAGCTGAGTCTATCCAATGCCACAACGTCAGCAGCTTAAATTCCCTGCCTGGTTTTTATGTTGCTAATAATCTTCAATTTAGAAACATTGAAAGAAAGGAGGGAGCAAAGAGCAACAGAGAGGATGGGGGATAAAGTGACAATATGAGAAAATAGAAATAAAAAAAGGTAACAGAATAAATGAAGTATAATTATTCATCCCCAAAATATTCATTATGAACTTGTTATTTATAATTTATAAAGCATGAGGTTCTAATATTCAGAGGGCAGAATGAAAGTGACAAGCATTGTTCCCAGCTTGGAGGTGCCCATAGTCAATTTGGAGAGATAGACCAAAAATAAGAAAACATGTAAATAATAACATAATCACAACTTGTGATGTAGTCTAAAGAAAATGAATAAGATACAAAGATAGTTAATACTAAGAAATTCTCCAAAAATAAGAATAGGTTTCAGATTTAAGCAGAAGGACAAGAAGGACCTGGACATTTCAAGATCTTACAAAAGAGGAAAAGGCAACAGTGTGCATGAAGTCTAGGAATATTAAGAATGTGAGTTCATATGATAGTGGTGCATAAGAGGCTAATGAGACGGAAAATGAAAGCGCCACATGGAGACCCAAAGGAGGGGGAGTTGAGGACATATGTCAGAGCCTCTAGAGTCTTGGATGGCAGATCAATATATCTGATACCAAGTGATGGGATTCTTCCAGGGTTTTGAGTACATGACATGTCTGATTTATATGCTATGGAGAGTGGATGGATTGGGCATGGACCAAATGGGAAGGGTAGAGTTGAGTAAGACGATTGCATCAGTGTGTAGACACAAGATGGAGATGTGGTGGGGGTGCAGAGTGAAACAAAGAGGTATGGCAAATACTGTAGAAGCAAACAGCATTGGATTTGCTGATGGACTGGATGTGAGGTGTGGAGAATTTCAAAATATTTCCCAGATTTTGGACTTGAGAAACTTGGTTGATGAATTTAAATATGTTGAGTAGGCTACTGTCAGTTCTAGAGGTTTGAAGAGACTAATGCTAGTAAATTAGTCATAGTTCTCCAGAGATATAGAACCAATAAGATAGATACCAGTATAGATATAGACACAGATATATATATTGAGATATACAGTATTGATAAATAGCTAAATAGATATGTACATGCATGCATACATTCATACATACTGAGAGAAAGAAAAATAAAGTGATATTAATTATAAGAAATTAGTTTATACGATCATGGATTATGGAAAAGACGTATCTCAAGATCTGCTGCCCATAAGCTGGAGACCACTAGTTGAACATGGATGTGTATTTTCAGTCCCAGTAAGAAGTGCTGAGAACCAGGAATGTCCATGGTGTGCTTTCAGTCTGAAAGCCAGCAGGCCCAAGACCCAAGAAGACCCAATGTTTCAGTTCAATTTCAGGGGTAGGAAAAAACTGCTCTCCCAGCCTCAAAAACAGTCAGACAGAAGGAATTATCTCTCACTCGGCCTTTTTGTTCTAGGCAGACTCTGAACTGGTTGGATGAGACAAACTCTTACTGAGAGGACAATCTGTTTCACACACTCCACCAATTCAACTGTTAATCTCATCCAGAAACTTCTTCACTAGACACACCCAGAATAATGTTTGATTACATATTTAGGCACCCAGTGGCCCAGTCAAATTGACACATAAATAACCATCATAGCTAGAAATAGAAATTTGAGAGCTAGAAGAATAGAGGCAGTATTTAAGCCATGGGGATAACTAACACACAGAGGAGCAGAGAGCCTAGTATCAGTCCCTAAGGAACTTCACATTTTAAATGTTAGAAGATGCAGGAGGATCCAGAAAAGGAAACCAGGAAGGAATATCCTGGTGGGAAAACCTGATGAGCCAGGAGAACTGTCATGAGCTTCTACTTCCTATTAAATGAAATTCTAATTTTTTGAAACTTTCGTTGTTTAAGGTTATCTGTGGACTTTCAGGTCTCTTCATCTTTTCCACTCTTGATGTGCTCCAGATAACCTTTTCCTTAATATGAGTGCACCTTTAATGTTTACTTCTCTTATGACCCCCATATTTAAACATATATTATGTGTGTGTGTGTGTGTGTATAACCCGTAATACTTAAAAATTGTGTGCAGGCTTCTTATCTCTACTGGAAGTTCAGCTTCTTGAGTATTCAGATTATTTGTTTGTTTTAATTCCCCATGGGACTTTCGGAATATACCTTTTGTATACTGTGATGACTGTGGTCAATGGACTTTGCCTTCTAGGTTTCTTGCTCTACAAGTGTGCTAAAAATAACATTTCCCAGATACCTTACAGTATGTATGTTAGATTTTTGCCCAAAAGAAGAAATAACTTGAGAACTGGGAAGTAGTAAGTGAAGTATCGGTTGTCTTCCTTCTTTTGGCAACAGGGCTGTGATGTTAAGAGCAATGGCGGCCTCTGTCTCTTGACACTGGCCCTCTGCATGTTGCACGAGAATGGCAGCAATCAAGGCACCTTGACCTCTGGAGCATGACTGTGTGATGACAGGGTTGTGTCCTTCATAATAGTTTAATGATGTCCAACTGACTTCCACCTTCCAAAAGTTTTGCAAAAATTTAATTTCCTATATTTGTACAATTTATGCTCAAATTACACACACAGACGTTTTTCTATTTCATTCATTGAACTTTAAGAGACAAACAATAAGGATTCAAAGAGAGGATGCTTGAAGGAATCAATGAAATAAAAGCCCAATTATGACAATGTTGTAACATTAACTGCAATGAATTCTAATTCTAATTCTAATTAGAATTCTAATTCTCCTCAGTCAGGCTCTGGAATGTCCTACAGTCCAATGGTAAGAACCTTACTAAAGGGAGGTAAGGTTCTAGGTGGTAGACCTGAGAGCTTGATAGTCCCAGGAGAAGGGGTTGACAGAACTTATATCAAAACTACTTTATTTGGTATATTTTTAATATTCAAATGAAAGGGGCTGAAATGCTATATGTATGAAATAATAAAATGTTAATGTATGTATATATATGTCATATAACAAGAGCCTTCATGACTGACATCCCAAAGTTGGTTTCTCACTAGCCCTTTCCATATTTTGCTTAGACTTCTACAGTGATAGTACCCTTCATGGAATAAGACAGGTCTGGCAGCTCAAAGCATTGTGTCCTCACATTACAAAGATAAACAATACATAGACACATACAAAGATAAACAATAATAGAGGCCTAAACTTTCTTTATACTGCTCTTTTTTATACCAAGAACAATCCTTTCCAGAGCTCCAACTTGCCCATGCCAGCTTCAAGAAGGCTGAGGAAACAAGTGTCTATTCCTATAGAGAATGGAAATGAAGTGTTATATAGGTTGAATTGTGTCCCCTAAAATTTTATGTATTGAAGTCTTCACCCTCAGTACTTCAGAATTAGAAATACCAATGTACAGATACTTTAGTAAGGTCAGAAGAGGTCATCCTAGAGTGGTGTGGGCTCCTCATATAATATGACTGGTGCTCTTCTCTTTTAGGGTGGGAGGGGCAGAGGAAGAGGAAGAGAGAAAATGGTAAGCAGTCTCCATGGCCAGCACCAAGCCTTCCCTGGGGCTTGATCTCACAATTCTGAGATCATGATCTGACCCAAAATCAAGAGTTGGATGCTTGACTGACTGAACCACCAGGCACCCTGTTTAGTGTCCTTATGAGAACATTCATGGGAAAATTGGACCAACGCTGCTACAAGCTAAGGGACTTCCAGAATCTAGGAGGAAGATTAGGACAAATCCTTCTTCAGTGACTTCACAGGGAAGATCTACGGCCCTGCTGACACCTAGATTTCAGTCTTCTGACCTCCAGAACTGTGACACCATAAATTTCTGTTGTACTAAACCACCCAGTTTGTGGTTCTTTGTTACTTCTCCAGGAAACAAATATCTTCAATATTTTTAAAAGCTACATGGTTTTCCTTAGATGTGGTTAGTAACATTTCCTTTAACTTAGATAATTAGTATAGATATCAGATCTATACTTAATGTTTTTTTTTTTGTTTTTGTTCTGAGGAAGAGAAAGAGCGAGCACACATGCATGCTGTGGGAAGAGGGCAAAGGAGAAAGAGAGAATATTAAGCAGGCTGCATGTCTAGTGTGGAGTCCCATGTGGGCCTCCATACCACGACCCTGAAATCATGACCTGAGCTGAAACCAAGAGTCAGATGCTTAACCCATTGAACTACCCAGGCACTTCTATATTTAATAATATTTTTAAAGAATTCTGAAATATAAGGCAGAGTCATCATAAACGGAGAAATATATTTGACAATTTTCTTACAGATTTCTTTTTGTGGATATTTAGTTTCAATTATAAGTTTTGTTTATGAAGATAAATCTATTTTATGTAGTTATTCTGAGGCATGTTAATTGTCCTTGAGAATGAGGCATAGATAATGCTACTCCCCATTATCGTGGTACCATCAACACACATAGAGGAAGAGCATGTTATTGCAGTTAAGATATAGGGAGAATAAGGATAATTCATGCAATGCTTTTTGGAAAAGTATAATGCTGAAATTATGAATTTGACTAAGTGAGAAATCCTGATTTATACTTATTTGACTTTAGCATCACAACTTATTTTTTCATTTCTAAAAGATAAATTAGAAGAGACACAAAGTTGATTAAGTAAAAATCGATTAATTAAGGCCATCAAATTATAGTTGCAAAAAGCATGTGTGATAAGATCTGGCAGACTTCATGACACTTTTGGGAAAATCTAGCCAATATGTTATCTGTACTTAATATGAGGATAAAACCTAATTTCACTCAATGAATTTATTGTGATGGAATATTTACTGGCTTAAAAGTAAATAACAGGTTCCTAAAATCCAGCCAAGTAACAAAACTGATGCAAAGAATTCACTCATTTAAAACAAAACAAAACAAAACAAAACACAGAAAATGCAAGTGCATCAGAATGGAAAGGTCCTGGAAGAACACATTGAAAACATTTTTGTTGCAGCAGAAAAAAAATTAAGTAAATTTTCGGTGTCATAAAAACAACAAGCCAGGTTTAAAGGAACCACTAGAAGATGTGCCATTGGCTTGCCTTACTTTTCTTTAAATGAGAAGAATGTTATTATGATTCAGGCTCTTGTATCTATTCGCTCTCTTGTCTTTTTTTTTTTTTTTTTCTTTAAGCTTAAACTCTTAATAGTTACAGTAATGAAAGTAAAATGAAACAAGACCAAATTTTCTTGGAGCTAATTTCAACTCTCAAGTTTTTCACCTTCTACAATCCTGCCTGGACGGCTGTGATCGCTAATAGACAAGCTTGAATATCTGATTCACACCCATGGTATTTCCCTGTGTGTTAGAAAGAAGTGTGGCTCCCAGGTGATTCTGTTGCAAGTGACCTATGAAGGTCTTTTCCACCCATGAAAGCAACAAACTCACTCTTTCCAGTTCAGGTGTTGGATTCTGTGGTGCATAGAGTGGATTTTAAATCAAGCTCTCACAATAGGACCAGAATGTGGATAAGAGGTATCAGCCTCACTTAAGAGAGAGTTCTCTGAAAATAAACATCTTTTTTGTCTGTTCAAATCCCAACAGATTTGAGAGAAACAACAAACAATACAGCAAAACAAAGCACAGTTGAAATGAAATAATTTGTTTCAAAATCTTGTTTAACCTTGGCTACTATCCATTTGTTTGCATTTAACCTTTTTATTAAATGAATTTTAGCATGTGTGTGGGTGAAAAGACAAGTATAAATAGTGAAAAGGCAGTTCAACCTTTGTGACCAAATTACTGAATAATAAAATCTTGGAAACTTAAAGAAGCCTTCCAAGTCTAGCGTTCCTCCATGGATTCCTTAGAAATTCTCCCTGAAACACATTTCCTCAGTCTCTGCTTGCAAACTTCTGGGGAGGTGGAACTCACAATCTTGAAGAGCTGCCACTGAATTTTGGGTCAACTATTACTGTAAGAAATTTCTCTCAGTATTCACTCGGAATGTCCACTTACAGTTTTCGTCTACTAATAGACATTCAAACTTGTCCCCAAAGAAATCTAATTCCTGAAATGGACTTCCAACCTTCCAGTATGTGAATCAGGTAAAGTGAAATGTGGATCATTTTAAGATCCTACTTCCTCGTTTTTTTTCTGACCTTTTATCAAACCTGGGTTTTTTACCTTTTCTTCTGAAAGTATAGTCTGGCAGTGGGGTTGCAGATATGGAGTGAGGTCTACTTGGTCATGGATACAGTTCCTCAATCAATTCATCTGAGGTCCATGTTGACCTCAATGGCGGCTCTCTAACCCTGCTGGGTCCCATTAATTTCATAGCTGGCAAAAATGCCTCTAACATTTTAACCCATGCTGCTGTTCACGCTTGCCTCTCCCTGACTCTTTTGAACCATGTGCTTTCTGACCCTATTGCAGAATATCCCATTTAGCTTTATTCAATGTCACTTCTTAAATTCAACCCACCCTTTCAGCCTGTCAGGATGCTTTTGAATCCTGATTCTGTCATCCCCTGTACGACTTATCTGCCTGAGCTGGTTGTCAGGCACAGATTTGATAACAGGCCTTCTTTGTCCTTATCCAAGTCAACGATAAAAATGCTAAGGGGCCCAAGCCAAGGAAAGAGCAATGGAGCTGGCAGTCCTCCAAGTTGTGAATGCGGTGTGTATTTAAATTTCATCCAACCAGTTGAAAAACCTACTCAATCATATTAAAATTCCATACATGACTCTATCTCGTATGTAAAGATATTTTGAATCTGGTCCCTACCTTCTTCCTTGACATTATCTGGTCCTTTATTTTCAGCTCTTGTTGCATTCTCCCAGACAAGCAATCTTTCCGTCTTGTATGGATACTGGGCTCCTTTCCCATCTCAGAGCTTTTGTTCCTGTACCTGAATTAGAAGAATTATTCTTCTACCAGATATTTGCATGACTGGCTCCTTATTGCTCAGGTCTTCGTGCAAATATCTCCTTCTGGAGCAGTGTTTCTCATCTCTATTTCTCAAATATTGACATTTCAAGCTGGATATTTCTTATAGGGGAAGGTTTCCCTCAGGAATGTTTTGTGATTTTTAATGTCCTAGTCTTGCACTTCTCTTACTCAAAATATTCTGAAATATACTATTATTTTGATGCTATTTAGAATGGAATTATCTCATTTTAAACTTGGTCTTAAATCTTTTAAATATTTTTTAAACATTAATCTTAGTGAATATCTTCAATATCGATGGTTAATCAAATAAAATCAGGTGCAGTTCTTTTTTTAAAGAACCGTTTTACAAAAGAAAAACTGCTTGTGTACCTGGTGTTAGATGTAAGGCTGTTTTAGGTATTTCATGGGTATTATGGGTATTATGTTGTACACAAATAAATGCTCTCATTTTGTTTAAGTAAATTTCTATTCTCCTTCTGATGCTATTCTTAAAATACAGGTCCTATAAAATCACACTTTATAATTTCACACTCATGTCTCAATAATACACGGAGAAATTATGCTAAAATGCCTGGCAGGTATTCTTACAAAACAAAGTGGAAGACAAGCAGAGCAATGGTAATTTTTCTCTCATCTGGAACTGGGACTCAAAGTAGAAAAATGTGCTGATTTGACAACATGTAGGTGTGACGTGTATGTGCCTTAACATGAGTGTCAGCGTAAGTGATTTTCTCTCCCTTCCCACCAATTTACTCCTTCCTTGCACCATTGAGGCAGGAAAACAAGACTGAGCCTGGGGAGCTCTGTAGCAGCAGTAAAGGCATTTACTTGTCCCACTTCCATTTCTTAAAACTTGGCTATTACTTGATCGAAAGCAAATTGAGGGCAGGGACCTTATCTTGTTCAATTTTACATTCCACATGGATTTCATTTTAATTATGGAGCAATAAATGGTATAGAACAATGTGTCTTCTTTTGGTCTTCTTTTTTCTTTGAGCCTAGAGACTCTTAATGAACTTCAGTTAACAGGGGACGTATATACCAAGGTAGGTAGTAGCAGCTTTCTGCTTGAATCTTACAAGTGAGCAAAAGAAGTCAAGAAGAAGAGTGCAACAAAACCAGTCAAAACTGATTCAACTCATCATTTTAGCATACTTGACCATGAATAACTATTCAAGCAACACATATTAATGCTTGTGCTTCCCCAATAACAGCTTGAGAAATGTGAACGTGGGGCTATAGTGATGTTAAAGAAACATGTTATGTGAGTTTCTATACAGCATGAAAACATTTCCCATAAGAAGGCAATTGTAGTTTTACAGATTCCAAAATGGTTATCTTTAGGTAGTATTACCTTATTATTGCTATTCAGTATTTCTATATATATTTTTAAACAAAATTGTATTTATATTATGGATGCTATAATGAAAAAAAGAGGCAAATTATAATCAAGAAACAGAGATCTAGAATATACACATAGTGGTTCTCCCTTATCCCCAGTTTCACCTTCCAGGGTTCCAGTTACCTGAAGTCAACCACAGTTGGGAGGCAGATGATTCTCCTTCAGATGTCTCTTCAGAAGGTCAATAGAAGAGTAAAGCTATGTCACAATGCCTATACTATTCACCTCATTTCATCTCATTACATAGGCATTTTATCATCTCCTATTAAATCACAAGCCTAAGTATAGGACAAGAATTTTTTTTTTTTTTTACTTTTAAAAACAATTTTATTTATTTGTAAGAGAGACTGCATGAGCAGAGGAAGGAAGAGAGGGAGAGGGACAAGCAAACTCTATGCTGAGCGGCGAGCCTGACTCAGGGCTTGATTCCAGGACCCTGAGATCATGACTTGAGCCGAGCCGTACTGTTAACCAAGTGAACCATCCAGTTGCTCCAAAGAAGATACTTTTTAATCCTATTATTAACATAATATGTATCATAAGATATTGTTATAATTGTTCTCTTTTATTATTGTGGTGGTCAGTCTCTTACTGTGCCTGCATTATAAATTATAAATTATACTTTATCACAGGTATGTATGTATAGAAATAAATATAGTATATACAGAATTTAGTACTATCTGTGGTTTCAGGCATGACTGGGGGTGTTGGAATGTTTTCTCTGCAGATGAAATGAAGAAAGGCTATCATATAGATATAGATATAGATACATATAGATGTTATATGTATATTATATATGTATATATAATATAATGTATTATATATAATGTAATATGATATATACACATTATATATAATATGTTATATTATATATACATATATAATATACATATAACATCTATATCTGTCTGTATATGTATGATAGCCTCCTTCATACATATATATATATATATATATATATATATATATACACACACACACACACACATACATATATATAATTTCCTTTAGAATAATAAGAATCGTAAAGGCAGAGATTATAAATTTCATGTCAAAATTTTCATATACTGTCTTATTCTAAAAATGAGATTCATTTTAACTCAGCATTTATCACTATAGTTTTGTTATACAACAGTGAATACATATTTTGGTCTTCATCCCCAGTTTTTGGCATATAGTTCCTAAAATCCTTGTAATTTTCTGTATAAGAGTTGTAGAGGTATCTTCTAATATTTAGTTTTGTTGTGAGTTCCTGAAGTAGTTTCTGAGTAGTAAAGGTGAAATGGGTGTATTTTGTTATTCATAACAGGTCCCTTTCAACCACACTTTTGTTTCTGTTAATGAGGTGACTTTTGGAAAACCCTTAAAAATAGGAATAGGTTGCCAGAAGAATCAACTTTATCTTCAGAGTGTTGAAAATTTCCACCCACTCTCGAACTCACTGGAAGGGAAAAGGGATGGAAATTAATTTAATCACCAGTGCTCAATTACTTAATTGACCATGAGTATATACTGAAGCTTCCATAAGAATCCAAAAAAGGTGGAGTTTAGAGCTTCGGGGTTGGTGAACAAGAATGTGTGACATGAAGGTGGTACATCCCAAACCCGAGGGGATAAAAGCTCCTATGCTCAGGACTCTCATCCAGACCTTGCCTTATGTACCTCTTCATCAGGCTTATTATTTTGTATCCTTTACTATCCTTCATAATAAACTGGTAATCTAGTAAGTAAATTATTTTCCTGTGTTCTGTGAGCCATTCTAGCAAAGTAATCAAACCTAAGCTGGGGTCATGGGAACTTGCAATTTATAGCCAATCAGTCAGAAACACAGGTAATAACCTGGACTTTCCGTTAGAGTCTGAAATAGGGGCATTCTCATGGGACAGAGCCCTTAACCCATGGAATTTGTTGCTATCTCCAGGTAGATAGTGTCAAAATTAAGTTGAACTGTAGGACATCCAGCTGGTAACCCAGAATTGCCTGGTGTGTGGAAAAACCCACACACCTGGTATCAGAAACTGACATTTGGTATTAGAGGAGACAAACAGGAGGGTTTTTTGTTTGTTTGTTTGTTTGTTTTTTTCCTCCTCCCTCTAAGACAATAATTGGTGAAAATGATTATAAAACTTGTTTTCAAATGTCTAACTACATGTTTAGACTTACCTACCAGTTTTAATTTAGCATGTTCTCTTCATATAGCATGAGGAAAAGTGCCCATTATTGTTATTAACCCTGTTTGTGTTCTACCTTCTAAAGAATACCACCAGTAACATAGCTGTTGAGCTCCTTCCTTCCACCCATGCAATGCTGTGCTGTCATGGGCCCTGGCTCTAACAAAAACCTCATGACTTGAGCGTGGAAAGGTTATTGGATTTAAGTAAGAAGATACAAGTTTCAGTCCCAGGTCTGAAACTCACGAGAAATGTTCTCTGGGCAGATCATTCAGTTTCCAGGTGCGATGTTATGGCTGTTTAAATGTGGCTGCAGAAGACATCTTATGAGTTGGTAGCATTCTCAGGGATGCCAGAGGACAGAGGCTTCAATAACACAGGATGTGGATACACAAAATTACTTTATCAGTTAAGGAATGAGGTATAGGTGTGTTATGAAATAAATGTCCACCTCTAATCTGCTCAATCGAATATTCAAATATATGTCTGACCAGAGTGTTTTCTTTGTATTGAAATTACATAGAAAGAAATGGACTCCTTATTCCCATCAGTAGATAGATGGTGGTCTTTATAGTATTATACTAAAGAGTCTTCCAGACTTGGTTTGGAGTGACCCATGGAGTGCCTAAAATGTCTTGCAATTGTTTTTACCTCATTCCTTGAGTGAAAATACATAACTCAATTCATGTTACCTGACTTATTACTAATTTGAAGGAAATGAACCACTTTAATCAAGCACACAACTGGGATCCAGCAGAGTGAAGCTCGCTACCACAAAGGGCAGCCTAAGTGAAGGATGAAAGGGATCATGACCAAATTGGCAAAGGCATGTCACAGGCAAAAAGACCATCAAATCATGAAACAATTCCCCACAAATGAGGGAGAGTGAAATCAGGTGAATTAAAAGCTGAAATAGTTATTTTTTAAAAAAATTTTTGAAGATTTTATTTATTTATTTGACACAGAGAGAGAGAGATCACAAGTAGGCAGAGAGGCAGGCAGAAAGAGAGGGGGAAGCTGGCTCCCCACTGGGCAGAGAGTCAGATATGAGGCTCAACCCCAGGACTTTGAGATCATGACCTGAGCTGAAGGCAGAGGCTTAACTCACTGAGCCACCCAGATGCCCTGAGAATAATATTATTACCTTCAAAAAGAACCAAAGCAGGAAATATGAAAAGATTCAAACTGAATTTAGGAGGGATGGTGTGAGGATATCAATGTCATGAATTGGCTAAGGTGGCCCCGGATGAGGCAAATTTCTGAAGGTGAAGAGGGCACTATTTAATGTGACATTCCATTGTTTAAGAGTAGAAGGCAGAATGTGAGTAGGTGGTCTGTCCTACTAGGTTGTGCCTGTCCACAGGGATATGGCCCCCAGCCTAGAAGAGGTCTGGGGTAGTATGGTGCTACACGCTTTGTGATTTTGTTCAGTGGTAACTCAGAACTTGCATAGTCCTTTTTATTAGAATGAACTGCACTCAAACCATATGTATTTGTAGTATAGGTAAAATGAAATCTATTGCACTTTGCTTTATTGAGCATCTAAGATACTTAGTTCTTGACAAATTGAAACAAAGTTGCAACAAGCAAATCTAGTGACACTGTTTTCCCAACAACAGTTGCTCACTTCTTGCTTCAATCTCATATTTTGGTAATTCTCAAAATATTTCAAACTTTTCTCTTATTATTATATTTGTTATAACAATCTGTGATCAGTGATTATGAGTTAGAAAAAGCTCAGATGATGACTAGCATTAAAGCAATAGTTTTAGTGCTAAATTTTTTTAGCAATAAAGTAATTTTAAATTAAGGTATGAACATTGTTATATCAGACATAATGCTATTGCACACTCAATAGACTATGGTATAATGTACACATAACTTAGGTGCTCTGGAAAACAAGAAAAAAATTATTTGACTCACTTTATTGCAATATTTACTTTATTGCAGAGGTTCAGAATCAAACTCACAATGTCTGTGAGGTATGCCTGTATAGTAATCTCTATAAATATAAATCACAACTATCATAAGAGACGTAAAGAACTAACATCACACACACACATGCCCACATAATTGATGTTGGATCATTCCATCTGCTTAGAGAGAAACTTGCATAAGGACTAAATCAAGTCACATTTACTCCCCAGAAAGGATTTCTTTCCCCACAAGCCAGACTGTGACTAGTAAATTGAGTGCACTGTATGATTTTCATTCAAATACTGGCACAATTGAGAAATTGCACAAAACATAGTCAGATAGGTATTTTAGACATCTGCATCGAGATTTGGATAAGTTTATCCAACTGATTTATTATCTGTTATTATCTCTTTTCTTAAGCAATGAGGATTATTTGAGAGACAGAGCTCGTCAGTCCAGCCAGGACCACTGGATGGCATATTTGGGTTCTATAGGCAAGTTTACTTACTTTTATTTCAAATTTAAAAGAAGTGCATTGTCCAACAGTGCATAGTCCCTTACATTTACTCTTTTTTTTTTTTTTTAGTTACTTTTGTCTTAATATTCTAGACTTTGTATATTGAGTCTTTAAAAAAATTCTCCTTTTGGCTCAAGGTGCTCATCAGCCATCTGGAACTCCTTCCCAAGCTTCATCCATTATGCAAATGAGATTTAGTACTCGTCATGTTTCATCTACTGATACTAATACATTAATGTTGGATGTTACAGCTCGAGCCCCTGAGAAGACATTGCCTTTTTATCAGTCATTGGCTTGAGCTCACACCTCATTACTTTTAATGGCTCTGTGGCACTTAAGGTCACTGAGCTCCTAACTGCTGCTGCCTGGGGTGTTACCAGCAAAGGCAATTTTCTCTAAGTGGTGTAGCTTCCCCAATCCATTCTTTTCTTCTCATTCTTTGTTTTATTTTAATTTTTTTTGTCGCTATAAAATTTTCATTACTTGAAAATTGTGACGGTTTGAACAGGCAGAGCTACCTTTCAGAAATTTCGGTAAACAAACCTATTGCAGAAAGGGGTTTAAAGAAGACCCTTTCATATATGTATGAAAGCTCTTGCAGCATTTTTCAATTATCCCTCTTGAAAGTGTTCTTCCTTTTAACATAATGTTGTGGTTAAAATGGAAAACACTCTAGAGACAAACAACCTGCTTTCACTTCTGGCTCTTCCATTTTCTATCTGTGTGAGTTTATTTATTTATTTTTAGTTTTGTTTTATTTTTTCAGTGTTCCAAGATTCCTTGTTTATGCACCACACCCAGTGCTCCATGCAATACATACCCTCCATAATACCCACCACTGTGCTTACCCAACCCCCAACCCCCTCCCCTCCAAACCCGTAATTTTCTTTCTTAGAGTCCACAGCCTCTCATGGTTCATTTTGCCCTTCGATTTCCCCCAACTCCCTTCTTCTCTTCTTCTCCCAATGTCCTCCGTGTTATTTCTTATGCTTCACAAATAAGTGAAACCATATGATAATTGACTCTCTCTGCTTGACTTATTTCACTCAGCATAATCTCTTCTATGTTGATACAAAAGTTGGGTATTCATCCTTTCCGATGGAGGCATAATACTCCATGGTATATATGGATTACATCTTCTTTATCCATCCATCTGTTGAAGGGCATCTTGGTTCCTTTCACAGTTTGGCAATTGTGGCCATTGCTGCTATGAACATTGGGGTACAGATGGCCCTTCTTTTCACTACATCTGTATCTTCGTGGTAAATACCCAGTAGTGTGATTGCAGGGTCATAGGGAAGCTCTATTTTTAATTTCTTAAGGAATCTCCACACTGTTTTCCAAAATGGCTGCACCAATTTGCATTCCCACCAAGTTTGTAAGAGGGTTCCGCTTTCTCCACATCCTCTCTAACACTTGTTGTTTACTGTCTTGTTAATTTTGGCCATTCTAACTGGTGTAAGGTGGTATGTCAAGATGGTGTTGATTTGAATACCCCTGATGGCTAATGATGATGCAGATTTTTTCATGTATCTGTTAGCCATTTGTATGTCCTCTTTGGAGAAGTGCCTGTTCATGTCTTCTGCACATTTTTTGATGTGATTATCTGTTTTTTTGAGTGTTGAGTGTGAGGAATTCTTTATAGATCTTGGATATCAGCCCTTTGTCTGTAGTGGCATTTGTGAATATCTTCTCCCATTCTGTGGGTTGCCTCTTTGTTTTGTTGACTATTTCCTTTGCTGTGCAGAAGATTTTGATCTTGATGAAGTCCCAAAAGTTCATTTTTGCTTTTGTTTCCTTGCCTTTGTAGACATGTCTTGAAAGAAGTTGCTGTGTGAATTTAGGCAAATTACTTAATCTCTCTGTACCTTATGCTTTTTTTCCCCCCCAACTTGGCAAATGGAAATAATAAGAGAAATTATGCCATAGGCTTGTAGAAACAATTAAATAAATATTAAATGCTTAAATACTCTGGCACATAATATGTATTAAACAAGTGGTTCCTAAATCAAATACCATTGATAACAATAATGCATAAATCTAGAAATAATTTTTAAAACACTTATAAAAATCAAGCTATTATCTAAATCAAGTTGTTAAAAATTAAATGAGAAAGGGGGCTCTTTTGATGCTAATCAATATACATATTAATAAAATGTTTAATTTTCAAGGAAAATCTTAGAATGTATACAAAAATTAGTTCAGAAAGCCTTATTAGATAGTTATGAAATAGTGGTATGCATGTCTGTGTGTGTGTATATATATACACACACACACACATATATATAAAATACATACATACACATATATGTATTAAAATCTCCCTAAAATATGCCAGATATGGACATTATAGGCAATACCCTCATAAACATTTGAGGAACAAAAAATTTCAGCATTCTGCAAATGCTCCCGAACAAATTCTCTTTGTGTGTTTATATGTATCTGTCTTTCTTGAAGATAAACGTAAAAATTCTAAAACAAATTAACAAACTGAATCTAGCATAGTATTAAAATTATATCATCATGAGTTTGAATATATTCCAGAAATGCAATAATGTTTCAGTAATGAGGAAACTGTGACATGATTCCTCATCTCCTAGGTTAAAAGAGAAATAGTGTTGAGACTTGCCCTCTAAGATGTCCAGCTAAGCACATGAATTAACCTTCTCTCTCTCTCCAAATCCCACTGATATACCAGAAAATGCATAAGAAAATGTACATTGATAATAACTCTGGAAAACAGCAATAAGTTTTAAAAACAGAGGAGAAATTTGAAGGATGGAAAAATGCTTTCTAAACAAAGTATCAGAGGTAGAAATAAAGGTAAACATTGATGTATTTGATCACGTACATACTCAAAAATTATTTAATGCCAAGAAAATAGAAGCCATGTTAGAGGGCAAATAAGTAACTCAGAAAATTATTTACAACTTGTATGATAAAGAATTAATTTGTTTTATGTGTAAAATCACTTATTAATTAATAAACCAAAGCAAAGCTGTTTAACAGACAGAACTGGGTCTCCCCAAGCAGGAACAGTGCACTTTGGTGAAACAAACTAACAAACAAAAAAAAAACCATATACTGAGCTCCTAATATAATGACTCACAAAGAAACATGCACAAAAATACCTGTGCATATATACAAACACATATAACCACTCAGTCTTTTCATATAATGTTGTCATACAAAATTAAGTACTATCCAAAAGTATTAATACTTACAGTATTACATAACATAAAAAGTTTGCAAAACAGTACATATTAGTATCTTATGTATGCACTCAGTTCTTATTATTCACAGAAGCTATGATCTATATAAAGTCACACCAAGTGCTGATTATCAAATACAGGACTGCTTCTCCTAGAGCAAATACCGGGGTAGTTTGTTGCAAGCCTCTGGTCACAAGATTTTTGTTAACCTCAATATATAATTTTGTCTTATGTATGCTTTTATTTAAGGAACACCTCATTTAGAGGCACCTGGGTGGTTCAATCAGTTAAGTGTCTGCCTTTGGCTTAGGTCATGATCTCTGAGTCCTTGCGTCCAGTCCTGCATCTCTCTTCCTGCTCATTTGGGAGTCTCTTCTCCCTCTCTCTCTGTCTCTCCCTCTTGCTCACACTCTCTCTCTCTTTCTCAAATAAATAAATAAAAATATTTTTAAAAGGGTACCTTACTTAGTATGTATTGTTCACTCACTCGCCATCAGGGCTAAAGCTGATGCCTGAGCCAAGTGTACATAACACACATGTATTCTCTATAAGGTGTATCACAATCTTCTTGCACTTAGGCATGCTGGACAGTACTTCAGCATGATGCGTGGGGGTTATTTTAAATAAATCACCCACAAAAAGTATAAAAATGTTACATGACAATAAATCAACCATGAAAAGGACACTTTTGTACAGTATGAGAGGTGACACAAGAAGACAGAACATCACCTTGTTTGACTTCAACTGGGAACACATACATAACATGAGAAATTTCTCTTTAATTCTTGGTGTGGCCACAAATGACCAGGACAGTACCATGAGCATTGATCCCAGGGTCACAAATAAATTTGAGCAAGTAGACCAATTTGCAAATACAGAATCCATGAATAATGAGGACCAACTCTATATATTAACAAAGAACCTTCCGATGAAAGGGATGTCACACTAGATTGAGTTAAAGAAAACTTGCAGGATTATAAAATAGGAATAGTCATGGCCTAAAAATTGCCTCAGGTACAGTGCCTCAAGGATGACCATGCTGAGCTCTCCATTTTTCTGGCCTTCTTTTGTTCTGCTTTTCCTTCACTGGTGTTGTAGCCATGCAGTCTTCTGTTCTGCTCGCTCAGTGACTGTACTTGGGATAACATATCAATATCTCAATAAAAGCCAAAGGCAGCATCATGAGAAAGTGCTGCATCACATGCTTCTCTCTGAAACTGGGAAGTAGAATCAGGTCTGTGATAGAGGAGCCTGCCTGGGACTCAAGCCAATAGAAAGCACACTCTTGACCAACAGAAAGTGTGGAGAAGGCCAGATGTGGATATCTTAGAGGACGTGGATCTGCTGTTCTAGAAGGAGGTTCATACCATCAATGTCCCTGTTCTGTGACCCTGTGATTTTCTTTTAGCTTAAACTCATTTAAATTGACATGTTGATCAAATCCATCTAAACAATTCTTTACTAAAAACACAGACTGATATTGCAAAAAGGGATATTCCCCATAGGAAGAGAGATAATCCATTAACCTATCTTTACAGGTAATTTCAGTGAATACATGCACACCAGAAAACATACAAAAGATGAGTTGTTAGCTTTGGATGGAGAGATTTTAAGTGACTTATTTTTTGTTTGTTAGTTTATTTGAATTTTCTTTCTTTTCTTTTTGGTCTATAATGGACATAAATTATTCATGTATTGGAAACACATCAGAATTAAAATGTACAAAGATATAAATGTACATTAAAGTTAGCATAGGAAGAGCTGAAGTCAATGTTCACAGGATAAGACTGGTTCTGGTGGGATTTGGGTGAAGAATCAGCCTCCTCTGAATTATTTAGCCCTCCTTTTGATAAGGCTCACTGTCCTTAGTGCCTGGTTTATCTTTTTTTCTTTGTTAGACTAAAGCCAGTTGTGCTGATTTTCAGCGGTAAGAAATTCAAATAATGTCATGTATGCACTCTGATCCCACCTGAATGCAAATATATGATGTGTTTTCTGCAAAACCTTGGTTCTGTTCAATGTTTCTCAAAGGATGGTCTGAGCCACCTGCATTAGAATTATTGTAATACTTGATAAGAAATAAAGACCCAACACTGGACACAGTGATTAGACTATTTGCTCTTGGGGTATTGAAATCAGCATTTCTAAAAAGCTTATAAGGTGATGATCCTTATATCCTCTGAATTTTATAAATCAGTGGTCTAGTGTAATGAAAACACTGTGTTCATAATAGAATGTTCTGAACTAAAATTTATTTAAATTAATGTTCACAAGTAGACATTATTAGATAAAAGCAAATATCTTTATGTGATTTTTCAGCTGAACACAAATACCCTCTCATACCCAGATCAAGGGAAAAAAATTAAAAGGTAAAATGTATGTTTTCAAAGGTAAAACAAAGTTTTTATTTCCAAAGAGTCAGATCTTAGAGAAAAATATACTGATAGGTTTTACTATTCAAGGAAAATAATAGACTAAAACAATGTTTTCCTGTCTTAGAACAGAATAAAACATATCTAATAACAACAAGAGATTGAATTAGTGGTAGAACTAAAAGAAAATGGACCCTGGCATCAATTTCCAGCAAATAAGAGAATCGAATCTTACTGAATTGAAAACTAACTTTCATTACAATATATTTTGATTATAATGCATGCTCTGAGTTCATGTGTTACAAGAATTGTGTATCAATTTTCTGAGTCATTTTTAATCATTCCACAAAACTGGACGTTGCATTTAAATGACTATAGAGGATTGGCACCACAGAGCTATTTCAAAGGATCGATTCACTGAGAAAATATATGGGAAGACACTTTATAAACTATTAGGTATTTTTCAAACATTATACAATATTATTTACTATTGCATTTGCTTAACAACTTCAAAGCAGATCTACATTGTTTTGAAAGAGATACTTATTCATTTTAGAAAGAGATAGTGCATGGTGCAGAGGGGAAGAGGGAGAGGGGGAGAGAGATCCCCAGCAGACTCCATGCTGGGCATGGAGCCAGACTCTGGGCTCAATCCCAGGACCATGAGATCATGACCTGAGCTAAAACCAAGAGTCAGCTGCTCAACCGACTATGCCACCCAGGTTCTCCAGCCAGTCTACATCTTCATATGAAATAGGTATACATTTGACACACTTTAAAAATAAGTATTATTAAAATTTATTATAGGAAAGGTTTAAGAATAGAAAGACACGAATAGCATTTATTCATTCATTTAGCAGACAATGCTGAGTTCTTGCTATGAACCAGCAACTATTTGTGTTTTGAGAGGCAGTTTAACTGAGAAGCAAAAATAATATGTAAATAGATTGTAGCATTATATGTTTTGATGGGGGCAAGTGCAGGAAGTTCTGGGTTTATGTATCAAGGGGTGTCTCCCTCAGACTTCCAGGGTCAAGGAATATTGTACACAAACAGAGGCTTGGATATCAAGCTGTAGAATGCAAAAGGTAGTTCACCAAACTCATAATGATGACTGAAGGCTCAAAGGTAAGGACCATTGGGTATGGTATGGTTGGGACATCAGTTTACATCAGGGAGTGCTGAGAGATGAGCTTGAAGACTGCTGTGAGACTTCTTCCCTGCACCATGGAGACCTCTGAAAGCACTTAAGCTGGGGAACTATTTGATATATTGGACAGGATTAGCACAGTTTTTCTATAAAAAGTAGATAATAAATACTTAAGGCTTCTTGGACCATTTTGCTTCACTTTCTTTGTAGCATAAAGGCAGCATAGATAATATATGAACAAACAAGTGTGCTGTGTTAAAGTGAATTCTTGTTTACCAAAACAGGAAGCTGGTTGAATTTGGCCGATGGCCATAGTTTACCAACTGCTGATTTTAAAGTTCACTATAGCTGAAGAATTGAAATGGATTTAAGAAAGGTAAAGATGAAAGCAGATAGAACATATAGGATATTGTTAAAAAATGCAAGAACAAGAGTCTTAACTAAGAGAATAGCAATGCCATGGTGGATAGATAGAAGATGGATATAAAAAATAGTAGGAATTTAAAAGATAGGATGTAGGAGCTGGTGATAATGAAAGATATAAACGGATGTAATGGATGTAGGTTGAAGATGACTTGGGCCCTGGTGAGGTTCCATTTATTGAGATAGAAAACATAAGAGGTGGAGCAGGATTAGTACCGAGTGGAAAAGAGAGGCTTTCTGTTGAGTACCACAAGGAATTTTAAAGCAATGACATTCAAATAAAGAGTGATGTGTCTAACAGGCCAGAAGCACAAAGCAGATATCTTGGGTGCAGACGTGACTTGGACATTCCAACTCTGAATTTCACTTATCTGTAGGAATATTGAAGCAAAGCACTATCTAAGCACAGATTTAAAAAAAAGAGGAAAACCACAGCACCATCCAACAGTGAAGCCTGTATTCTATGACACACAGATGTGAGGGAGGTGGTAGAGGGGGCTTCCACCATGAAAATATTGGACTGTCGAATGATTTAGAGTAAACAACAACAATAACATCAACAACAATAAAAACTTTCTGCATTATGTAGAAGAGAATACTTGAGGATAGCTTTTTTTCCCTCTCTGAACTTTATAATGCTAAGATGATCTTGTAATGATTATAAACGAAACATAGGAAATTGGGAATGTTAAAATGTAGTTATTTCCCACAGATTCAATCTGAAAATGTCAGCCTGGTGGTTCTGTACCTAATGAAAGTAGCCTGGTTATTTCACCGACAGGCAGCGTTAGATATATATTGAAGTAAGAGTTTTTATGTGAACGATAATGAAAGATGTTCTCTCCTTAATAATGGCAATGTCTGTTAAAATGATCTCTACTGAGTAATAATATAAGATTAATATTGATTATGTTATTGTTTATACTCTTCTTTTTCTTTTAACTTGGCAGAAAAAAAATGTAATTTCCCTAATATATTTTCTGTATGCTGAAATTTCATGATGTTTTGTGACTGCAGGGATTTGGGACGTATGGGAACTCAAAAAGCCCACTGAAACATAATTGCATTTAGCAATACCAGGAATATTTTTGTTAAGCTTATTCCTACAAAGGTATGTAGTGAAAATGTCTCACCTGTTAAAAAGAAAAACAAAATGGCGTCACTTAGGCCAAGTCACCAACTGGGGCTTAATAATTAACCTAATTGCAGTTTTAACCTCCCCAGAAACGTCTTAACTGGTCAGTCAGGAATTTTTTGATAAATACCAGTGAGATAATCTGTTACAGGTGCTCTCTCCATCCCCAAATGGACAGAAGGCAAAAATCTACATGATAAGACCTTCTGAGCTTCCCCCTATGGGAGAGTGACCTTGCCTGAGAAGATCCTTTTCCCTTTTTGTTTGTTTATAAATTGTAGTTTCCACTCTTCTTCCTACAAAAAAACCTTCCATTTTGTACAGCTCCTTAGGGCTCCCCTCTGTTTGCCAGATGAGATGTTGTGGATTCATGACTCATGTAATAAAACCAATTAGATCTTCAAATTTAGTTAGATTTTTGTTCTTAGTACACCATACAGGCTTAGATTTTATTTTAGGTTAGTAAAACAATAGCAATATCCAGGGTCATCTTCCCAACTGCCTTCTACTTAAATTATAATTGCATCGCCATTTTATTAAAAGTGTGAATATCATAATCCTAAACCTTTTGTCTGTAAGTTGTTATCCTTGACATTGTATGCTACTTGAAGTCATACTTGTTCATAATCCAGAGTAAATATTTTATCACTTAGTACAATTTCCATGCTTTCACATTAAGTGTCTATAAATATCTAAGAACTACTATGAAGGGTCCAGGGGAACATGTCTCGGTTGATTAGAGTAGAGAACAATAACTCTATATTTAGCTTCTATGATCAATGATTTCTATTCTCATGTATTCTGAGCTGAAAAGGTGATATTTTCTTTTTTCCCTTCACAAAAGAGAGTCAACTGGCTGGCTATTCTTTTGTGTAAAAAGTAAAGCTGCACCTTAGGACTTGAAATTAAAATGTATGCATAAATAGGAGTCAGAAATTTTATCGTCAAATGTACTGTTTCTTAACTGGAAGTTAAGAAAATAATAGAAGTGAGTAATAACTATTGACGCATTGAACTGTAGCCTTACTCTGAGGTTTATTCATTATGAATGGATTCACCGTGTTGAATTTTATACATGTATTATAGAGGCTTGTGCAATCAACTAAGGTATTCCAGATGGAGTATTAGCATGTCTTGGTGAACATTTTATGACACTATTAAGTGCAAAGTCAATGAACAGTACCAGAAGAAAGAACCTATCTATAAATCAAAGACAATTTGCAATGAATCAGAAGAATATTTTACATGATAAATGCAGTGAAAATGTGCCATCAAGGATTTAATTACAACCAAGGTTCATGATTACACCTCTTTGTTTTGCTTTCCCAAGTATGCTTTTTCAGTGATCCACAAGAATTCATCATTATGAAGTTCATCATTCCTTTGCTATACTTCATGTCCTGGATTTGTCATGAAAACAAAGCATGAATGCATCAGTCTTCAAGAAATATTTGAAAGCCATATGTCACAAAGTGCTATCTCTCATAGGACCACATTCAAAATAGCTAACTTGGTGCCACATTTTCCTAGTTATATGTCACCTTCAAGGAACCAAATTCTCAACCTTCCTCCAAGCCATCTAAGAAAAACATAACCTCACTAAACAATGACAGTCATTTCAAAGTGGCCCCTACAGCTTTCTTCAGTCAAATATTCAAGCAAAAAATCTGACCTCTGTTCAGATATGTATGATTGAATGTTGGTCTCCATGACTTTGTCGCGGATTAGCTAGCTAAACTTGGAAAAATTGATGTGCTCAAGATACGGACTTTTTAGCAGCTTTATGTAAATGACCTTTCTCAATTGGTCTGCTTCAAATTATCTCCTTAATTCTTTCCTTACTTAAATTTGACAGCATTCTTCATTTAGTAAAATATTTCTAAGAGCTCTGAATATGAATTCAGAATGAGAAACAAAAATCTTGAAGTTAATATACATCCTTCGATGTTATTAACTATCTTCAACAATATGAAATGGATCAAGTTTGCTGCCAAAAATTAACTGTTGACTGTACTTTTCTTTGTCTCTTCACTATAATTCATCTGGCTATTATTTGTAGAAGTACATTTTGAAATAGGCATAGAAAATTGCAGTCTTTTAAATTTTCTGCATTTGCTACATAATATCAGAACTAATTCAACTTTATTCATCCTCCTGAAATTGAGCTCAGTTTTATATTTGTGCTTAAAATGAATTCCAACTTGGAAAATCAATAGAGAACTTGTAAATACTCTCTCTTACCCTAAGTTCTAGATAATTTTAGAATTCACAATGCATGCACAGGTTGTTTAATACCATTCAAGTACTCTAAAAAGAAGTTCAATTTCACCTGGACTAAAGGCACACTGTGTACAAAAGAATTCAGAATTAATCCCTAAGCCTCAGAAGAGTGGTATGTGACCAAGGGGTCTGGATGAAAAGAGAAAAGAAAGCAGATGTTTTAAAAACGATAAAGATGGAGATTAGAGTTGTGTAGTGATAGCATCACTTAATCCTTCACCTGTGTAAGCTTGCACTAAAATCCTTTCCAGTGTTTCCCAACTCTCAGTGCATTCTGTATAGTAACCTAGACTATTTACCCAAATCATGAAAAAATATTACCTAACATGTGCTTAGGTATCTGATCTGCCCACAAATCTTCAGAAAATGGTGGTTTACATTATATCCAAGGCTAACAAAAGCCTGGAGGGGTGTAATGGAGACATATGAGCACACACACACGTATATAGCTAGAAAATATTAGAGAGAGAAAGAGAGTGAAAGCACTATGGACATACTTGTTTCCAGCTCAAAAACTCTAGTTTCATACTATACTTCCTGTTTTGTGTGTGTGTGTGTGTGTGTGTGTGTGTGTTTATTTTTTAGATATATTTATTTATTTTTTGACAGACAGAGATCACAAGTAGGCAGAGAGGCAGGAAGAGAGAGAAAGAGAGGAGGAAGCAGGCTTCCCACTGAGCAGAGAGCCAGATGCGGGGCTTGATCCCAGGATCCTAGGATCATGACCTGAGCTGAAGGCAGAGGATTTAACCAACTGAACCTGTTTTTAAAATAGTCATTCTAATTTCAGCATGAATTTGACCATTTCCAAATCCAAATCCACAATGGTCACCTAAATATGTCCATACCATCTATTAAAAATTTATCTTTATTTTTCAAAAACACAGATTAGGAGCAATTGAAATTATTTTACATAGGATTTAAACATAAACAAAGAATAAAATGAGATAGATGAATTAAGAGAATCTTCAAGAAATGTTCAGTTATGGGGTGTCGGTGTGGCTTAGTCTGCCCTTGGCTGAGGTCATGATCCCAGGGTCCCAGGATTGAGCCTGCCATATGGCTCCCTGCTTCATCTCTCTCCCACTCCCCTTGCTTGTGTTCCCTCTATCACTGTCTCTCCCTCTGCCAAATAAAATCTTTAAAAAAGAGATAAATGCTCAGCTATAATGATGTCAAGTTTCAAGCATCTATGCCTGTATTAAAGTGTATATATTTTACTTATTTTTTAAAAATATAAAAATGGATACTTTAAAAGCATTCAGTGTGATTACATGAATCATCATTACATTTTCAGTAATAATAATACAATAATATTTGTAGTCTTTATATTATTAATAATTAGGCCCATTGTGTTGATGCTGTAATTCTGTTACCATTGAAGGGGATGAACCACTGTAACAAATTAGTTTATATAACCAAAATGCTGGACCAGGGGTGCAGAGTGATGCTTTAGTGTTGACGGGATCTTGCATTGTCATGATACATGAATCATCTTCCACTTCCTCTTCATCAATCTTTCTTTTTTCTTTTTTTTCATTTTTTAAGTATTTTATTAGTAGTGAGAGTGTGTGCATGCAAGTGGGGAAGGGACAGAGGAAGAGAGAGAATCTCAAGCAGACTCTGCATTGAGCATGGAGCCTTATGCAGGGCATGATCTCAGAACCCAGAGATCATGACCTGAGCTGAAATCAGTAGTTACTCACCAGACTGTGCCACCCAGGTGCTCTTCTTCTTTCTTCCTGATATCTTCATGCTCTTCTATTCTCACTGAGGTCTTTTTTCCTTTATCTTAACATTATTTGATCATGCCCTCCTTCTCTGACTCTTAGGCACCTTGTAAAATTTTCACAGCTCATTCATACTTAGGGACATTTCCCCCTTTTCAAAGATGAAAGCGCTGAGACAATGTAGCTATTAACTTGTCCAAGGTCATACCAAGTATCAGAGATTTGAATCAAAAACAGTTCTGTTGGATTTCTGTCCTCACACGCACAGTCTGCACATTTATTGTTAATAAATGTTATCTTCCTTCCCCTTCTGGCTCCTTCTTCTATATCATAACCATTCAAAGAGAAACTAATGGGTTAATGGCTGAGGGTTCTTTCATAAACAAAATACAAAAACAATAGTTTGTACTCTGTTTGGGGGTGAACAGCTCTGGGGTTGTTTCCTTCTATGCTTTACTGACTTTCTTCCTGACCCATTCACCCAGCTTTACGGTTGCTTTCTTTGGAACTCTGTGACTCTCCAACCCTGAGTTATCCCCCGAGTGCAGCTGTCAAGGACAGCCTTCCTGGTGGTTGAGACTGATCCCTGAGTTGGCAGGGTGTCTCTGAGCAACTTGGTCGTCCTCTCATCTTGCACTTTATGCTTGCAAAGGTGTTAGCAATGTCACTGTCAAACCCTGCCTACAGCCACTCCAACTGTCAACTTTCTAATTGACATGTTTGCAAATTCTTCACTGTGTATTTCTTGTCTCCAGAGTTATAGACCTTGGATGGTGATGTATCTACTGAATGCCATTGCAAGGTGCCAGAAGGACAATTCAGGGACTTGGTTTCCTTCTCAATTTTATCTTAGATGAAACACTAAAATTCTATCACAGAAACACTTTTTTATTTCCAGACTCACAGCAGTCTCAAAATCCTTTCCATTTCTTCCAATTTTATGGTTGAGGTTTCAATGCAGCTTTATTGTATTTCTTTTCTACATCATGAATTTCTTCTATTTTTTTTTAAATTCTTCTATTATATCTGCTATTAAAACAAATAAACAAAAACAACAACGTATGATGTGATCCTCAAGAACTGGGTTAGGTCTGGAGTCACTTTTAATGTTACTATAAATTTGAACAGTTGTGTCGGGACATCTCCCTTCTTAGTCCCAAAGCCACAAACATTTCTTAGTATCTACATAACAACACAGCAGCAATTTCTCTGTTCCATTTGCTCATCCCACTGCTGATGCCTTCCCTGAGGATCCCATCGACACTTGTCAGCCCCATCCCACTGATATGGACTCCATCCACACTGATACATCCTCCTGGATTTATCTTTCTAAAATAGCTGATGATTTTATGACCCTAGCCCTGTATAAAATCTAACATCATTTTCCATTTCCTATAGAACAATCCTTCCCAATTTATCCTCAAACATTTTCTTCACAGATCCAATAGAAAAGTGTCTGCCCTTAACTTACTACTTCCCTGTTTTCTGAGACTCAGTTAACTACTCTCTCCAAATCAGTTTGTAAGAGAAACTCTTACATGCAGAGGATCTCTAACTAATACATTTGGCCCTGACAGTCTCTTACCTAAAACCTCTCCAGGATTCCTATAAAGAGTATACCCCTACAAGGATTCAGCAGGGTGCACAGAGATTTCACTGTCCATGTGGCTCACCTCCACCCAACTCTTGCTCCTTATGCAAGCTAATCCAAGTGAACCTCAAACACGTTTTCTCTCAGATCAGGATTTTTGTCCTGTGTGTGCTGGGTCCATTCCCCACATTCTTCAACACGTATGCATACACACAAAACAGTCTTCTTTTGGAAGACATCCATTCAGCTCAGGAATACTATCCTCTGGAAAGCCTGGTTCTTATTGCTGTTCTAGAAATGTCTTTGTACATCTTCTTTTCAGTAATCATCATACTTGATTATGATGGCTCTGCACTTGTTTTTCCATTAGACTATATCCTTTTATAGAACAAAGTTATATTGTGCCTTGTAATTATTTACTAGCTTCTGAGATGATGTCTATGATGGTACCAGTTCATGGTAAATATTAAGAGACTCAAGCACTTAAATGAAGGAATCACTGTGAAAGAAGGATTGCTCCCCACTCTAATTTCACGTGTCAATTTGTTCCTTTCCCCACCAACTCAACTTTCCAAACTCTGGAAAGAAAATCATTCCCTATTCCCAAGTAGATATATAGTGGAACTTGCCTGTGTTTCTGTACATGCAGTTCCCTTGTTTTCTTAGGACCTCCCACTAGTATCCATCTGAAGAATGACTCATTCTTCAAGACTCAGCACAGGTATCACCTCCACCATGAAAACCTTCCTTGTTACTCCAGCCACTCCCTCTTTGTGCCCCATGATATTTTGCATACATTATAGCACTTGTGTTTTATTTCATTGATGTATGCATCTTTCTCTCTTGTTCAGTTTTAGAGAATGATGTAACACTGTACTAGGCACATATGAGGGATTCCAAAAGTAATTGAACAGTAGATATGAGCAAATCTCAGATAATTTTGTACTTGTCTTTATTTTTTCAGAATCCCTAGCATTCTGAGTTTGGCATATGTTGGGAAATTAGGAATTATTTATTGATTGAATATGAACATGCTAAATTTAGTCCAACTCCTTTTGGAATACATACAACCACATATTCCATTTTACTACTTGCATTTTAAAATTTATTAATGATAATTTTTGATGATATATCTAATATGCCAGCCTTAGAATATAAAATGGATGTGTCTATATCTCAAACCTCCTTATTGGCCAAACTGGTACTGGGATGGTTTAATCACATGTTTCACCCAATGATTCAACAAATGAGTCAAACCATCATGCTTATATGCATCTTCCCATTATTCAAGAATCTATTTTTTTTTAATTTTTTTATAAACCTATGATGTATTATTAATCCCAGGGGTACGGGTCTGTGAATCGCCAGGTTTACACACTTCACAGCACTCATCATAGCACATACCCTCCGCAATGTCCTTAACCCCACCACCCTCTCCCTACCCTCCTCCCCCCTGGAACCCTCAGTTTGTTTTGTGACGTTAAGAGTCTCTTATAGTTTGTCTCCCTCCTGATCCCATCTTGTTTCATTTATTCTTTTCCTACCCTCCAAACCCCCCACATTGCATCTCCACTTCCTCATATCAGGGAGATCATATGATAGTTGTCTTTCTCTGATTGACTTACTTCGCTAAGCATAATACCCCCTAGTTCCATCCACACTGTCACAAATAGCAAGATTCCATTTCTTTTTATGGCTGCATAGTAAGAATCAATTTCTTTATCCTCTATTTAAATGTCCACTTAATAAATAACTCTTAATCTGTCAACATATGCCAGACTTGAAATGCTAGAGATTCTGAGAAAATAAAGACATGTTATGCATTGTTCATGCTATCAATTACTGGAGAGCAAATTCTCTCCAAACTTAATGTTTTTAAGGAACAACCATTTTTCTATATCATAGAAGTTAGTTGACCGGGAATGTGGGTTCAGCTGGGCAATTCCTCTTTTCCCTGTGTTGGGTCTTGTACTTGACAGCTGGTGTTCAACAGAGGTCTGTGTTGGTTTGGAGAGACCAGAACAGACTTGCTCACATTCCTAATTCCATGGAGTGGGAGTCATGGCCAGAAGGCTGGGTTGAACTGAGTCCCCTTCCCTCCCTAGAGTCTCAGATCCTTTCCACATGGTGTCTCCAGAGATGTAGAAGGAATTCTTATATCACAATATGGGAGTCCCAAAGTAAATGGTTTAAGAGAAAGGAAGCAGAGGAGAAGAGTTCTAATTGTTTGCCTGGAAATTGTCTCATCACTTCCATTATATTCTTTTGGTTAAAGAAACCACATCAAGAGAACAGCACACAGACCACAGTGGGTTGTGCAACCAAAGTTTTGTGGCCATTTCTAATCTGCGACATCTACTAATCTTTTAATGGAAAAAGTACATTTATTAACACAAGGCTTTGCTCTGACTGAAAGAAGAGTCACTAACATTCTTGATAAGATCATTTTCTTCTGCCAAGTATATCTGGAAAGCCTGTGTTAGAGCTTAAGTGACAAAATATTTGCTTTGCCAATCCAAATATGGATAAAGACTTAGAAACCTGAGCCTTAAATTCTTTCCACTTAATGCTCTGCTCGTTAAAGGAAGTGTTTTTGAGAAGGCAAAGACCACCTCCATAATCAACAAGAATGTGACACTTCATTTTCCAAATCTCCTCTGGCTCCAGATAACTGATCTCCCTGTATAGTTCTTCAAAACTGGGTTAGTGCAACAATGGAATAATAGGATGGCCACCTGTAAAATTCAAGTAAGCAAAATTCTAAGCTCACAGTGACACTGTCTTGGAGTGAGTGTGGGATGGAGACAGAAATCTATTTCTCCCTTGGTTTCCCATGGAAAAGAGGAGTTATTCTGTGGCTATCAAAGTCAAGATAATTACATATTATATTAGGCCCCCATTTTCTTGCACTGCTTAATGACCCAAAATCATGCTGTGGAAGAAAGACTGATTAGACATAAATGATATATTAGTAAGTGTCCATACAAACTGTCCATGATTCCACTGAAGCATTCAAAACCAATCCAAAAATGTAAGAGAGTTGCTAGAACATTGTTCTATACCCCATATGTGGATGTACATGAGGCAACCATCAGGAGCAGAGAATAACCTCAGAGCAGAGGCTTTATTACCTTAGTAGGAAAGCATGGTGCATCCAGAACCCAAACACTGTTTTTACTCCAAAAGCACCAGAGTAAGATTGATTTCCAGACCTCTTCTTGAATTTTCAATAGTGACAGAAAAGAAGAAACAATTAAAAACTTAATAAGAGCTTAGGCGTCCTAAATGGAATGATTTTTTTTTAATGTATTCTGATCTTATAACATCAGCTTTACCTTTCCTGCGTATGCTATTAGGAAAACACACACACACACACACAGTGGGAAAGACTTCATTAACAGAAGATAGCTACATAAATTCACTTGTAATAAAATAAATTATTTTAATGAGTTATGAATTTTAAAACATTCCTTTTCCCCAACATAAGCAGTCTTGTAAAAATGATCTATTTTCTTACCAACATGATTATGTACTGAAAATGTTTGTGGCAGTGTAAAAATCATTTTTAACTAGCCGGTTTTCAAACTTAGAAGTTTGATTATGAATTATCACACTTATTTTAGTCTTTCTTAAAAAAAAAAAAACAGAACATCAGTTAGAAACTGGGAATTGTCTGCTCTTCATAAAAAATATACTGAATTTTAGCTTTAAAGTATTTAGCTTTAGAGTATCTAAACTACAACTCTAGCAAATAGCATTCTTTTTCCTTTGGTCAAAAGTCTACAAACGATACTGAAAGGTTAAGTTAAAGAATGCTCATAGTGCCATCAAAATATAGCAACTTACATTTATCTAGCAGTTTACATTTCCCAAAGTTTTGTCAATCCCTGGGTTGCATTTACTCCTCACAAATCTCTGTGAAACAAGTTACAATAAGCACTCTGATGTGAGTTGTATTTTTCAGATAGATACTGAAGCACAATGAAAAGATCAAATTAACAAAGTCCCGTTTGAACTAAGGTCCTTTTTCTGCTACCAGATGTTCTTACCCGTGTAGACTAATTACATGCTCAGTCTCTCATGGTTTTGAACCCATTGGATGCTACATAAGTCCAGCAACTGACTGCGCTATATTTTAGTATCAGATGCTAAGTACATGCCTAAGTTCATTCTAAATTGCACTCATGATACTCAGAAAAAGTTTGCTACTGTCTAGATGCGGCTGGGACTGGCAGAATCTTTCAATCAAAAACAGAAACCACTATGCCTTTTATTTGTGTTCTAATTCAAACCCACATATACAGCAGAACCATTTAGGACCCACTCACCAGATGAGGATTCCTCTACCTTGTGCCATGTGCTACTTCCAGATCAATCTAGTTAACGGCGGTGATGAGTGTGTCTTCTTGATATCCTACTGAATGTCTCAGATTGTGTAGTTTCAGGATGGAGGAGGGCAGCCCGATGACGTACGTCAGGCTGAGATATGAACAGGAATAAATCCACATGATGTTAAACCACTAAACTTTCAAGGTTCTGTTTATTGAAGCAATCAGCTTCAAATATTCTAGTGAGTACAATGTAGTGCTTTCAAGAAACAAAAGGGTTTCTGGACCTGGTGCAGGATTCATGATGGTTATCATAAATAGGCTAACAACTGCATTTCAGCTACTGAACATATTTTAAAGTCCCAGAACTTCTATACTGGAGTGGCCCTTAACGTGCACGCTCACCCTGGAAACCCCTCATTCCCACTGACAACCAGATCATAGAAAAGCACCTTCTATGTTTTATGACATGTGACATATCATGAAATGTTTGGGTCACAGAAGAACTGAGAGCCATAACAGACTGTGGCAGGGCCAACCAATCACGACAGAGAAATGACGGAAAAACAATCATGTTCTAAGATGTTGGACAGAGGAATGAAGGCTTCACACATATGCAATTAACAATAAAAATAAATATTTAAATGTCATAGGGAATCTCTGAACGGACACTGCTTACTTCCATTGGTTAAAGACTGAAAGGTGGACACAGGCTTCCAGTTTCGGGATGAATGAGACATGGTGATGAAAGGCACAGTGTAGGGAATGTAGTCAAAGATATAATAGCACAGTGTGGTATTATATCTATGTTATATCAAAAGCTGTACTTCTGTTGAATATAGCAGAATGTATAGACTTGTTAACCACTGTGTTTCACACCTAAAACTGATGTAACATTATGTGGCAACTACACTTCAATAATCATAATAAAAAATTGAAATACGGAGAGATCTACATTCTAATGAATTTTAAATCTGATCATAAAAAACATTAGTAGCTTTCCCACTGTACACTCAGGATATTGAAACATGGGATATGTAGAAGAACCCACAAAGGAAAACAGAGTTAAAAGAGACATTTTCTTTTTCTTTTTCCTTAAATATTACCTGGACAATAATTTTGCCAAGTCCTAAACACAAGAAATAGAAATTAATACTGATACACACTTCAGCTATTGTATTTCGGCATCTCTGTGTGGATAAAATATCTAATATGCTTTAAATAAATTAGAATGTTTACTGGTTGGGATCTTAAACTTCCATTCAAATATTCATAAAGTGACATCTGTTTGTTTGTTTGTTTGTTTTTATTGAATGGGATCAAGAATAAAATCACAGTCTGGTTCTAGATTAAAGTTATCTCCTTTACAATTAGATGAAGATAAATTTTATAGCTGGCTCTGAGAAGCATCGAGTGAGGCAGGGCTTGCTTTCAATGTTTACCTTGTAGCAAGCTAGAGGACTGAGATGGAAACTGTAATGCTCCCTCCATTCTGAAAGGATCCCTCAAGGCCAGAGCAAAGGATGCTAGGCAATGTCATGGGGGAGAAGCAAGCCACAGAATTTGTTCTCCATCATGTTTCAGACCACCTAGGAAAGCCACCTTTGTTTAATGAGGCAGAGTGTTCCAGTTGGAAATGAGCATACAACGTAAATGGTTTCAGTTAACTTTTGCCATTTCTTGAATCCTTAAATTAGCAATAAAACAAAGGGAACTAAGAGATCCAAACAAAATTTATTTTTTTAAAGAACCGTTTGATGTGGCACTTAGTATTCTGTTCATCTTGGAGATACTTCTAAACACACACAAGCAGATGTGTGCACACGGTCCCATGGGCTTGCACACTCACTGACACCCTACATAAGCACTCATACACACAATGGGGCTGAGGTAAGAGAAAAGGCATAGGAGGGGCTGCAGCAATGACCGTCTTATATCTCAAATCTTATAACTGATTTATTGGTAAATGATTTGTCAGTGATATTAAGTCAAATAGATAAAGTTTTTCTAGTATTGCAAACTTTTTCTTTTTTAAATTTTGATTTTATCTTTTATTATTTGAGTTTTTGCCTCTGTATTTATTCCAGTCCGTATATTATCATGGTTTCAACCTTGCACATTCCCTGCCCCTGATAAATGAGCGTTCATTGATTTCTTTTCAAAGTGGCATTTCCAATTTAATGAATGAGACATTGACTGTGTGACCTTAGGAGGAACACTTAACCTCTCTGGGCATTACCTGCTTCATGTGTAAATGCAAATAAGCGGTCAGGGATCACTCAGTGATCTCCTTAAGTTGTGTTACTGGATTACATGTTTACACTGTTTCCATAGCACGTTTTTATTTCTCCTAAATACATTTAGTATGGCACACTCATCCTAGTGAGTAAAAGGAGAAGAAAATGAATACGTTTCTAATATCTACCCCCTAATCCCAGATTGTTTTAAAAAAAGATATTTGCTTAGACTCTGTTTTTCAGATTTGCTCTTCATATCTTCTACTGAAGTTTTTTTCCTTGGGAGAATGGAAACATTTGCATCATAGGAATCCTGGTCTCTACTAATGCCTTGTCCAAGGACAAGAATATATCAAAAGGGAAGGAGCCTTTGTCCTATGTTGAGGTTAAATAGTTACCACTCCCAGGGAAAGCTTACATTTCTTTTGTACTATGTGTCTGTGAATGTTTTATGAATCCAATTGAGCTTAAGAATCAAGTTTCTCCGACAGACACAGTTTATTCTGAAGAATAAAGATACAGCAGAAAGTTATTGATTTTTGAGGGATCTACGCCTTGTGAAAAATTAACCAGACATTCCTTCAAAATCGATACGATTACCCTTGCTGCTTCAGAATGGTTACACAGAGACTGACACAAAGAATGTCTCCGTCACAGAGGGCAGGGTTTGGTTTTTGTGGGTCTTCTGAAAACCACGGGCAGGTGCTTTTGCCCTACAATGAATCTCTCCTTTCTTCCCACTATTTCCAATTTCCCACCCCTTACCACACACCTATGCATAAAACAGATCTTCCATTTTCTCCATTTTCTGCAACTTTGCTTCCTTTCATGACAAGAGCACGGAAGGCTAGAGTAACCCACTGGATCTACTTTGAACCAAGGTAGTTGGTAAGACACTGATGTTAAAAGCTACCTAAATATCAGGTTTTATTGTTGATTCCTGATGAAGGTTACTACCCTTCTCTCTGTGACTTATCCCTTCTGATCCCTTCTTTTTTATTTTTATTTTTATTTTTTATTTTTTGACAACTGAGAATGGACTGCCCTTTCCTATTTCTTCTCAGATGCAAGAGTGTGTATTTTCTCCACCACTGAATCAATAGAAAGTCATACATTTATGCATAGTTCTATTCCTATCTAGCTCATTGGCAAGTAACTGAAGTCCATTTCCAATATGCATTCACTGTAGGTCAAGCCCTGTGCTTGCTGCAGGAATCCCCAGACGAACAAGATAGAAACCCTGTTGTCAACGAATTCATGGACTCATAGTGTTTCTCCAAGGGGGTGCTCCTGGCATTTAGGGCAAGGAAGTCCTTTATCATACAGAATTGCCTTGTGCTTTCACAGGAATTCAGCATTCTTAGCCCCAGTCCATTGGCAAGAACATCTCTCTGTTACAGCGTCAGTCAGAAACTTCATACTTATGAAGCAATATTGGAGAAACAGCACTGACCTTATTTGAGGTTCTGGTGGGCCACTTACTGTCTATCTTGATGCCTGCATACCAGATTTCTAACCTGTTTCTGAACATAAACTCATGGGCTAAACTTTTTTACTTTGAATCTTTAGATCCCAAAATGTGTTCAGAAAAGTCCCTGGTTATATGGAGCACCTGGGTGGCTCAGTGGGTAAACTTCTGCCTTTAGCTCAGATCATGATCTCAGAGTCCTGGGATCAAGCCCCATATTGGGCTCTCTGCTCAGCAGGAAGCTTGCTTCCCCCTCTCTCTCTGCCTGCCTCACTGCCTACTTGTGATCTCTCTCTCTGTCAAATAAATTTTTTGAAAAATCTTAAAAAAAAAAAAAAAGGAAAAGTCCCTGGTTAGAATAGGGACCTTAGTTGCTGAATGTCAGCCTTGTCTCTGGGTTTCTTGTCTAACATATCAAGCTTTGCAGATACTGCCTACCTTACTTGGTCTTCTCTGAATAGGCAAACAGTGCTTCAGTGCCCTTAGTCATCTCCTTTGCAGAGTATTTGATAGCTGTAGGGGTACTCATTTCCAAGATTTTCTTCAACATTTAACAATGTAATATATCATATTTATCAGGGTGGTTTTACTAGGAAAATCTACTTCTTTTGCATTTTCATTAAATCATTTAAATGTTTATAATTAACTGAGATGCTACTAAGTGCTAGACATTTAACTGGTCTTTGGAAATACTTTTAGGAATAATCCTTTCCTTTCAAGATTTTACATTCTATTGGCAAAAGACACTAACCAAATACTCACACAAATAAATGAAAGTTCAAATGAAGCTATGTGTGAAAGAGAGAGAACTCTGAATGAATATAATGGGGAAATCAGCCTTGCTAAAGAGCACTGTGGCAATTATGCAGATGAACTGCTACTTGAGATGAGGTCTAAACTGTAGAGTCAAGAGAAATAATACGGATTAACTAAATGAAGACAATAGGGGAGAATCCAACCACGACTAGCATTCTTCAGCAAGTATATCAATATTTATACTTTAAAAAATCCATATGTATATATATATGTATATATACACACACACACATTAAGATTTAAAATATGGATTTGAAAATATATATACACAGAAATATATATGAATTTTAAAATATGATATAAATATATATGTACAGATATATATTATATAACATACATAATGTATATATTATATATATATATATATCTGTTATGTGACTAGGATAAGAACTTTCAATATTTGAAAGAAATTAGCTGAATTCTGCCCCCAAGTCTGGCTTAAATATTCTTATTTAGATTAGACAAATAATATAGCCTCTTAAGACCTGTTTCCTCACATGAAAACTGAAATAATGAAGTATTTTAATGGTCCTTAAATTCAGACTTATAGATTTATTTAATAAAAATAGACAAGAATTCAAAGCCAGTCATGACACCAAGCCAGCTTTGTCATTTGTATAAGTCCGTGAATATGGGCAAAATATTTGAATTGGCAGAAACATAGTGTCATTTAAACAAACAAATAAACAAACAAGCAAACAAACAACAGTGGATCTACCGAGGTTCGCTGTATATATAATTTGTAGTCCAAATCAAATAATCAAAAAAAGTAATTATCACTGCTCCTTAAAATACCAGAATTTGGAAATTCAGATGAAGGGAATTTTAAGTTATTTTAAATATACAAGGTTTCAAAAAAGCTTTAACAATATTATATAGTTTATTCATGTTAAAAATATAAAAATTATGATGTTGTGTTAAGATCTTTTATTGAAACTTTGATTTTCTAGAAACTATTAAAAAAATTTAAAGCCATCGTAAAATGTAAAGCATAGGGGAAAAAATACCTCATATTTGAATATATTATTTTTTCTTCTTCTTTTTTTATCTATAATTAGTCACTATATGCACATGTTTTTTGGCAATATCTATGGGTATGTGTGGATACACCAATTCAAAAATGGTGGGGCTTTTTGGTTTTCCTTTTCATGGTTTTGGCCTGTGCTAAATGACTCTGCTACAGGGAGTAAAAGATATAAATTTAGCATCTATCTGATAGTAGGACAGATCACATGCCCCATGCAGGTTAAGCTAGTAGCTTGTGTATCATTTGTTTAAATCTTAATAATCTCAAGAAGATGCCCTCTCATTACTTCAATTATTTCCACTTTATATTGATGGTTTGAATCTGTCTCCTGCTCATAAACGACATCCTGCCAGAAGGAATGCTCTTGAGAATTATTGTTACCAAAGTGGATTAAATTGAATCCAGTCGATTCTAGTCTCATCCAGCTGTTGTATTCAGCTAGACATACCAGTCCTATCAAATCCTCATTCCTTTCTCCTTGTTTACCAAAGCCATGTTTGAAGAAGGATCAATGGCTTTCTAACTACGCTTTTTGGCTCCTTTGGGTCTTGAAGAAGGACTCCCAAATATGTCTTGAGAAAAGATTAAGTAAATGTTTGGTCTGCAGAGCGGATCTACTTTTGCTGATTTATATTTTGTCATCATATGGATAATTTCATGACGAGTCCTATGGCCACAAAAACAAAAGAACACATTGAACTGGATTTTTTTCCCTGATGTTCTTCACATTTCTAACTTTCTATCAATTTATGAATTCAACAATGAGTGCATGAATTTTATTTCTATGAAGGAAAAGAGTAGTTACACAAATGAGGCTAATGTTGGCCATTAAGAGAACATGGACTTGTATGTAGGAGGGTAGATAGAAGCACTTCCTCAGACAGCAAGATAAGGCAATTCACCTTCTCCAGAGAGACTGATTAATTCCTTCCTTTAGTAATATGCTGGTGGTACAATGGTGAGTCAAATATAATCTGCTATCTTGAAACTCATGGTACATTGAAGGAAACAAAACACACACACACACACACACACACACACACACACACACACTAGCATGTCAAATAATGGTACAGGACATTGGAAAATAAATCAGGAGCAGGCATAGCAACTAAAGGGAAGTTTACTAATTATCTATTGGTGTATAACAGGCAACCCAAAAATGTAGGGGCCTAAAACAAATAAGAACAATTCTATTTGCTCACGATTCTGTAATTTGAACTGGGCTTGTCTGTGTGGTTCTGCTGTCCCTGCAGGAGATATCGTATGACTGCAGTCAGGAGGCTGAAGGGTTGTGGGCTGGACTCCACTGGAGGATTGGCCTTCTCTCCCTCTCTACTTGGTTTCTCCATAAAGTCTGTGCACCTGATCTCCTCATGGGGTTGCTCCACACATTCTCCTCAACAATGTAGCCAGACTTCTGCCATGGTGGCTGAGGGCTTGAATAAACACAAAAGCAGAAGCTCTTGGGACTACTTAAGACTTGTGCCCTGAAACAGTAGAGTGTCATTTTTCTGTGTTCTGTTGATTAAACTGAGCCCTAGAAGTAGCCCAATTCCTGGGGAGGTGTGAATACCAGGAATCATGTTCCTCTTAGAATATAACACAACAATCCCAAGAGAGTCCAGTGTAGAGAGCATGACTATGAAAGGCAGAGACCTGAAATGGGAATGAACAGGAAAGTGCAAGTCATGGGAAGATCTGAGGAAAAGCTTTTGAGGCAACAGAAGAGCAAATCCATGAACCCAGAGTGGGAAAACTGCTTGTATAAGGACGAGAAAGAAGATGAGTCTGAGCAAGATGGAAGGAATCAGTAGGAGAGTGACAAGAAATAAGGTCAGAAAGAAAATTGGCTTCACAGAGGGCCTTAGAGATCAGCCAGAAGCTTGAATTTTATCATTTCTCCAATAAGAAACCAAGGGAGAGTACTGGCCAGAAGAGTTACACACTTGATTTTTTAAAAAATCACTATGTTTTGTGTGAACTGAGTGATGGAGTCAGAGTGCAAAAAAGAAGGGGTTAGGAGGCAATCATTGTCTTGTATATGAGAACATTATAAGAATCAGATGGGTGGTAGTGAGCCTTAAGATATAGATAGATTCTGGAAATATTTTGGAGGCAGACTGATGAGATTTAGTCAAGAATACGATATGGATCATTGAGCAAAGAGGGGCATAGCTTAGCAGAAAAAAACAAAGTTACAATGATGTTTTATGGATATGGAGAAGACCAGAGAAACTGTTTGGTAGGAGCTTGAGAAAACAAGAGACCTATTTTGAACCTGTTAAGTCCGAGATGCTTTCTCAACATTCAGATGGATTTGAAAACTGAGCAGTTGAATGTTACAACTCAGGGACTGAAGAGGGTCAGAAGCATTTTATGGTCTTTAATAAAAGCCATTAGACAGCAGGATCTCACTTAGAGCATGAGTAAAGATACAGACAGATTAAGACTTGAGCTGGAGGATGAAAGATTTTGAGACCAGAAAGAGGAGGAAGAACCTTGCTAACTATATGAAAACATTATCAGATTGCCTGAATAATAATTCTAGCAGCAGAGAGATCTTGAGTCCCCAGTAGAAGGGAGAGAAATTAAGAGGCTTTAGCAATAATGCAGAGGAGAGATGACCGTCTTAAATTTAAGGAGTAGCAATGAGAGGGGATGGGGAGTTGGGGGCTCGTTTAGGGAGAAAAAAGAGGATTTGGTGGCCTAAAGGATATGGAGTCGCTGCCAAGCCTTTTCTTTAATTAATTAAACATTAATTCTGTATTTAAGACTACATAAATTAGATTTTTATAACTTTGAAGTCAAATACTTCTCTTAATTGAAGACTGAGCATTAAAAAAATCATGGAAATGACATAGAACATAGTTCATATAGAAATATTGGACTAACAGAGCATTGGTTGCTTTATAACCCAGGACAAGAAAAAACCGTCAACATGTGGCTTCTTCCTCACAATGTGGGCCCTCAAAGCGTTGAGTTATATCCAGTTATCTCCTATCATCATTTTCCCCTCTTTTTAAAAACTCAACATTTTCTCAATATCATTATGTCTTTTCTCAGTAAGTCTTATGTTGGCTGCTTACATTAAAAGGCAAGTTCAGAACAGCATCCATGGGTAAAGGAAATGTGAGTAAGAACTAGTTACTCCTAGTATGAAGGTTGGAATCTGAGAGTACCTTGGCTTTGCTTTGGGTTAGATAAACTCCTGCTGCCCCCTAGTGGCATGTTGTCGGGGAACAAAAATCTCTGGGTCTCTTGTTTATTTTGTGGCAGAAGCGTGTACGTGTGACACCAGTAATAGTACGGAGACAACTTGAAAAACTAAGGCATCTTATAGACATCAAAACTCTATGTATTCATAATTTCATAAAATAGTGATTTGGCCATCATCATTACAATCAGTGAAGCTCTCCCTCTCTACTTGGTTTCTCCACAAAGTCTGTGCACCTGATCTCCTCATGGGGTTGCTCCACACATTCTCCTCAACAATGTAGCCAGACTTCTGCCATGGTGGCTGAGGGCTTGAATAAACACAAAAGCAGAAGCTCTTGGGACTACTTAAGACTTGTGCCCTGAAACAATAGAGTGTCATTTTTCTGTGTTCTATTGATTAAATTGAGCCCTAGAAGGGGTGGCACTACCCTGTCATGTCTGCGGAAGTCAGTCATTTCTTGATGGGTCTAGAAATTTCTTCTTTTTCATTACTGAAATTCTGAATCTTCTTATCCACAATCTAGGCATCATCTTTATCATGTGAACAGTTGGGCTACTGAACCCTGAACAGGCATGAGAGCAAGGGATATTCCCCTAACTTGCAGTTTACCTTACTCCTCATTTTTTATTTCCTGATCTCTTGTCCCATGTTTGAACTCTTGCCCCGTTTATTGACTATGAGAAATGCCATTTCCTTCAGGAGAAATACAACTCCCACTCGTATGGTTGGGATATTGCCCTCTGGCCTGAAGGACATAATCATATCAGAACACATACTCCAACTCTGGTGTCCATCCATTCTTGGCCCTTTTCATGGTTTAAATAAAATGTATTTATAATAATAATTATATTATTATAGAACTGTTTATTAATTAATCAAAAAATTCTTATGTATATTCACCATCTTCCCAAGGTCCTTCCCGTGCAGGCTCTCCTTTACAAATGATTGCTCAAAAAAAAAAAAAAAAAAAAGGCTGTACAAATCTACAAGAAAAACCCCAAATTTACAAAGATAAGAAAGCATTCTCAAACAGGAAAATGTAATATTTCTCCCCAAGGAGGCATTAAAAAATGCATTTATTTATTTTTTTGCTGGAAGAGATACCCAATTTGATTTAGAACAATCCATTTGTAAACCCAAGATATCTGCATAAGGCAAAGGATGGCTTCGGTGTTCCCAGAGTGCAATGGCGAGTAACGGCTTTGCACTCATCTAATATTTCTTTTGGTGTTTGGTTTGGTTTGTTTTTGTTTTTGTTTTTGTTTTGTTTTGTTTTTGTTTTTGTTTTTTTTGTAAAACAAGGATACCTGTTGCTTCTGTACAGAAGATAACTTTTCCCTTTTTTCCCTTTTAGGATTCTTTGGCTGATCTTATAGTTAAAATGGCATAAGACATATCAACAGGAAGAAAAAGAAACATTGGATTTCATTCTTACAGGAACCCCAAAGATGTGAGACTCCCCTAAATCTGGACAATTGAGGCTTATATGCCATTCTGAGGTAAGGAGAAGGGGGTGGGGATCCGAGAATTCAAAAGCAGGAAGACAATTCACAGGAAGATAGAAAGACCAAGAGTTTTGTAAACAGATGTTTGCCCTGCCTTGTTTATAAGCCTTGTAAAAAGTTATCCCTGGTGATAGCTTCTCCTTGGTGCAGGCTCCCTATCTAAATTCTCTTAGGCAGTGAAGGAAGAGGTAAAAAGCTCTTCTTGAATTTGTTGGACCTTGATAATCTCCAACTCAAAACAATCCACATATCGAGGGGCACATTGCAAGTGCATTGAACAGAACCAAGAGAAGATTATAGGCTATGTTCACAAGATACAAAATGTAAGTTGTGTCTAATGAGAGACAGGATGTCATTGAGGGAACACCTGTGCGAGGATCTAACATGGGTTGACAAGAAATAGAAATTCCTCAATTATACCTTGAATTAGGAGCCCCTGGTTGATTCACGGTAAGCCTTTAAATGTGAATTTATCTTTCAAAATATTGAATAAACTAGTAAGGTGAACCCATGCATGGGAATTCCAGGTAAATCTGAGATTGGGTCTTGATACAATGGAGAAGTAGACAAGACTTGCTATTGGTATCCTCTCTCTCTTATTACAAAATATTTTGTTTTCTACCTACATTGGCAAGGGATATCCTGCCAAGAAAGGATGTTATCTGATATGTAATCTCCACTGTTGGAATATAAACATTTTAAAAGAACACTCCAGGGGTGATGCAGTCATAGTATATTGATGGAGTTATTTTAGGTATGGTAGGGAGCACATTTTATGAAGGGCAGTCTGGGAAATAATGTCCCTCAATTATGAGATATAAACATCACTTGATATCACTTAATGAGTCTGTAGTTCAGCTAGTCATAATTATTACACCTTATGGCACATCCCTTTGGGCTCTTTAACTCAGAGCTTTCATAGTTTCTACCCATGCCCATTAAAGAGCCAGAAAATACCGTTTTTCCCAATAAGCTTCCTTGTGAATCTTATCTTCCATTGAAATCTTATGTGTGCATAAATTTTTAACATTTTTGAAAAATATCCTGCATCTTATAAATGAACAAAAACATTTAAGATTTATTTGTTGATATTCCAGAAAGCATAGATATCAAAAGGTCCCCTTTTAAATCAGGTGCTAAGAACCCTTGTGGTATATTCAAATCTCAATTTTCATTGTGGTAATAATCAATGGCATACCTCTTTTCATTCCAACAATTGATATAGATAATAATAAGAGTCAGTAACTATTTTCCAGGGATTCCAATCCATTTGTTTCAAACTCTAGGATTGATTTTTCAGTCTGAAAGGAAATTAATTGCTTTAGTTTTAATTTCAATTGATTTTAAGACTTTTTTTTCATAAGTAGTACTTTGCTTCTTGTGGGTTTTTTTTTTTTTTCCCTCCATAGAGATTTCTCTAAATGGCACTCCTTCTTGTTGGTCATGAGTATAGAGGTGATTCTTCCAGATTTCATTTAATTTGAACTGCTTGTTCAAAATGGTAATTCCTGCAAAATAAGAGCAGTGTAAATAATCTGAAGAACACACATTTTAGACAAGTAGACCAAAATCTCACCTCTGAAACTTACTAACTACACCATTGGAGATGTCAGTTTCAGCTCTTAGCTTTTCTTCTTCATGTGTTACAATGTGCACAATATTTTCCTCCTAGACCTGTTTTGAAGATTAAATAAAATAACACCCAATAAGACCCCCATGAAAATAAATACAGAAGAAAGATTAGCTCCCACTATTTTCTATCCAGTTTTGCATTAGGTATTGTGTGCAGGTTTTACCAATATGTTCTATTAAATCTCTTATCAAATAAAGTGAGCATTTGCAGCAATATAATTTATTTATTTAATATATGAAGCAAAGGTGTAATTAGATGTGTCTTAAAAATACCTTCAGAGAACTGAAAAGTGTACTCCACATTTACGAACATTGCCCACCCATAAAACTTAGTAAGAGATAAGAAAAATTTAAGAACATCGGCAGAAAGCTGAGCTGAAACAGTTTGCTGGACCCTATATAATGCATTAACAGCAGTAAAGAAACAAGCAGAAATGAATGTAATTAGGTGCCTCTCTGTAAATAAGGTTTACTGTGTAGTGCTAGCTGAGTAAGCTAATGAAAGAAAGACACTTTAATTATGAGAAAATTATTTCTGTAATACCTTAGACAGAATGTCTTAAACATGGCCTTAAATACACTGTGGATATCAGTTAATTGCTTAAACAGTGAGGTTCATTTTATTACTTCTGGGGACCCAGTTTTCCTATCTGCTAGATGAAGTTAACCAGGGGAAAGTAAGTGTAAACTGAGTGTTTAAAAGGTGAGTAGACATGAAAGAATGCATTAACAAACTCTGTTGAGGTCATGGTTTAGAAATACTTCAGGCTGTGGTAAGTGAATAGGATACCATCAAAAATAAGTAAAAAGGCTCATCAGCATTTGAAATTGAAAAGAATTTCCCCGTACTTATGGAGTTTTGATAGATACACATCATGTGTTTAGTGGGGTCATACTACACAGACAAAACATGCAGGCATCTTTCCTTCCTTCCAGGAATTTAAAATAATAAATAGCTTCATCAGATTCCAAACACAGCTGGTTATTTTCTAATAATATTTGTAGAAGCTAACATCAGGCGACTTCATGTGCGTGCTTCTCCAAACATAAACATGGCACCAATAAAGTATCGTTTCATTTATTTGATAGAGCAAGGAGCTGGAGGATAATGGCAGATGTTTCAGTCAAGTTATCAGTGCCTTGCTCTGTAATGGTCTGTCAGTCAACAGGCTTTTGCTGCTTTCTGTTGCTGAAATGGTCAATGGTGATGAAGTTATCTGTACTCTTCTTTGGCTCAGTTACTACCAAGCAAATTTAAAAAATAGCATTCCTTAAATAGGTTTTGCCACATACTCATTGCAGTCATGGCACTCTCAAAAACAGAGTAAAAGAAGGTTTGAAATGCTGCCCCAAACAGTTCTCGAAGACATCACATGGCAGGAAATTGTAGGGGATAAATTGGCTTTGGGGATGAAATATGGCATTAATCTGTTAACACCACAGGTCATACTATCCCCCTCTTCTAAATTCAGTCATTTAATTAGTGCATGCTGCCCTGGAAACATTTGACTAAAAGAATCCCAGGGTTGGAAGTAACCTTTAAGAAAATTTATTGAAGTATGCTCATGATGGAATATCATAGTCAAGTGCTAATCCAATGCAAGCTTGAACATTCATCCCTTTGCAGACCACGGATTTCACCCCTGAAACAACCTTGGTAATGACAATGAAATTCTCTCTAAATGTAATCCTACATTTAACTGCTTCCAACATCTACTCTCACTGTGTTTTGTGAGGAGATAATTTTTTTTTTTCATATTCAGGATTTGTCCAGTGGAATCACCCCAAAGGTAGATTAGATGTGATGCCTCATGAAGGACAGAAATGTATAATATTGTTTCCTGCTAGGAAACAATTCTCACAATTATGCAAATTTATTAACTAATAATAAATATCATGCATGGCTAAATCCTATCACCATGGGGCAGCCACTTAATCATGTACCTTTTTTAGACTGTACCACCTAATACTGACAGATGCCATATGAGACAGTTACTATTGTTCTTTCCCTCTTACAAGGAGCTGGGGTTTGGAAATTTCAAGTTACTTGCCCAAAGTCACACAGTGAGCAATTAGATAAGTGAAGATTTGAATCTTAACCTGTGGATAGCATCTCTCCAGGGTAGTGCTAGAAGAACGAACTCTACAGCAAAGCCAATTTGAGAGGTTGATTCCTTTTTTTTTCCTTTTAAGATTTTATTTATTTATTTAGAGACAGCATATGCAGGAGGGGGGAGGGGCAGATGGAGGAGAGAGAGAGAGAGAGTCTTAAGCAGACTCCACACTGAGCATGGAGCCCCATGTGGGGCTTGATTTCACAGCCCTGAGATCATGACCTGAGCCGAAATCAAGAGTTGGAGACTTAACCAACCATGCCACCCGGCACCACAGTAGATTTCTTTTTGCCAACGTTTTTCCTTTTAAGAAACACTAGATAATTTCTAGAACTTTAAGGGAAAATATTTGGTTCACAGATCAACTTCTGGCAACTTGGGACATTTCGCAAGTTAACAGAACAAGAGCTGGTGTCACCCTGGATTCCCTTCTGAGGTCAGTTCCTCACTGGTTTCTGCTTTAGGCATGGTCTCCAGAGCCTGACCTTGGCCTCCTGCTTCAACGTCCTCTAAATACCTTCCTGCTATCTCCCTGGACTCCAGCCAATACCCCTCCCAAACATCCATCAACTACTCCTCAAACATTCCCACTCCTCAAATCTTTGCATTTGCTCTACCCTCTTCCTAAAACATGTTTTCTCCCCATTTTCCAAAGTCCTTTTATTCCTTATTAATCTCAGATCAAACTCAGGTAGCCAGATTTTCTCCTTTAGCCTTCCAAGGCTCTGTACACCCACAGCCGAATGTTCTATCTTAGCCTACATTATCTTCTTCAGCTTACTCATAAGTCTGACCGATTATGGATATTTATTTGCTTAATTATCCTCTTCAACCCAGGAATAAAAGCAATAGGAGGTCCAGAATTCTGGCAGGCTGTAGTCAGAGTATAGTTGGTGCTACAATAAAAGTGTGATAACAGAGAGGAATCATAGAGGATAGAGAGAAGCTCATTCAGCCTGTGACTTTGTCCCTGGGTTTAGAAGTTTGAGGAAGAACATGGCAGGTGGCGAAGATCAACCAGGAGACGTTGCTTACAGAAAGGAAGTAGTTTCCATAAATGCATGAGTGTGCAAATGAACAGAGAACCAGTTTACACCTGCCTCCTTGAAAATAGCCAGCCACAGCAGCAGGGTTTGATAAGATGCTTGTAAAAATATCTACAAAACAAGATTTAGCCACTAAAATCCAGACCACGACATCGATAGCTATCATTCAGCCCCGTGAAAGTGTAACACATCAGCACCTGGTTCCGTGTACCAAATGCCGATGGACACATTGAACCCTGCTGGGTAGACATCAAAACCTCGCTGCAGGGAAAGGGTTGAGCACCATCTCAAGGGTTGGGCTTGTCCTCTTTATATATATATGAGATTCTCATAAAGGATGCAGATTACAATCGTTCCTTTTTACACTCACGTTCACTTGAGACCCATGATCAGATCTATGAGCCAAGCATGATGTCTGGGGAAGAGCAGGAGTATAGATTGTCACGCCTCCCGAGATGAGCGGGCGTCAGGGATTTCCTCTGAGACCAGCACACATATTTGCACCCTGAAGTCATGAGAAAATTTTTCCTGAGACAGATTTTTTATAATTCAAGTAATTGTCAAAAATATTCATTATGGATGTAAATATTGAACAGTAAAGTTAGTCATGTTTCCCTTCTGAGTATTAGCATTAAATCCCCACTCTGCAGAAAAGACTCTGGCCTTTAGGGAGGATATTTCCCGACAGGTTTCTGATAGTGTGGATGTGCTAATGCATCTCAAAACCAAAGTGCATTTTATTTTCCTGCCAGTATCACTGTTCTTAACAACTTTCCCTACACTGGGCTTGGAACAAATTAGGTTTATTTAAAGAACTATTTCAAATAGTGTCTACCGCATGGAAGTAGGTTGTTCAGTTCGTGTCTGTGTTTGCATGAGTGTATCTGTGCACTGGTGTGTGTTTCTCCAAATATTTTATTTCACTTTATTTTTATAATTGAAATGAGAGCAAACCTAGGTTATCAGATTTCAAATACTATAAAGGCCATTTTTCTGATAAATTCCTGAAGTGGATTCTTTTGTAGAGGTGTCCCCTTGAATTGCTTGCATTTTAAACATCTGTAATAAGTTATGTACCATTTATAACTGCATTAGCATTGAATCATTTACTTTTCCAGGAAATAAAATCTTTTTCTCTGTTTCATCACTTTTTATTTCATGATCATGCTCATGTAAATGTCTTAGGTAATTTTTTTTTTTTTGACCCTCAGGGGCTTTACATACCTACAAGAAATGAAAATGAGAAGAGAATTACCCAACCCTTTAAACATTTCTCTCTCCAACAGCCAGTAGGAATGCATTTGTGAGTTAAAAAGTGCTAGGGTTTGATCTAAGGGAGCTGTTCAATGTACCTTTAGAATTCTATGTAGGATATAAAATTCTGGAGATACAGCTCTGTTTCTACTTCATCTCAACCAGCTTTAATTTCTACACAAAGGGAATATTAAATCTTGAAAAGACCTAGAAAAGGACAAAGAATATTTCTTTGTGAGCACATTAAATACACCAGGCTTCTACTTTGTCATAAAACTTGCATGAACAGATATAAGCAGAGGCAGGAAATAAGAGTCATTCCTTTTTCCAAGCTAAAGTCACCAACAAATCATTGATAGATTCTATCAAAATGTGAGCTAATGAATTATACTACTGAATACCCATTGGCAACACCATTTTCCTATTTTTTAGTATTATTTAATATTATTTAATAATTGATTTAATAATTTTTTTTAGTGTTCTAAGATTCATTGTTTATGCACTGCATCCAGTGTTCATCCTGCTGAACCAATTCTTTTAGAAGGAAGGAGGTAAAGAAATATGTTAATTAGCAATATACTTACTAAGGTTTTCCTGGCAAAGTTGTAGAAATTCTTACTTTTTGTGGAAAACAAAGGTAATATATTTTTTAATTTAATTTAATTTCATGTGTGTGTGTGTGTGTGTGTGTGTGTTCCAAAATTCATGGTTTATGCACCACACCCAGTGTTCCATGCAATATGTGCCCTCCATAATACCCACCACCGGGCTCACCCAAGCCCCTACTCCCTTCCCCTCCAAAATCCTCAGTTTGTTTCTCAGAGTCCACAGTCCCTCATGGTTTCTCTAAGCTTCTAAAAATGATTATTGGATGTGGAGAACTCAAGTGTTAAATATATACAAAAAATAGCTCCTAGAGGAGTACTTGGGTGACTCTGTCTGTTAAGTGTCAGACTCAGGTCATATCTCAGGGTTGTGAGATAGAGCTCCAGGTTGGACTCTGCACTCAGCAGGGAGTCTACTGGAGATTCTCTCTCTTTCTCCCTCTCTTTCCCTCTCCACCTACCTCTGCACTCATTCTCTCTCAAAAACAAATAAATTAAAAAAATAATCTCCTGGAAATACATGCAAAGTGATATTTGTAGAATTAAATTTGTGACTTTAGCTACTAACCCATTTATTTATTACAGAGATGATTTCATGAATGTACCATAGAGTAAGTTTTCTCTTTCTATGTAACTGTTGGTGACATGTTAATATGTCATGAATAAAGCTGCTTGTTACTGGACCCTACTATTTTAGCGAGGTTCTCTAAGGTTGGGCAAAACAGAAATGTGAATAAGCTGGTTAAGGATGGTATACACCTGCAGAATTGAAATATATCCTTTCTGTTTTTAAATATTTTATTTATTTATTTGTCAGAGAGAGAGAGAAAGAGAGAGTGAGCACAAGCAGGGGGAGAAGTAGGCAAAGGGAGAAGCAGGCTCTTCACTGAGCAAGGAACCCCATGTGGGATTCAATCCCAGGACCTTGGGATCATGACCTGAGCCAAAGGCAGACACATAACTGACTGAGCCACCCAGGCATCCCAAAATACATCCTTTTGTTAATATTAATCCACCAACATGATTTCTCCAGGGGCTTCCTAGAAATTGAGGGTAAAATTCTTTCTTAAAATTAAAAAAAAAAAAAAAAACTCAGATCTGATGTCTAAGTTTGACTTCAATCCCATAGTAACTTGAGAATGTTTAATTTCTTACTGGTTCAGTGGGGAAATTAGAGATGGGTTGTGTGTCTAGTTTAAAACAAGTGAAAGTCCTGATATCTCTATGAGGAAATTTGGGGTTGGCAGTAAGGATTCAAAGGTTTGAACCTCTACAACAGCAACCTTAAGAGTTACTCACAACTATGCTTGGACTACAATAGATCCCTCTCATCCATGGTTTCACTCTCTGTAGTCATCCCTCGTCTGGAAGCAGATGATCCTTCTTGGACATATCACCAGGTCAATAGTGAACTAATACTACCACAACACCTACACCATTCACCTTGCTTCATCTTATCACGTAGGCCTTTATTATATCATTTCCCATCATCACAAGATAAAGGTGAGTACAGTACAAGGGAGAGAGACAAATAGCATATCACATAACTTTTATTACAGTATTGTTACATTTGTTCATTTTATCCTTAGCTATTGTTGTTAACCTCTTACTGTGCCTAGTTTATAAATTAAACTTTATCAAAGGTACCTATATGTATAGAAGAAAAAAAATAGTATATATTGGGTTCAGTGTGACCCCAAGCTTCAGACATCCACTGGGGGTCTTGAAACATACCCCCACAGATAAGGGGGGATTATTGTATAAAATTTGAGCTTGAAATCTTAGCCATGGAAAAACTGCTTTCCTTCCAATATAGATAGGGCTTTTGAATTTTCATCAAATCAGCATCATCTGAAGGATACCTTTGTCACTGGATTTCTTACTTCTTCAACTAGAACCTTAAGAAAACTGCCTACAAAGGCAGAACTGTATATATACAATCTATTGGTGCCCTTCCTATTGGAAGACAACACTTCTTGCTGGTGATTCATGTAATAGAGGAACTGAGAAGAATCCTTTGCCTCCTTCCCTTCAGTTATTTATAGGACCACATAAAGTCTACATTGCACAAAGCAAAAATGGTCTAAAAGCCAGAGCTGGAGGAATCCTACTATTTTTAAAATCTTAGAAGCACAATTTCTTGTCATGTGGAGTGATGCATTGAAAAGAGCCTGGTTATAAGATTATGAAAAAGATGTACTTTTAATTTTGAAAGCCAATAAAATGGGATTTCTTTAAAAGCTCCTTTTGTGGAAAAATTATGAGATTAGCTGTATTTGTTTTCCATCTTCATTCCTTCTTTGCCAGTTCCACAAAATAACTTTTAAAAATAGCTGTGTGTTAACAGCCAAGAATGAAAATGGTTTTAGAGCTCTTAATTTCTTTTTTCCTTTTTTTTCTTTCTTTCATTTCCTTTCCATTTCTTTTCCCTTTCTTTCTTTCCCTCCCTTCCCTTCCAGTTTCTTCCTTCCTTTCTTTTCTTTTCTTTTTCTTTCTCTATAGGGTGTAGAGAGGCACCTGAGGTGATGTGGCATTTGTTCTGCTTAGGAAGCTTTTTATCGAAAAATCTGGGTATAGGTGATGAGAAGAAAATTTTGAGGACTGAAAGAAAGATTTCATCACAACAGAACTTAAAAGACTAGGTATTAAGAACTTATTTGCAACAGACGCCAAATCTGGAAATTTTAGTTATACATATGTAATACATTCATAACGCAGTCACTCAACATCTATAGTCTACAGTATATCCTCATCTTTATTATTTTTGGGCCTGATCTTTGTTTGGCAGTACGTGCAATTTTGACTTGGCAGAGGGCTTGCAGTCAGCAGTTATTCAGTGTTCTTCAAGCCCACACAAATCAACTAGGGTATAGACCGCTAAGGAGAAACCAGAAGAAATGGAGAGTGGTCTGTCATTGCTGACACTTGCCCTGAGTTCATTACGCATCCTTTCCGTGCTTTCTGGGTGACCACTGACCTACTAGTGGTCCAACTCAATCTGAGGATCTTCATCTGTAAAAAAGAATAAATAATGTTTGCTTCAACACATTGATATGGGGCCTGGAGCTGGCAAAGTTTTTGAATCACACACCATATGGCAAGACAGAGCTTAGCCTCAACAAATACTAACTGGTTAGTTGGTACTACCTTTTTTTTTTTTTCTCCCTTCTTTCTTCAACATGTGACTACACAAATGTGTTTAATATCTCCCATATGAAACGTAAAATATACCATCCTTTAATTTGACTCTTTCCCTTGCACACAGGCCAGCCAGCTTCTTTGTTACTATGAAAGCGGTAAACCTGAAGGAAATATGGTCACCTCCACATGGTCACCTTCCATTCTCTTTAACCCTAGTCCAGTACTGCCTCCATTTCTCTCTCGTGCTGTCAAATTCCTTAAGTATTTCTGTACACGCATATTATTTGACAACATTCAACATGATCAACCAATTCCCACTGTATTAAAACATTTTCCTCCAGGCCCTCTGACATATATATTTCCCTATTTTCTATTGACTGTGTTGGCGTTTCTATCTCAGACTTTCCATAAGGTTGTTCCCTCTAAATAAGGATATTTCTCAGTTTTAATCAAGGATATTTTTGACCCAGTGTTGTAGGTCTATCATGTGGTATCATCCACTTCTATGGCTTTAAATATCACATAAAAATTGAGAAATAAACATGGGACTTATATGTTTATCTCCAGGTCAGAACTCTTCTCTGCATGTGAAGCTATCAAGTCCATTGCTTAGTTGCTCAAACCAGAAAACTTAGATATCAGTAAGATATAAGGACCAGGAACATGGTCTCTATGGTTCAAATCTTGGCCCTCCCATATTATGCTAGCTGATGATCTAAGTTCATTCAGGCTGCTATAATGAAATATGATACACCCGGTGGTTTAAGCAATGCAAATTTATTTTTTACAGTTTTTTAGACTGGGAAATCCAAGACCAAGATGTCTACAGATTTGGTGTCTGGTAAGGTCTGCTTCATGGCTCATAGATGGTCATCTTTTTTGCTGTGTACTCACGTGCTGAAAGGGGCAAAGCAGCTCTCTGGAGTTCTCTAATCCCATTCATGAGGGCCCTACCAACATGACCGTATCACCTCCCAAAAGCTCCACTTCTAAACATCATCATATTGTGGGGTAGGTGTCAATATGCCCATTTTGGGGAGACCTAAACATTCAGTCTATACTAGTGACTCTGGGAAGTTTTCTATATTTCTCTGAGTCACAGTTTCTTCAATTGTGTTTTGGTTGATTTGGGTTGCTTTCACAAAATACTGTAACCTGGATATGGTTACACAACAGAAACTTATTTCATATAGTTCTAGAAGCTGGGAAGTTCAGGATCTTGGTGCCATCATGGTTAAGTTCTAATGAAGGCCTCTTCTTGGTTTTATGATGACATCTTGCTGTATCTTCAGATGGGAGAGAATGAAATTATTTCTCTTATATTTCTTCTTATAAGTGCACTAATTGCACTCATGTGGGTTCCACTCTCATGAGAAGATTTCCTCCAAAAGGCCTCAGATCTCAATACCATCACATCAAAGACAAGGGCTTCAACATATGCATTTGGGTAAAACACAAGCATTCAGTCCATAGCAACTTATAAAATGGAGATAATAATTAGTGATATCTATATATTGAAGTTGCTGTAAGGGCTAAATTAATGATGTTATTAAAAATGTTTTCCTCTACCTAGAGAAAAAACACAATAAATGCCATCTATCACTATCACCATCATCACCAATGTGGCCTTCAACCTTATCAATGCTTCATTATGAACAGCAGCAGGAGAATCATCATCGTTTTGTTTTAGTTTTTAACTATCACTTTTCACATCCAACCCATAAAAACTCATGTAGACTTTAAATACATTTTATAATATTTTAAATCTACCCACTCTCTCCTTCTCAGCCACCCCTCTAGTTCAAGTCAACATCACTTCTTACTTGGATTATGACAGAGCCTTCTTGTTGGACTTTCCAGTTCTTTTCTTATTGCCTTCTAGTTTTCCACTTTGGGAAAAATGAGTTTCCAATATGTCAGTAATTTGTCTTCCAACTACTTCACACTGTAATCTAGAATAAAATTAATGCTCTTCACTAGGCTTAAAAGTCTTACATGATATGGAAAGTCTTATTCTCTATGGCAAGTCTTATATGCTATGGCTATATACCAACTCTATAAGTTCATCTTATTCCACTTTTATATTGGTTCATCATGACAGTAATACAGTTCTGTATTAAAGAAAAAAAGAAATGGGTGTGGGATGCCTGGGTGGCTTAGTGGGTTAAACATCTGCCTTCAGCTCTGGTCATGATCTCAAGGTCCTGGGATCAAGTCCCGCACTGAGCTCCCTGGTCAGTGGGAAGTCTGCTTCTCCCTCTCCCTCTTCTCCTCCCCCCGTTCATGCTCTCTCCCTCAAATAAATAAATAAAATCAAAAAAAAAAAAAAAGGAAGAAAAAAGAGTGTGATTAGCCACGTCTTCCCTCAAGGCTTTGTCAAATCCTTTTTTTGGGGTCTCACTTCTGCTTATTATAACACATTTGTTTTTATTAAATAGTTTTAAATATTTATAATGGAATTGGAAATATATCTATGCACTAATTAGAAAATGAAGATTACCTGAATTGCTTCTGTAATGTCCAAGATTAAGAATTGGTTTTCATAGAATCAGTTTTTAAACACAAATTTTCTAAGTTTCCACAGTCACTCAAAAGGAAATATGAAACCACAAAACTACCAAAGAATAAGAAAAAGAAGGAATAGGGAGAAAGGAGGAGGAGAAAAATGTGAAAATTCAGGAAACAGATAAAGCAAAATTTTACTAAAGACAATGTTATATGGCTTAGATGTTACTGTACAACAAATAAATTGATATATGTGTGTGTAAATGTGTATATAGACATATATACACACACACACAAAGCTAGAAAACCTAGCATTAAAACAAAGTAAATGATGCATCATTCTATTTCTTGTAGATATATATTTATAGATTTATATTTAATACCTCATTCTCAATATCAAAGAGCAAATCATAAAGTCCATTTAATTTTTAATACAAAGGTTTTTTCTTACTTATCTGAGAATAATGTCATTTAAGTAGCTTTTCATATAAGAAATTTTATAACAATAAAATAATGAAGAAGAAAAAAATCAAACCGGAGGCCAAAATTCAGATGCATTCACTATTATCATTTTGATGCAATAGACTCTAATTATACCTATTTTAATAAGGTGAACCTGTATAGATTTCGTAAAGCTCCCAGCTAATATTAGAATATACATAAGTAGGAAACTGCTATTAGCTCAGTATGCAGTAGTCGGACTTCCATTAGAGAAAAACTCCTCAGTATAGGGAAGAAGATGATTCTAAACTTTGCATGCGTCAAAAACAAGAACAAAAGCAAAAACCAATGTAACTGACCCATCTGCAAAATGATACAAATGTTTCAGGAGAAATATTTTTTGGAATTACATAGAATGATATTTATCTGAACTGTAAAGCATGATTTTTTTTTTCTCAGTTTTGTAGCCTACAGAGATAAAAGCAGATAAACATCGGGTGAAAACCTAGTGCTTATAACCAAGTAAATGATGCCTCATCCTATTTCTTGGATTTTTATAGTTTTCTTATTCATTACACACTTTGGCAGATAATATATATAGTTTAGTGAGTTTGTACTGACACATTTTATGTGTTATCTCTTAATTTTTTTTTCTTTAGCAGTAAAATTTTATAATCTTTTGATTAGATGTACAGAGAAATCTGAAGCTAATTAAAAGCTCCAAGCATTTGTTGAGGTTCTTTGAGTTCACTGTGTTTGAAGTACAGAACTTTGTTTCTTAAATTGGAGGCAGAAATCGAAATGATTGAATATGACTTCTCAGGTACCTGCATAGCCCCATTCACTTTCAGAACCTGCCCAGACACTTGTGTTTCTGACAGTGTGGGCACAAAATGTTGCTTACCCAAATATACATGTTGACTTAAGGAAAGGAACACAGAGGCAAACATAATACATAAATGATGAATTCAAACTGAAACAAGACTAAGCAAGACTATGGCACACTAAGACACAGCAAAGTTGATGTGCTACTTGAAAATGCAAAAAATGAGAGAAAAGCTGCATCACCATACAATACATTGAAAAATGTATAAGATGAAGTAAAACAAATTGCATCTTAGCAGTCAGAACCGTATTCACATTGTAATTGCTGATTTAGTGTCAACAAAAGAACATCATTTGTCACAGTAAACTAATGATGTTAGTTTGGATTTTATTGTTTGCTTAGTTTTGTTAGCATTTAATTTATAAATTCTTTTGACTTTATAGCTTCCTATATGCTATAAGTAAATAAATTTAGGAACTTTCTTTATGTTTATACTTATTTAACTAACATTCTAATAAAAGTAATACAAGTCAGCAAGGAAGGCTAATGCATCTACCCTGAATTCTCAAAAAATACTATAAAAACTGAAATATTTGTTATAATATTTTGTTGTATTATCTACATACACAGAAGTCAGGTATAAAAGCAAGTAAATAAGGAGACTTCAAGCTTTTCCACTGTATTCTTTTGTTCTTTAAGATGTTTTTTTTGTGGGGGGGGGCACCTGGGTGGCTCAGTGGGTTAAGCCTCTGACTTCGGCTTAGGTCATGATCTCAGGGTTCTGGGATTAAGACCCACATTGGGCTCTCTGCTCAGCAGGAAGCCCGTTTCCCCCCGCCCCCTGCCTGCCTCTCTGCCTACTTGTAATTTCTGTCAAAGGAATAAATTAAAAATCTAAAAAATAAAAAGGGTTTTTTTTTTTTGAGATAATTGTAGTTTCACATGCAGTGATGAGAAATAATACATTGAGATCTGATTTGCTCTTTACCCAATTCCCCCCATGCTGAATGTTATAGGACTATTGTACAACATGCAAAGCAGAATTTTGGCATTGATAAGGTCAAAATATTCATCACTAGCTTCCCTCATGTGTCTCTCTTATAGCCAAACCCACTTCCTTTCTTCCTTTACCTCACTTCCTTTAGCCACTGACAACTACTAATCTGTTCTCCATTTTTTATAAGTTTGTCCTTTCAAGAAAGTAGTATAAATGAAATCATACAGAATACTAGCCTATTAATATGGTAGATCACTTGAATTTCTAAATGTGAAATTGGGCTTTTTCCCTATAATTAATCCCACTTGCTTATTGCATATATTTTTATATATTATTTATATTATTGTATTCTTCTTACTAATATGTGGTTTAAAGTGTTTGTTGCTTTATTCAATGGAGATATTTTCAATAGTTGTTTCTTGGTTTAGGGTTTTTTTTAATGTCAGGGTAATGTTAGCTTAATAAAAGAATGCGAAATGTTTTCTCTGTTGTATTTTCTTGAAGAGATTTGTAGTATTTCTGTCAATTCTTCTTTAAACAATTGATAGAATTTTCTAAGGAAACCATCTATGCATGGAGATTTCTTTTCTTTGGGGGGAGGTTTTTTTTTTAAGATTTTATTTATTTATTTGACAGAGAGAGATCACAAGTAGGCAGAGAGGCAGGCAGAGTGAGAGGGGGAAGCAGGCTCCCTGCTGAGCAGAGAGCCCGATGCGGGACTCGATCCCAGGACCCTGAGATCATGACCTGAGCCGAAGGCAGCGGCTTAACCCACTGAGCCACCCAGGTGCCCCGGGGGGAGGGTATTTTTAAACTACAAATTCAGTTTCCTTAATAGTTATAGGAATATTCAAATTATCTATTTCATATACAATAAGCTATGATAGTTCATGCTTTTCATGAAATTTTATCTAACTTGTGAAAATTGTATATGTAGAGTTGTTACTAGCATTGCCTTATTTTCCTTTTGGTGTCTGTACAATTAATAGAGATATTTTCCTGTTTCATTCTTGGGGTTAGGATTTTGTGTTTTCTATTCCTTTTCTTTGTCAGTCTTGCTAAAAATTTGGTAATTTTGCTGTTCTTTTCAAAGAACCAGCTCTTTGTTACATTTTTTTTCCCTCTGTTTTCAATTTTACTTCTTATGCTTTTATCTGTATTTCCTCCTTCTGCTCACCTTTGGCTTATTTTTCTTTTCCTTTTTTTTTTTTCCCTTAAGTTATTGTTGTGGAATCTTACATTATTGATTAGAGATTGCCCCTCTTTTTTAATGTGTGCATTTAGTGATACAAACTTCTTCTCACCATTCCTTCAGTTAAGCCTCACAGATTATACTGTATCGCACCTTCGTTTCCATTCAGTTCAGTGTGTGTTTTATTTCTCTTGAGACTTCTTCGGTCGATGGATTTTATGAAAGTGTACTTTTTAGTTTTTGAATGTTTGGAGACTTTCCCTTTATATTTCAATTATTCATCCGCAGTTTGATTCTGTCGTGGTTGGAGAACACACGGTATATGATTTAAATTCCCTTAAACCTGTTGAGGTTTGTTTTATGGCCCAGGATACGGCCTCTCTTGCTATATGCATCATGTCAACTTGAAGACGTGTGTCGTTTGATGGACTGTTCTAAAATGTTGAGTAGATCCTTTTGGTTATGGTGTCAAATATGTAGCTCACTGATTTTTTTTTTTTTTTGTCTAATTATTCTATCTAGAGGAACTGTCAACTTATCCAAATATAACTGTGAATATATTGATTTCTCCTTTCCATTTTCCCAGGTTTTGCTGCATATGATTTTCATTTTTTTGTTGTTTGGTGTATACATGTTTAGGTTGCTATGTCTTCTTAGTAGATTGACTATTTTATCATTATTAAATGTCCCTCTTTGCCTCTTGAAATTTTCTTTTCTCTGAAGTCTACCCAATATTTATATAGCTACTCCTGCTTTCTTTTGATTAATATATCCATTATATATATTATTTGATCCTTTTACTTTAAACTTGATTATATTAATATATTTATATATTAGTTTAATATATATTATAGTAAAATAATAGTCTTGTAGGCAGTATGTAGTTGGATGGCACTTTTTTAAAAATAATTTATTTATTTATTTATTTATTTGAGAGAGAGAGAGAAAGAGTAATACAGAGCACACAACAGGGGAATTGGGGGTCTGGGAAAGTAAACTTGCCACTGAGCAGGAGGTTGGACAAGGGGCTTGACTCCAAGACCCTGGTATCATGATCCCAGCTGAAGGCAGATGCTTAACAGACTGAAGCACCCAGGGATTCTTGGGTGGTGCTTTTTAATCCACTGTTGCAATATCTGTTTGCTAATTGTTATATTTAGATCATTTACATGTGATGTAATTATTGATATGAGGGCTTAAGTTTGATTTTTTTTATATCTTATTTTGCTTGTTCACTGTTCCTTTTTTTCTCTTTTTCATATCCTCCTGTAGATTATTTGAACATTTTTAAGAATCAGTTTCAATTTGTCTTTAGTGTTTATGAGTGCATATCTCTGCATAGCTTTTCTGAGTAGTTGTTCTAAAAATCACATAATACACACATAGTTTATCACAGTCTATTATAATTCTCATTTTATCAGTTGAAGTATAGAAACTTTATATCTTTGTATATTTCTTTACCCTCCCTCATTTGCAATATAAACTTAAGTATTTACATTTTTAAAAGATTTTATTTATTTTATTTATTTATTTGACAGACAGAGACCATAAACAGGCAGAGAGGCTGGCAGAGAGAGAGGAGGAAGCAGGCTCCCTTCGAGGCAGAGAGCCCGATGTGGGGCTCGATCCCAGGACCCTGGGATCATGACCCAAGCCGAAGGCAGAGGTTTTAACCCACTGAGCCACCCAGGTGCCCCTACTTGTATTTTTAACTACTTCAGAAAGTTAGAAATTTTCTTTCCACCACAAATCAAGATTTAGGAAACTCAAACGAAAAAGATATGGTTCATACAATGGAATATTATGCAGCCATCAGAAAGGTTGAATACCCAACTTTTGTATCAACATGGATAGGACTGGAAGAGATTATGCTGAATGAAATAAGTCAAGCAGAGAGAGTCAATTATCATATGGTTTCACTTACTTGTGGAGCATAAGGAATAACATGGAGGACATGGGGAGATGGAGAGGAGAAGTGAGCTGTCTGGAAATCGGAGGGGGACACAAACCATGAGAGACTGTGGACTCTGAGAAACAAGCTGAGGGTTTTTTGAGAGGAGGGAGGTGGGGAGTTGGGTGAGCCTGGTGGTGGGTATTAAGGAGGGCATGTATTGCATGGAGCACTGGGTGTGGTGCATAAACAATGAATTTTGGAACACACACACACAAAAATTAAATTTAATTTAAAAAAAGAATATTTAAAAAAAAGAATATATACACATAGATGTAGCATCAACTAATTCAGATTCTTTTGAAAATTTGACTTGAAGCCAGTTACAGTTTAATTCATATGAAAGAATAGGCCTGCTTAGAATATTTATGTTCTAATCAAACATAATTGTAAACAAATGTTTAACGTAACTAAAATAAAACTCAACTATCTTAGCTTAATTAAAAAAAAAAAAAAAGAAAAAGTCCACTGAATTTTTCAATGTTTTTGCTAACTGTGTTCTTTCTCCCTTTCTACTATCCCTAGATTGTTTTTAATACTGTTTTCTGTCTGTTTAGAAATTTCTTATAGCCATTCTTTCAGAACAGGTCTGTAGTAACAAATCCTCCTTATTTTCCTTCATCTGAGTATGTCTTGATTCCTTTCTTCCTTAAGGATGGATGTTGGGTTTATAGGGTTAGTTGTTATTTTCTTTGAACTCTTGAAAAATATTGTGTCACTTCCTTCTAACTTCTATGGCCTCCGATGAGAAATCTGTTATTATTTAAATTGTTTTGCTACTGTAGGTAAGGTGTTATTTCTTCCCTTTCTCAAATTTTTCCTTTGTCTTCAGTTATCAGTGTTTGACTATAATATATCTCAGTGTGGATTTCTTTGATTTTATTATATTTTGGGCTTACTTAGCTTCTTGAAGCTATAAGAATATTTGTTCTGCTAAATTTGAGAGTTTTTTGTCATTATTTTTTAGTGATTTTTCCTCCCAATCCTCTTTATTTCCCCATCCCTCTCACCCAAGGATTTTGACAATATGCACATTAGTTCTTTTAAAAAATGTATGGGAGTATAGTTGACATGCTATATTACATTACATTATAATAATATTACATACTTTATTTGATAGGTGGGCAACATACTGATTCCACATCTCTTATATTATGCTATGCTTACCACATATGTAGCTACTCTCTCTCATCATACAATACTACTACAATATCATTGATTATACGCCTCATGCTGTGCTTTCTATTCCAATAACTTATTCATTCCATAACTGAAACCTGTATCTCCCACTCCCTTTCACCCATTCTGCCTTTTCCCCCCACACCATTCCCTCTGGCAACCTTCAATTTGTTCTTTGTATTTATAAGTCTGATCCTGCTTTTTGTTTATTCAGTTTTGTTTTTTTAGATTCCATGTAGGGGTAAAATCGTATGGTGTTTGCCTTTCTCAGTCTGACTTACTTCACTTAGCATAATACCATCTAGGGTCACCTATGTTGTATAAATGACAAGATTTTATATTTTTTATAGGTGTGCAATATTATATATATATATATATATATATATATATATATATATATATCACATCTTCTTTATCCATTCATCAATTGTTGGATACTTAAGTTGCTTCCATATCTTAACTATTATAAGTAATACTGTAATAAACATTGGGATACATATTTTGAATTTAGTTTTCTTTTGAGGGTGGGTGGTATATATCTATTAGTGAAATTGCTGGGTCATTTGGCATTTCTTTATTATAGTCCCACATATTCTTAAGACTTTTTTCTTACTTCCTTTTCTTTTCTTTCCTTTTTTTTTTTTTTTTTTGGCTGTTTCTCTTTATTGTTCAGGTGGGCAATTTAGATATTGTTAAATCTTCCATTTATTAATTCCTTCCTTTGTCCCTTCCATTGAATTTTCCCCTATTATTTTGATTTTTTCTTTTATTTTTGATTTTTTAAATTCTAACATTTTTATTGGTTCTTTATTACTTTATTTTCTTGCTGATGATTTTTATTTTTTTCATTTATTTCAAGTATGTTTAGAATTACTCATTTAAAATTTTTTTATGATGACTACTTTGAAACACTTCTTGGATAATTCTAAAATCTCTGGATTCAGGACACTTGGTTGGCTCAGTCATTAAACATCTGCCTTCAAATCAGGTCCTGATCCCAGGGTCCTGGGATCGAGTCCAGCATTGAGTTCCCTGTTCTGCAGGGAGTCTGCTTCTCCCTCTCACCCTCCTCCCACTTATTCTCTCAATCTCTCTCTCTCTCAAATAAATAAATTAAATCTTTAAAAAAATAAATAAAATAAAATCTGTCACTTTATTTTTGTTATTTATGGATTATTTCTTTTTTTTCAATTTGAGCTGTTCTTGGTGCTTCATGTAATTAGAGATTTTTATATTAAAATTTAGACACTTTCATGTTATCTTCTGAGCTGCTGGATCTTATTTAAAGTTTCTGTTTTAGCTGGCTCCTCTGGTAGCACTCAGGCAATGGAGGAGCATTGTCTTCTTACTGCCAAATGCAGTTAGAAGTCCCATTTCCCCAACACATTATGACTGTGTAGAGGGGTGTAAGTTCTGTTTTCCTTAAACCTCCACTTAAACCTCCCTTGCTGGGAGGGATAAGAATCTCATTACTGCTTCCAGTATAGCTTTCACTGACACTATTAGTCACTGTTGACTAATAGTTAAAAATACTGATTCTTCACTAGACCTCCTCTGACACCATTCCAAGGAAGAAGGCAAGAAAAATCTCTTAATTGTCAGGTGGGATGAAAAATCTAGGCTCTCCATGGAGTCTCCCATTGAAGAGGAGTGGGAGCTCATTATCAGCTGGCAAAGATGAAAGCCATGGCTTTTTATTTGACCTTTTCTGATAGCACCTAGTCATGGTTGTTGAAGGACAATGTTACAACTCATGAAGGTGGACATCTGGGCCTCCCATTCAGTTTCTGCTGATATGAGTGGTGAGGAGACCATAATTTTGTTGTTGTTTTTGTTTGGTTTGTTTTGTGGTGTTCGGCTAGGGTAGAGTGGTTGCCACCTAAGAGTTTTTTCTTGAAAACTGCCCATTTCCTGGTCCTTTTGGAGAACATTTCTGTCATCGCTTGTAAGTATTTTTTCAGGATGCCAGCTTTTTCAGCTCCAAATTTGGGAAATATGAAGCAAAACAAAAGCTCACATTATGTCCTTCCTTGGATCCTGAGATCCTTAGCTGTTTGCCTTCCTCTCTCTACCTTTGAGCATTTACTTATGTCTGTTTTATACATAATTTCCAAAGTTATCAGTTGTAGCCTTAGCAAGAGAAATCATGAGTGGTATGTCAACAACATCTTCTCAGAAGTGGGACCTTTCCCTTCTTTTTAACATGAAATACTATAGAGAATCTTACAAAAAACTCATGTTGGTACCAACAAATTTGTCTTTTCTAATATCTACACTTTCAACTCCAAGGTCTATTAAATCTTTGCATCTACCTGACCTTCTATTTTACATTTTTCACATCAGTTCTTCCAACTGAGAGAGATAAGCATCTTCTTCTATATTCTAAATATATTTAAATTCTGCTGCTACTTTGCCTAGCATAGCCATCAGGTTTTTTAACCTGGACTCCTCCCCTTGACTGTTTGGCTATTTGTTTGCTTGCCTAATACTTTTTTGCTGCATCTTGTCTCCTATTCCTGCTTTTATATTGTATCTAAATGAGCCAAATCTTGCCTGACAGAACAAACTCTAATAGTATTATGATAAAACCTCAATCTTGAGCTTCTGTTCACTAAAAATCCCATAATTAACTGCTGCTGATTAAAAAAAAAAACAAAAAAACTTATAGATACAAACCATTTCAAAAGATAATGCCTCATAGGACAGAAGGAAAAAGAGTTATTCCTTGTTATCAAACTCTGAACTAGATTTCTTTTTTTTTTTAAATTTTTAACTTATTTATTTGACAGACAGAGATCACAAGAGAGGCAGGGGGGTGCGGTGGGGGGGGAGTAGACTCCCCGCTGAGCAGAGAGCCAGATGCAGGGCTTGATTCCAGGACCCTGGGATCATGACCTGAGCCAAAGGCAGAGGCTTAACCCACTGAGCCAGCCACCCAGGCGACCCTGAACTAGATTTCTGAGATTCAACTAATTTTTGTACTTTCTGACATCAGGGACTTAGCTCTTTCTTCTTGACTTCTGGGCAGTTGAGTTTTGAATTACTCTTGGCCAAATTGGGCCACTCATTGAGTTAATTCAGGTTTTGATAAACACTGACATCTGCCTAACCTACTTCTTGCTATGTTCTTTCCAGACATTTTCTCCCACAACTTGTCCATCCTAGCCAAGCATTTAAATGGTTTTGTTTTGATTATTAAATCACAGCTCTGGAAACCTTATATTCTGCTAATCCCTCTTTAAACTAGTTGTTTTATGAGATCTATGTGAATGTACTTAGAAAAGTTAAAAACATCTTTATTGAAATGAAGGGAATTATTATCTTAAGAGTTTATTTTAAAGTAATTCCCTACCCAAATATGTTTACGTGATTCAGAACTCAAAAATGGCTAGAACTGCTGGTGGAACTGGTATATATTCAGCCCTTTCAGGATGAGATGAGGGTGAAGCACATATTCCTTCATCAGTCTCCTTTATTAATATAGCACTCATTTATCACATATGTATGCATTTATATATAAATGCCTATTTTCTCTGTAGTCTGGCATAATTTATTATCATTTTATAAATGGTGAATTTGCATTAATAAATCTGTATTTTTAACTTTTTTGAAGAGCTAGACAAGTCAGTCAAAGAAAGTAAGAGAAAAAGGGAAGTATTTTGCACATTGCTTAGATTATGATAAACAATGGTGTGTAAGGTATGATTTTGTTCCAAGTATAATTTGTAAATTTCCTGTTTAATGAGAATGCTCCTTTTACATCAGTACTAAAGGATACCACAGAAGCAGAACACAACTCAAATGATTTATTTGTTTATTTCTGATTGTGTCTCCCTTGCATGAGGAAGAAGGTAAAGCAGAATAGAAGATGTGATGGAAACCATTGTTTTCTCTGCTCCAGCCTCCACTTATTTTTCTCTAAAGGATAGAACCCGTGTTTCTCTTTGGAAAACTTCCTCCTATGTTATCAGTATTTTCTAAAGAAATCTACCACATCTCTGTTTCCCAGGATGACCACTCAACCTAGTTCTGGCTGATTAACACAGTCCAGCTATGATTAGTTATCCGAACCAATTTGAATAGCTCAGCAATGGCCAAGTGGCTCAAACCAGGTAAGTAAATTTGGGATTTTTCATTGGAAATGATGAGAAAGTGAAGGATAAAAATATGAGAAAGAAGAGGTATAGACTAGTGGCTAAGACACACACCTTAGAACCATATTGTCTCCTTCTAAAACTTATGTCACCATGGGTAAGATTTTTAATTTCTCTGTGCCTCAGTGCCTGCAAATGTAGGTAATAATAGTGCCTACCTCATAAGTATTCTCAGAATTGATTGAACTGTGTATAAAGTGCTTGAAATAGTTGTTTATTATTTTCTTGCTGACATTTTGTTAAACAGTAAGACATAAATTTGGATTTTCTAATAACTATTTCCCCACAGATATTAATTAGAGAATGAGTTCAACAGAAAGCAAGAGTATAGATAGCTAAGAGAAGGAAAGAAAGAAGCTCAGTCAGTATTATGTCTAGCTCTGTTTGATTTGCGAAGCTTATAACTTCTTTTTAACTTCAGTCAATGTGTATTAGTTGTCTGTCCCCCGCAAGCAAAGGTGTCTGACCCCTATAAATGAAGGAGCTCTGAGGAACAAAGGAAAAGGAGATAAGCTGTTTGAAACAGTCTGTCCATGAACCAAAATCTCTGAAAGAAGAGGAAGTACCATATTCAGTCAACACATGTAAAAAGCGTTTATTGAATGACTGCTACATGTAAGGTCCAAGGTAGGAATTAAAGATGCCAAAGAGGTGTACCTACTAGAGGAGATTACTATCTAATTACTAGAGGAGATTACTAGGGAGAGAAGTGAATTAGCTCAGACTTCCATGATGGAGTACCACAGACCAGGTATCTTAAACAATATAAATTTATTTTCTCACAGTTCTGGAGGCTAGAAGTATAAGATCAATGTGCCAGAATATTCAGTTTCTAGTGAAACTGTCTTGCAGGTGGCCTCCGTCTCACAGTGTCCTCACATGACAGGGATTGGGGGAGGAAGATCTGATATCTCTTTTTTCTCTTAAAAGGACACCAATCTTACTGAATTAAGACATCACCATTATGACCTCATTTAAACTTAATTACTTTCCTAAGTGCTGTCTCCAAATATACTTACATTGGGGGTTAGAGCTTCAACATATGGATTAAGGAAGAACAAAATTCAGTCCATAACAGCAAGAAACAATGCCACATGAGTCAGGGAAGTACATGGTTAAATAATGAATTATTGAGCATTTCCTAAAAATATTTATTCATTCAATGAAAAGCAATTCTTGAAGACAAATACACTCAAAGGCAGCTTCTCATAAGTAAATGTCTTATACAAAAATATGCATTGTGAAGATAATTTTTGGCAAAAGTAGTTTTGCTGTCCCAAAAGCCATTTTATAGAAAAAATGTTTATTTTGCAAGATAAATTGTAAAGTATGTTAATTACATGTTTATGGATTTAGCTATGGATACAGAGACAAAGTGAGTACAAAATAATCTATTAGATCATGCCAAAAACCTGGCTGTATTGGTTAACCTCACCAGGTAATTCTACTGAACCAGACAATGAATGCAATGAAAAATAGAAAAAATAACCAAATCAGGAATTGGACATTCTAAAAAATGAATAAGCAAAAACCTGTTCGTTGATTTGACAACAGATTGAGTTGACAAATGGTTGAATCAATTAATTGATTTAAGCCTTTGTATTTCCAAGCAGTAAAGAGGTAAAGCTTACAAGGTCAGGTTGGTGAGAGAAATGCATGTGTTGCGGGCAGGAGGTGCGGTCTCACGAGGCACGTTTGGTAGCAGAATACCAACAAAGGACAAACCACGAATCACTCCTTCTAGTCGCTTTTCTAGTCACTAGTCACTTTTCTAGTGTAATTGCTTTAGATTTTCACTAAAAATCTAAGTGGTGGGTATTACTGGCACTACTTTATAGACTAGGAGACTGGGCAAAAGATTTTTGCTCTCCAGGGCTCAGCTCAGCCACAGAAGTAACATCTTAGCCAGAACACATGAAACAATACAAGACCTTGCTCTTTCTACTTCAACGCACAGGGAGCAGGGAGCAGGGAGCAGCCAGCATTTGCTACAACTGCATCTGTTGATGTGTGTGGATAACAGTGAAGGAGAAATGCCATGGCATGTCCGGGATAAAAGAAGTCCAGGATCCCATGATTGGTGCCATTATTTTGCTTTTGTTTTCACGATACACATGGAATCTCACAGCGTTTTATTTAATGGTGTAACTATTTTTCAATTTTTATCAAACTCTTGGTTTGAAAAAGCAAACCATCTAAAAATCCTTACTCTACAGAAATAAAAAATACCAATCATCTGCTCCATTTCTTGCCAGTCTTCTGTCCCTTTCCCCAGAGGCAATGATTCTCTTCACTTTTACCATGTTCTTCTGCTCTTTAATAAATCTCTAAAAAATGTATGTAGGCTGTTATTTCTTGATTCAATTATTTCAGCATTCTCTATCAACTTCCTGTGATGGCAGATGAGGCTATAGCTCTCTATAAACCACCCACCACTCCACTTCCTCTACATATAATTAACAAATCTCTATTCTGTATGAGACTATGTAATTATATTTTATTCTTGAGCCAGGTGGTTTGCAATTATCAGATTTTCTTGTTTAGTTCTTATTTTGTTTTGTTTTGCTTCATTTTAACTTTTGTGTTGTTTTCTTTCACTCTGTAGAAGTTAGCCAGGTGTTAGCTTTTCCATGTTTTCCTGGAGGCATCCTGTTGGAGGTGTCCGGCTCTGCAGTCTGGATTAGATGTTCTCTAGGGTGGTGTCCTAGAAGGTTTCTGACTTTCCCTGGGGTCAGATGCCATTTTTGCTGGATCCCAAACTTTCTTCATTTTGCTGAAGGACATCTGCTGGTAGCTCCTTGGGGAGAAAGGGAAGGGCATAAGTGTAAGAGATACGTGGTTTGAGGCCATGCAAGCCTGGAAAACATTTCTACTGTACCCCCATGCTTAATTGATAATTTATCAGGTTATAGATATCTAGATTGAAAAACACTTCCTTTTAGCATTTTGGAACCAATAATCCACTGCATTCTTTCTTTCAGTGCCTTGAGAAGATTGTTGCCATTTGATTCCAATATCTCATGTGATATTTGGTTTTTATCCTGAATCCCAGAATAATTTAAGGTTTTTGTCTCTGGTCTTTTAAAGTTATATAATTTTGCCCTTAGAGCTACTTTTTAATTCATTGTTATGAGTACTTGACAAATTTTTGCTTAAAGATTTATTTATTTTAGAGAGAAAGAGAGAGAATATGAGCAGAGGAAGGGGTAGAAGGAGAGGGAGAGACAGAGTCTTCAAGCGAACTCCCCAATAAAGTTAGAGCTTAAGGTGGGACTTGATTCTAGGACTCGGAGACCACAACCTGAGCTGAAATCAAGAGCTGGCTGTTTGGGCGCCTGGGTGGCTCAGTGGGTTAAGCCGCTGCCTTCGGCTCAGGTCATGATCTCAGGGTCCTGGGATTGAGTCCTGCAGCGGGCTCTCTGCTCAGCAGAGGGCCTGCTTCCCTTCCTCTCTCTCTGCCTACTTGTGATCTCTCTGTGTCAAATAAATAAATAAAATCTTTAAGAAAAAAAAAAAAAAAAAACAAGAGCTGGCTGTTTAACTGACTTAGCCACCCTGGTGCCCCTTGATAGACCTTTTTAATATAGAAGTAAATGTCCTGTTTGGGAAATGTATGTATGTATTTATTTATTTATTTACTGTATTATAGTAATATTTTCCTTTCTTCCTTCCTAGTAATATTTTCCTTGCCTTTTTTGTCATTCCTCTTTATTTCTGAAACTCCTAGTGGTTGCATGATACACTTTCTTAATCAATTCTTTGCCTTATCTTTTCCATTCACGTCATCTACCTATTTGTCTTTCGGTTTCAGGAAATCCTACATATTATCTTCCGAATATTTTACTCTTTAAAAGACTATCATGTTCTCATTTCTTTTCTTTTTTTTTTTTTTTTTATAAACATATATTTTTATCCCCAGGGGTACAGGTCTGTGAATCACCAGGTTTACACACTTCACAGCACTCACCAAAGCACATACCCTCCCCAATGTCCATAATCCCACCCCCTTCTCCCAAACCCCCTCCCCCCAGCAACCCTCAGTTTGTTTTGTGAGATTAAGAGTCACTTATGGTTTGTCTCCCTCCCAATCCCATCTTGTTTCATTGATTCTTCTCCTACCCACTTAAGCCCCCATGTTGCATCACCACTTCCTCATATAAGTCTCATTTATTTTCTGGTTTTAATAGTATTCCTTTTTTGCATTATAAATGAAATACATTTTCTTGTCTGTTGGAGAATATTAATAATGGTAAATTGATGTTTCCTTCTGTTCTCTACATTGTCTCTGGAATACTATTCTCTGTTTCCTTTATTGACCTCTGATCGCTTGCTAGGGTTTTCTTCAAAAATACTGCTATTTTATTGTTCATGCACTTTTACAAGTTTGATACATGCATTCCAATTAGGAATGGTAGGGTGGTCAGGCAGTCTGCTGGATTTTTGTTCAAAATGCAAAATGCTATACTGTTACTTTGCGTGGAACTGTTCAGTCTTTGCTGAAAGGGGTCCTTTACCTTCTTACCAAAGGATTATAATTCTCTATTCAACTTTCTCATGTCTGGTGGTCCTGAGTTCAGAGAGTCCACATTAATTTCTCTAGGGAAGATATCTGAGACTAATTACTTAACAAAATAGGGTGGGTTTAGACAGGAACGTTTAATTGTTATTTGCATTCTCTTTCAAAATAGTATCCTCTTTCTATCATTTGGATCACCCTGCCTCTCTTGATGTCTGGTGCTTCCATTTCTGAGGGTTGAAGTTCATCATGACCATCTCTTTCCATGGGCACACATTTTTGACCAGTTCTTCTAGTGGATTCTGACTCCTCCACAGACTGTCCATCTTTTTATATTATGGTATGGGTATTAGACATTTCTTAGTTTCAGTCATAACAATTCTGTGCTTATCTTTTGATTTTTAAATTTTTTTCAAAGATTAAAGGAAAAAAATGTTTTGTGGCCATAGGAGACTTTTCAATCTTATCCTTCTTGAAATTAGAACACACTTTATTTTCTGGAAGGATATGATGTGGTTGTCAAACAAGCTTTACCTGAAGTAGGAAGTCAGAGAAAGGTAGCCTCTACAGCAGACTGAATAATTACGGATCAAATGTTTGGAATTATTTGTTGTGCAAGAACCATCAAGGAAATTTACAGTGGATTTTAGACAGATGCCATAGCTATTGAGAGAAAGTTTTCTCCAAAAGGATTTTAGTATTTTACTTAGGCAAGACTAGGTTTTTTTATTGTTATGCAGCAAATTACCACAAGCTTAAAATTTGGTGTGGAATGAGTGTTCTCTGCACGAAGTGAAAATTAAGGTGCTGTATCTGGCTGAATTATTATCTAGAGTCTCTGAGGACAAACACACTTCCAAGCTCATTCTTGCTGTTGGTAGAATTCAGTTTCTGTGGTTGTAAGACTGAGATCTCTCTTTCCTATCTGGTTGTAAGCCAGGGTCTGCTTTGGATCGAGAGGTTGTGTGTATTCCTTAAAACACGGTCACCTCCATCTTCCAGCCAACAGTGGTGCAGAAAATCCCTCTCTGTTTTGAGTATCTGACTTACTTTTGAGTAATGAATCACAAAAGCTCTCTGCTTTTAATAGACTCACATGATTAGGTCAGGCCCACCCAGATAATGTCCTTATCTTAAGGTCAGCTCTGCCAAATAACAGCCTAATTATGGGAGTAAAATCTATTATATTTGAAATTCAGTGGATTATGTAGGTCCGTATATCAGGGGTAGGAAATCTTGGGGGTCGTTTTAGGATTCTCCTGACTACAAATAAGACAAAATTCTGTCTTATTTATCTTCTATTAAACATATATTTGAGGCTGCTTTAAAATTTATTGAAAAGTTCCCAAAATACCCCATATTCCATATGTCACTCATCGAACTTCCTTTAATGTTAACATCTTACATAACTATAGTAGACTCCTTAAAACCAGGAAATTAAACTTGGTTAATGCCTTCAACATCTCTTTAACCCCCAGGAAACTGACATTATAACCTCCATGCAACCACCCTTCCTTAAATTATTACCCTCTTTCAGGTAGTAGAACAAAATTTGCATTCCTGGGGCCCATGCTCCATCCCCCAATATGCTACAACTTTTTGCAAATGTTTATATTATTTATGCACTTACACAAATAATTAAAAACAATATGTGTTTCTTTTATCTATAATGTGTCTGTTTTCATCTTCTATTTTTTAAGAAATTCCATAGTTCAATATTGTAATCAGGGACCTATTGAACACCAAAACCATAGGTATTTACCTTTTGCCCGCCCTGCACTCTCTCGAGTATAAACCCTAGAACTCAATGTGCTATTTATTAACACTTGGTTGAATAAATAAGGCATATGATTATTCACAAAAACTGTGATTAAAAGTTTTTTTGGATCTCAAAATATACTGAAATGACATCATTATACATTAACATGCACAGTATATATTTTTACAAACTGAGGCTTGAGGGTTATTTATTTTTCCTTCAGGTTACTACATTAGTGAGCACATTTTATTTGTCTGATATGGGTAATAAATAGCAATCTGTGTCGTCATGGGCCTTTTTAGCCCATGCATCTTTTCACAGACCCTTTTCTAAAACTAATGGAGCCTTTTTTTCTTTTTTATTTCTGTATGCTAAAAATGAATCTCCTGATAATAATGCTTTTAAATTCATTGACCAGGCCCTCAAAAGCCATAGGTTGGCAGCTATCTGGGTAGTAAAAGAAAATGCACAACGGCAGGACCTAATTCCATGACATTCCACTCTTCCATGCATAAAGGAAATGATGGAATGATGAAATGATGGCTGGTCTCTGCCAAGGACAGAGCAGGGAAAAGAGTGCCCTTTAGAGCTCCACCCTGTAGAATAGGCGTGCCCATCAGGAAAGACCTCAGAGCAGAAGGGCACTTTCCCATGCAGCATATGGAGAATATCACATAGCCAGCAGGACAAATTAATGACCCCATAATAAAATATGTTTTCACATGCTATTAAAGCTGTTGTCACACTTCATTGCATAGATGACTGGAAGCTCATGGTGATGGAAGGTGAGGTCAGCCTCCTCAGTCAGCCTGACTTACGAGTGGGCAGTCCTTTCCCGTAAAGTCCCCTGGAGTTTGGGGAGTTCTTTGTGTTCAGTTTGGTCACTTTCATTAAAAGGAAATAAGTAATGGCCCTTCCACACGTAGACTTGGAAATGGAGGTACAAAATGGTTCTTCCAGGTAGACACTGCTAACGGGGTTCCATCTAGATGACAAAACCAGAAAGGTAACTAAAGCTCCGTTAGGAAAAGTAGTTGTTTACTTATGGGGTATCTGGATTATGGAAGACGGCTTATAGTTTCTGTGTAAGGGAGAATAGGTTGACACTCCTAGAAACTAATGGCTTCCAGTATGGAGTGCATTAGCATTCTGTGTAAAAGTAACCTGCAGAAATTTGCTTGGATCTGCATTATGGACCACCAAAATGTTACAGTAAAATGTTCAACTTCTTCCACTCAATGATTATTTAGGGACTTAGATACTAGAAAAGCATGACATTTTTCACTACCTGATAATGTTGGGTTGCAGAGGTTACATATTTTTGAAGAGCCCAGACAAAATTACATGGTGCCTTATTTACTTATTTTTACCACATAATAGTTGCTTGATAATATTTTTATTTTAATATATGCATATAAGAACACTGTGAACTGTGCTAGGGTAGAAATGACACTGTGTTGGCAATCAGGAACCTTTGTACCAATATTGGGTCTGCATCTATCTCCATTTCTGCATCACCATGGATAATCATGCTACCTTTCAGATTCATATTTATCTCAAATTTTATTTTTTGAAAGATTTTATTTATTTATTTAGAGAGAGAGGGAGAGTGAGAGTGTGTGTGGGCAGGGGGAGGTTGCAGAGGAAGAGAGAGCATTTCTAGCAGAATTCTTGCTCAGTGTGGAACCCAATTCAGGTCTCAATCCTGTGGCCCCAAGATCCTGAGCCACGATCAAGAGTCAGCCACTTAACAGCCTGAGCCACCCAGAGGCCCCTATCTCATATCTTAAAATAAGACCAGAACAAGGTAAATTCTCCATTCCTTCTTTATCAAGAACTCCATGATTTTTCTAGATCCTCAGCTAATAGCAACTTGCTGAGGACAGAGGTTTCTGTATGCCAAAAGTGTTGTAAAGAATAAAATGGTAGGGGCACCTGGGTGGCTCAGTCGTTAAGCATCTGCCTTCAGCTCAGGTCATGATCCTGGGGTCCTGGGATCGAGTCCCACATTGGGCTTCCTGCTTGGCAGGAAGCCAGCTTCTCCCTCTCCCACTCCTCCTACTATGTTCCCTCTCTTGCTGTGTCTCTCTCTGTCAAATAAATAAATAAAATCTTTTTTAAAAAAAGAATAAAATGGTAATTATAAATTCTGAGCATCATCACTTCATATTTTGTGCATTATTTCAGGACCCTTTACATGACTATTGCTTATAAGCTGCCGAGCAGACCAGTTAGTCACAGAACTTCTCTGGTTCAAGAGCTGAGTGCCTGTCTCGTCTTCTGTGGATCACAGCCACGGCAGCTGACATGGCACATAATTTATCACTGCAGGAAGAGGTGGTGAACTCACAGGAACAGGAGGTAAGCTCCCCTCGTGCATTCTACGCATTAACAGCTTTTGCTTTTTGTGTCCCCCCTCAGACTTTAAGCTCTCTCTCTCTTTTACTCATCTAAGACTCCATTTCCTGAGCCTAATCTTATAGATAGATGTCTGCATTCACCTGTGACAAGACTGTGTAAGTATTGCAAGGTCATGTTATCTATCGGCAGTCAAAGCACTAGCTGACAGGTTGAAAAATCAAAAAGGAGGCTCGCAGACCAATGTATAGTTAATTGCACATTACTGTGGACTACACAATCTTCCAACACAAGGCTGTAAATACCTAAGGAACAACGGGGAAAAGTGTTTGCATTTTATGAGACTGTTATATTTTCTTAAACTATAACTGGAATGCAATATCTCCTTCTGCACCTACAAATATACTTTTGAGGGTACAAGATCATGGTCCCTAGGATAAGGTTTAGAGAATTCTCTGAGTTCTCAAATACAATAAGGAAATCTTCTAGTGGATTTCCCCATTTCAAAAATCTATCAGTTGTGAATATAAAATTTATAAAATAAAAAATGCAGATGACCGTATACGTAGATACAATTTATCCCTACTAATGTTTAAAGAACTGCAAATTAAAATAAAATAGAAAATATCACCTTTTGGTCAAAAATAAAGCATTAAAATATTTAATGTTGAGGCTAGAAAAGTAAGGGCACTTTTTCCCTCAAAACGTTATCCTGCTAAACAGTAATGGAGGGATGCCTGGGTGGCTCAGATAGTTAAGTATCTGGCTTCGGCTTAGGGCTTAGGTCATGATCCCAGGGTCCTGGGATTGAGCCCCGCATCAGGCTCCCTGCTCTGCGGGAAGCCTGCTTTTTCCTCTCTCACTCCCTGTGTGTGTGTTCCCTCTCTTGCTATGTCTATCTCTGTGAAGTAAATAAATAAAATCTTTTAAAATAAATAAATAAACAGTAATGGATTTGGACACATGCCGATTTTCTTAAGTAGATTTAGAGAATCATAAACATATGTAACCAAGAAATGTTTACAATAAAGAGTACATTAAAAAGTCATATAACTGAGGATTTCTTAATGATACATACTTAATTAGATAAACAAGATATAAAATAAAGTAAAAAATGCTCTAGAAATGTTCAAAAGTAGGAGGAATCAAATCATCTACATAAAAAGAGAAATCAGAAACAATCCAAGAGAAGGATAAAGTTATTATTAATATTAAATTAAGGTATTATCTTTAAAATGAACTGTTCATGTTTTCTGTGTAAGTTCTGCTTTCTTCCCCCTCTTCTCTGATGGAACTGGCTAACATCTCCATTGTACCTTCTGTACCCAGAACCTTTAGCCTAGCTCCAGAAATTATTTATTAGGCAGACATTTATATACCTATCTCTCTAAATTTAGCGGAGTCTTCCAAGGATTGAGTGAAATCACATTTGCCTGTTTTCCAATACCTAGCAGAAATGGCCACAACTTGACTAGTCAAAGGAATCCTCTGGGTTGTTTTCATGCTTAAAAATGCACATTTGAAACCGATGCTGACCTTCTCTGAATATGAAAGGAGTTCAGGAATCTGTGTTTTAGGAAGCATCCTAGATAATTCTTATATTCAGATTAATGGGGAGTTATATCTTAGTATATGATGCACATTTAGTAAAATGTTACGCAATGCAAATTTGAAACAAGTATGTTCATTCTTGTCTCAATTCCAGGACCACGGATTCTTACTTCACCTGAGCATCTGCTGAAAAGGCATCAAGATGGATGGGCTTTTAGGTGAATTAGGGTTTACCTTCTTGCTTTTGGGAGAAATCATTTTGGTGGGAGAGGGCTGCCCTACCATTTAGGCTGCCTGAGGTAGTGTCAGGTGTCTATCATCTCAGGGAGCAGAGAGATGATATACGCTTTGGGGCAACTTTTGGTGGGCTTGATATCTCTGGGTTACATCTCTCACTTGTTCAACCAATCTTTCCTGAATGGAGTGAGTACAGAGGCTGCACCACATCCTGGCCCCCAGCTTCTGGAGTAGCATTTCGGATGGGAACGACGTTGCACTCCGATGTGGTTTGGTCCCATTCGGCAATGTATAGTAGAAAAGATAGTGATGGTGAGCCTACCTCTGAGTATATCTGAATATTTAAGGGCCTCCAAGGAATGAGAATTCCCCACTCTGCTCCTTGAAAGGAGCAGCCTCAATCCTACCTGTCCCCCTCTTTTGTTTTGGTCAAACTACTACATTTCCTTCATTTTGCTCACTTCATTTTGATGCATTTCCTTTATGACAGAATTCCATCCCAATGTACTTTTTTAGTTTACAAATTCTCCTACACTTTATAACATTTCAAGCTAACGTAACTCACTATCACCTTTTTGTAAAACAAAGAACAAAACAAAACAACAATAACAAAAGGAACAGATAATAAAAATAAAGCACAGTGAAGTTTAGTGGCTTTCCAAGACCACATGCTTCTGCAGTGTCAGTAGAGAGGAAGGTTGGGATGCATTCCTCTCCCCAGTCCGCTTCTCGCCTTTTGCTGAAATGGGCTGGACAACTAGAGAGGGATCAGAATCCTGACTTGGTGAGTTATTTCGGGAGTAACTTTCCTCTATAATAATTCCCCATCTGTTACTAAGAGTGCAGCAAATTGAAACTTGTAGATTTTAAGCATTAATCTTGATTAATATTTTAACTTAAGGGACTGGAAAATAAGGATTTGGATTAAATAAAACCCTACTGACGGACAAGAAAATTACCTGATTTGGTAAAAGTTCAGGAGGATATTGAACTAAAGAATTAGTTCTTTAATGCCTAATGTGTAATAACCAGCCCCATGTCTTTTTGTTTGTTTAATTATTTGTTTCACACTGTCAGATGGCTTTATAGTTCCTATGAGTCACATAAATATCTTTTTTTTCCTAAGATGCCTTTTTTTGGTTAAACCTCAGAGCAGAAAAAACATGCTCTCTTCAGAAAACACTTTTTTTTTTTCCCCCATCAGCTTTATTATTTAACCTTTAAGGGATTATCCTGTTTTTATTTTACTTGAATGAAGAACATTACATATCAGAGTCCAGCGACTAGGAAATTTTATGTTTCATCTGTTCTTCTTTACTAAAAATCCAATATTAGGTTAGTGCTTATGTAAGTATATTTTAATTTGCCAATTGTTAATTGACTATCTTCAGTACTTAAGATCATGATTTCTGAGGTACTTTCTTCACCACCAGAATTCTGTGCACTTCCAGCCAAGATTAGCACAAGTGCATTAGAAAAAGAATGCCTTTCCCAAGTACATATTCCTGTAATTGTTGTCACTTCCACCCACTCTGCTCATCTCATGATTAAATCAAGTTCAGATTGTGCTTCTCAACCCTCTCAGATACCATGCATCATTCTGTGGAAAAATATTTATAAAAGGAATTAAATCAAATATTCGCACACACCCCAGTCATTATGGGTGATTAATTTTCTTTTCTCGACTCCATTAAGGGCCTTCACTGATATTCTTACCAGAGGCTGAGGTCTCTAATTTATTTCCCTCCCTCTCTCCCTGAAACCCCCTCCTTTTAATGGTCCCGGGTCGTGCTGGGATACTCATTAGTTTCCTGCTAGCTGTTCTGCCAAGCCGCCTCTGAGGCCTCAGCGTCACCTCAGAAATCATTAACGTAACTGGCGCTGCAATCTCCACCTGCCAAGCGTAATCATTTAGAGAATGAAACCTGCTCCTCCATAAATGAGCATTTTGGGGGAGAGAGAAGTAGGGAGGGAAAGCCCATGGGCCGGAGACGTTTTCTCCAAACAAACGAAATCTCAATAACGGAGATGAGGAGCCAGATGTTTGCAAGCATCCCGGTCATGTTTGGGGAACAGAAACGGTGTTGCGTAGAGGCAGGATGACTGACTTCTGGCCAGAGAAGTAGACACAATGATGATATATTGAAGGGCGAATAGTGTCTAATCATATTTGTGATTGTTGAGAGCTGCGTTTTGCTCACACAGGGTGGTGGAATTTCTTTGCAGATGCTTTCTGAGAATGGGATGATGCTGTTTCTAGCAAGGATATGGAAAACCCATTTGCCCTTCAATCAGAGAAGAATGCCTATGCATTTATTGATATGTAGTTTATAGGATTTTGGCTGAAGATACAACTGCTGGCATTGTTCCTTATGTCATCACTCAAAGTTATGTTTTATGCACTCTGGACGGCAGACTCCATGTTTGGATTAGTGATCCTAAAATATAGTTCTCCTCACAGGAAAAAAAAAAAAAAAAAAGGGTGGGGATAGAGTCCACTAACACAGGATTACTGCCTTGTTGGATGCCCAGAAAATGTAAATCTTAAAAATATGTATATAAATCTTGCATGGGAAAAAATACAGAAACTCTGCATAGAGGGGCTCCTACGGATGAAAACTCTGTCTCCCTCCCCCACACCCCACTGTGGAGCATTTTATCTGCTTCATGGGTTTTCTTACCACAGAGCCTACTTTACTTCTGCCTCCCATGGCAGCAGCATCAAGAGGTCGGCATAGAGGGGCTAAGGAAGCTCTATGTTTATCCAAAGCCAGGTGGGATGAAGCCGCAATGCATAGTTGTTGAAAATACGGACTATGTGATCCCATAGACCTAAGCTGAGGTTTTAGTCACCGGAGGTACGATCATACGCATGTTGCCTTAATCTCTTCAACCCTGGATTTCTTTATTCATAAAATTTGGCTGATTTTGGCTAATAGTATTGTGATTGAATGTAGTGAATTCATGTAGAGTTCTTAGCACCAGCCCTTTGGCATGCACAAAGCAATCAATGAATAGTAACCAAAGTTGGCTACTTAATTTTTCAGGCCCAGTGTAACATAAAAATGTGAAGTCCCTTGCTCAAACATGTCATGGTGTTTGTCATTTGCTGTTTAAACTTATGCTCTCTCAGGCACAAGGATACCCACTCAGCAAAATCCTACAGGTGCGTGAGGGTGCTCTCTATGACCCTGAAGCAAAGCAAATCTCACCACCTCCCAGGACTCCCCTCCTGCCAACTAACCTGGAATCTTCTCTTCTCAGAAGCCTGCTGTGCCAATCCCTGGCAGGCCTCAAGAGCTTGCATTTCTTCACTGGGATGAGCATGGGGGCTAGGTAGAAGATTGGGCAAGAAGCACATCCCAGGTTAGCCATCCATTAAATACAACATGGCTCCACCCACCGGCCATGAGGAAGATCACCCCCACACCCTGGCCTGAAACATGGTATGGGGTCTATACATTTTTCTTTGACCCTCCTCAAGATGTCTCCCAGCCCCTTTCCAGGAGTGAAGTGGCAGGAGCAGAAAGGGGGAGGCTGTTTGGTTCTCGGGGACCCATGAGGCAGACTGTTGGGATCTGGCCTGGAGAGGTAGAGTCAGCAGGATGAAGAATCACATTTGAGGCCCCAAGCCCCAGCACATGCCTCCTTGTCCCCTTGGACTTCACTTTAGAAAGCACTACTCAAAGATAAAATTGTTAAGGATTTTAAGACATCTGTCACAGAACATTGAATCCCAAGTAAAAGGTCCTGAGAGCTAGGCTTCATGCATTGGTCACACACAACTGCTTTGACCACCACCCCTACTACTAGCTTCCTATCCTGCTTCACCAATAAAAGGCCAGATGAACCTGGGTATTGCACTTACCCATTCAGCTATTGGAGCACTGTCAGTAAAATGAGGGTTAGATGGGGTCTAAGTTCTCATTTTTTCTTTGTCGAATTTTTTTCTTTGTTTCATTATTTTGTTTTTTCCCAGGTTTACTGAAATATATTTGGCATACAGTGTGTAAGTTTGATTTGTACACTGTGGTGTGTACAATATGTATACATGTGTACAACATGATGATCTGATATATGTATGTATTATAGAATGACCGCCACAATAAGGTTAGTTAACACATCCATTACCTTACACACTTTCCATTTTTATGTGTTTGGTGAGAACAATTGATATCTATTCTCTTAGCAAATTTTAAGTATACAAGATACAACATAATATTAACTACAGTGTCTGTGCTGCACATTAGATCCCCAGAATTTACTCATCTTATAACTGAAAGTTTGTATTTTTCTGATAGGCATTTTTCCATTTCCCTCACTCTCCACCAGCCAGGAGACCACCAATCTATTCTTGGTTTCTATGAGTTCAACTTTTCTAGATTCCACATATAAGTCAGCTCTTTGTCTTTCTGTGTCTGATTTATTTCACTTAGCAGAATGCCCTCAAATATGCAAATAACAGGTATTCCTTCTTTTTTTCTTTTTTTTTTTCATCTGGATAGAATTCCATTGTGTAATATACTGGGTTTCATTATCTGTCTGTTGATGAACACTGACACTGTTTTCATGTCAGCCACTGTGAATAATTCTGCAATGAACATGGGCGTACAAATGTCTTCAAGATACCAGTTTTATTTCCTTCGGATATGCACCCAGAAATGGGGTTCCTGGATCACATGGTCATTCTATTTTTACTTTCTTAAGGAACTCCCGTACTGTTTTCCATAGTGGCTGCACCAACTTTCATTTCCACCAACAGTGTATAAGAGTTCCAATTACACCACATCCTCTCCAGCGTTTGTTACCTCCAGCAGATCTGGATATGGAGGTGGTGGTTTTGATTTTAAGAAGCCATCTTGAGGTGCCTGAGTGGCTGAGTCAGTTAAGTGTCAAATTCTTGATTTCAGCTCAGGTTGTGATCTCAAGGTTGTGAGATCGAGCCCCATGTCAGGCTTCATGCTAAGCATAGATCCTGCTTAAGATTCTCCTTTTTCCTCTCCCTGTGCCCTTCATCCTGCTTCCTCCTTCCTCTCTCTCAATAAATAAATTAATTGAGAGAGAGGAGGAGAGAGAGGAAGCAGGATGAGGGGCACAGGGAGAGGGGAAAAGGTAGATATATATACCTTGCTGTTTAAACTCATATATATATATATATATGCACACACACATTTTTTAAGGGCAGGGGCTATCCTCTAGTATTTTTATAAACCTCGTAGTATGTTGTCCACAAAGGTATTCAGCAATTATGTGCTGATTTATATTCAATCACAAGTTCTATTTCTGTGACAAGATCACAAATTCCTTGAGGAAGAAGCCGTTTCTTAAATACCAGTTCAGGGAGGCAGCTTTATAATAACATAAAAATGGACTCTGTCATGATCCCAGGGTCCTGGGATCAAGCCCCACATGGGGCTCTCTGCTCAGCAGAGAGCCTGCTTCTCTGTCTTTCCCTCTGCCTGCCATTCTGTTTACTTGTGCTCTCTCTCTGTCAAATAAATAAATGAAATCTTTAAAAAAAAAATGGACCCTGGAACTGACCAATAGAGTTTACATCCTCGGTCAATCATCTGTTATACTATTTGGAAACAAAAACCTTCTGAGGTCCTCGGCTTCACATCTGTCAATCATGAATAAAATGCCTATGAGATAGGGCTGTTTAGGGCTTTAATATGATCATGCATACGAGGTACATTATGTCATCAGATGAATGTTTCATAAATGGCAGCTCTCTTATTAAAAGTGGTCACCATATACAAATTGGCTTTATTTGAGTTAACTAACAACATGAACCTTAATATTATTGTCTCCATTATTCTATCTGCATAACCGACATAGACACAGTTCCTGTGCAAATGACTTATATGGGACCTGATCAAAGGGACTTCCCTAGTAAACTCACTGTGATGTTCCTCAAAACCATTTGGGGCTCAGTATTGAGTTCTAAAAACGTTGTATGTCTCATTCGTGTCAAACAGCAGGAAAGACAGAGCATTCATGTGTAGGAAAGATTGGCATTGATACATTGATACATTGTGTCTGCATACCCATTCACCTGGCCTCTTACTTACTTTCCATTCTCTTTGACACACTTTTGAAATATTCTTTTTCTTTTTAGTGTTTTATTTATTTTATAGTTGTTGCTGTTGTTCTTGTTTAAACAAGCTGGGGGAAAATATGTATATATAGAGAGAAAGAGAGACAAAACAAAAAACAGGCTCCTAATTATAAAGAACACACCCTGAAGATTCTTGAGAAATCCTTCCCTTTGCAGGTCACAGAGAGCTATTCTGCTGCTTCTCCATGGAATTCTCTCGGTCAAGGAAGAGCCATTCCAGTAAGTGAAAAACTGCTTTCTCTGACTTCTTCTCATTTCTGATCAGATGCTGGCTACTTAGCAAAACAGTTATTCCCATAGTGACATACATGACAGCAACAAAATGAACTTGTCTTGTGATGATGGATGTTGAAGCTAGATTATGATTTCCAGGTCTGCAATCAATGGTGTCTGTGGAGTTCCTCTCTCACTAGTCAGGTATTACCGTGTTCAGGCCAGCAGAGCAGTGTGAAGTATGTCTGAAGAGCTTTATCTTAGCCTTATCAGGCCTGTCCTTTCTTGTCTGGCTTTGCTCACAAGAGAAGTAGCTTGACAACACGTTTCTTTGCAATTGCATATTCATTTGTCTGTCTCTGTCATTGCATAGTAAGCTAATGGAAGTCAAGCCCTATCTATACACTTCTTTATTTATTACATTATCACGGATTGATTCAGTCCCTGGCACAGGACATTTAGGAAGGAAGAGATAAAAGGAAGGAGGGAAGAATGGAAGAGACTTTTATGAGGTTTTCAGTAAATTTTAAGAAGATTCAACTGTCATTCATATGAAACAGTTGGACTTTGTCTAAACTGGAGTAGGTTTGAATACTTTCTCTATGTGTTGTAATAAATATGCCTTGATACATGTGAAAAAAAATCATACAAAAAGTTACCATACCGTGGTTCCAGATATCTTCTACAAATTACGACACAGCAGTGTGTGTAGATGTATTTCATCTTTTTGTACATAATCCAGGTCAAAACACTGTGTTGAAGGCATATTTGATATATAAAGCACAGTTAAAGATCACTAGGAACTTTTATTTGTTGCAGAATACCTACTTGTGGAAAATCAACTGTAGCATAAATTGCTGTGTTTTACTCTTCTCCAAGTAACTTGGTAGTTAGCAAGAAAAATAAATACTAAGCTAGGAGAGGTACAAGAATCTGGGCTGAGCAGAAAAGGAAGATAAAAATTAATAAAAAGAAATTTAATTGTAAGGGACCCTATAGACTATCAGTAAATAACATTCAATGAAACAATAAGAATTTTTTTGTCTCTAAGAAAGGAGCAATGAGAGCTTGGATTCTTATCTCTCAGGTACGTTCCTTTTGACCACACATGCATAATGCTGTGGAGTGTGTGTGTGTGTGTGTGTATGTGTATGTGTGTGTGTGTGATAGAAGCTATACAACCCAAATGATTAGCTTTAAAATTTCCTGGATCTTGGTATGGGCAAGTTCCAAATGACAGGAATCACTCTAACTGTCAATGAGCACCTCTTAATGCGAGAATATTATACAATAGCAAGAAGTATGGTGCATTAAATGATGGAATGATTATCTTCTTATGAGCATTGTACATGCTGCCAGCCTCTGGGGCAGGATCCAGTGGAAGGCTTTCACATTTTGCTGAGTCTGCAGGCCACCTGTGGCAGTGCGGTTATGCTGCTCTTCAGTAGGCAATGACATCCTAGGTTGCCAGAAATGTGAGCATGGCAATCACATCAAAACACTGAGACCACAAATTAGTGCCTCGTATACATATTGTGAAAACTGGGAAGAGTAAATATCCTCACCTGCTTGCTGCTTGCTATTTTTCTGAGGGTGTTTTCTGCTGATAATGATTTTTTCTTTTTCTTTTTTTTTTGTCCTGGGAGGGAAATAAATAGAGCTCCAAGAATTTGCCTCTCTCTTTTCCCTAGAATAAGAACGTGGAGAGAGCTGATATTCTGTTACTACTAAGCAGAACCCACCACGGTTAGTAGAAAGACATTCCAACTTAGTAAATGTTAAAACAGGAAGTGCTGTGTAGCTAAAATGCATGTTAGAATTGAAAGGCTTTGGTAATACTGAATCTAGACAAGAATCTGAGATCTGAAAATAAGGGAGTGTTAACATCGTCAGGGTGAGCTGTGTGTAGGACAATGTTAATAGAACACGAAGGAATTCTAAAACTTTCTAAAAGAAAACGGGAAAATAACTGCTCTGTTCAATTTATGATATGAGAAACAAACCCTTTTGTCACAGATATTGGTAACTCTTTCTTTCCCTCTTTCTTTTTTTCCTTCCTTGCTTCAGGCGATCCATCATGAAATATTTATCTAATATCTATTATTCATTAGTCACTTTGTTAGGTTGTTAGGACACAAATATTAATAAATCAAGAATCCTTACCCTTGAGCATCTTCAGAGTCTACGTGCTCGATATTGTGAATTCACTGTTTTTTTTTCTCCAGCATTCTTGGCTTTATGACATAAGTGATGAAGAAGAAAGGTTTTTTTTTTTTTTTTTTTTTTTTTTTTTTGTATGATTTTGTTACTCATTCATTCAATCAACATTGAGTTTGGGGAAGGATCCGAAAAAAATAATTAGATTAGCCTGAGCTGACCATAAGAGTATGCTTATCTGAGAAACCTCCTATTAGAAGTTGTGTTTTTGCCTAAAGACAGGAGATGTCCTTAGTCCTTGCTCCTCTCTACTGATCATTTATCTATTTCCAACATAAGCAGAGATACAACTGCTCAACCCTTCTAGAGAGAGGGCTGTGCCATTCACAAGCAGAGGTACTTGGTAATCCATTTGAGAGGGGACATATCCTCAGGAATCTGCCACTTCACAGCTATTGATTTTCTGTTAAGCCTCAGTTTCCTCATGTTCAAATTGTTATGGCAATATTAATATCTGCTTTGCAGATTTATTTTGAGGATGATGTGTGTTAAATAGTGTCCACCAGATATAGTTACCTGAATATATTTCAAGAAAACTTTATTCTTCTCGGTTAGACTGTATTTTTACACCAATGATATAGTCAGTTAATGAATCCAAAGAGAACTATTTTAGAAGAAAAAAAAAAATCTTTGATGAGTCTAGCTGTGTCACATCAAGGAAGGCACTCCAGAGAGTTAAAACATACGTCAAGAAACACTCACAATATCCACATCCCAGTAGAACTGACTGCATTTCAGAAAAAACATCTCAATATGTTTCTAGATTCAAATTAAGAGACTGCAATGTAAAGAGAATACTTAGAAGTGGTTTTCGTTCATGACATCTGGTCCCAGTTTTTTTTTTTTTTTTAAAGATTTTATTTATTTATTTGACAGAGAGAGAGCACAAGTAGACAGAGAGACAGGCAGAGAGAGAGAGAGAGGAAAGCAGGCTCTCCACTCAGCAGAGAGCCCGATACGGGACTCGATCCCAGGACCCTGAGATCATGACCCGAGCTGAAGGCAGCGGCTTAACCCACTGAGCCACCCAGGCGCCCCTGGTCCCAGTTTTGAATACATAGTTGAAGGAGGAGGAAAAGGAGGAAATGATGCATATGTAATATGAATATTATTTTATTTTAAAACTGTATCTTTCCTCATTTACCTGGTCAGTTACTTGACATCTTTATTTCCCAGATTAGTCTTCTGGATATAAAGAGGAAATATTTAGGGGTGCCTGAGTGACTCTGTTGGTTAAGGATCTGACTCTTGGTTTCAGTTCAGGTCATGATCTCAGAGACCTGGGATATGTCCCATCCCAGGCTGGGGAGGTGTGGTGTGGGGGTGGGAGTCTGTGCTCAGTGGGGAGTCTACTTCTCTCCCTTCCTTCCCCCCTCTCCTTCCGCCCCTATTCCCACTAATGCTCTCTCTCTCTCTCAAATAAATAAATAAATAAATATTTTAAAAGAAATTTTAAAAATAAAGAGGAAATATTTAAGGAACTAGAATTAGGAATGTCTAAATAATCACAAATGGCTTTTTTAAAATCTGAAGATAACAAATAATAGATACTGTAAGCATCTTATGATTTTTTGAAATATTTGTTTATGTAGGAAGAAGGTAGGTTAATAGTATAATTGCAGGATAACGAATTTATATATAATCTTGTGAAAATTGACTTGGGATAAATGACCCTATGACTTGCAGTGAAATAAATCTAATTATTTATTGAAATGATAGGAAAATAATGAAGAAAGTCATAATTCAGAAAGAAGATAATGGAATCATGGAAAACAGGCAGCATGAGACTAAAGCTAATAAATCATGTTCTATCAACTTCAGAATATTACCAAAATTAATAAGATAATACATACAAATAGAAGAGTGTTAATATTGTATGCAGTTTTTGCACTTAAGAAATCACTTTATGTTTTAGGAAAACATTTGAGGTTGTTCAAATACAGTCTAATTTAACATATTTTTTGGGAAAAAGTGATTGTTTTCTATCTCATTGCTGATGAGTTTGTGCGGCACGTATACAAGTGAAATGGAAGAAAAATATGTTAATGAAAATAGACATACTTTAATGCTAATGTTAATGAAGATAGGCATACTCTAATTCACATGTCGACATAGAACCACAACATGAATCACTTGGATTCCTTCTTGGTAACATCGTTCACAAGATGTGTGAGCATAATTAAGTCAAAGAGCATTGCTGAACCTAACTGGGCTAAATGTTCTATGATGATTGCAGATAAGATCACCAGTCTTAACTGATGTGAGGTTTGAATACACTGAGAACATTAAGATACTTTCAACTCAATTTACCAATCATCTATAACTTTCTACTTGTGTTTTGAAGTCTTCCTCTTTAGAATCTCTTTTGTTTCTGTTTTACAACAAGTCATGGTATCATTTTTTCATTCTAACAAGATTGTCTTCTAATTTATTTTATATCAACTTAATTTCAATGTAATTCATACACCATAAAATTCACCCCTTCAAATGTACACTTCAGTGATTTTTTTAATACTTATGGATTTGTACAATCATCACCATTACCAAATTTCGAAAAATTTTCACTCTCTTGTAAGGAAAGCCTATATTGTCAGTCATTCCTCATTTGTCTGCCTTGAGTCCCCAGCAAATATTCTTCTCTTCTCTTCTCTTTATGGATTTGCCTATAATGAATAATCTATGTGAATGGAGTCATAGAAGCCTTTTCTGATGGCTTCTTTCAGTTTGCCTAAAGTTTTCAAGGTTCGTCTATTTTGTAACATGAATCCTTTATTTCTTCTCATTGCTGCATAATATTCCATTGAGTGGATATATCATATTTGATTTACTCATTTGTCAAGTTGATACCCATTTAGGTTGTTTCTACTTCTTGGCTATTAAGAATAATTCTGCTATGAACATTAGTGTACACCTTCTTTGGGACATTTGTTTTCATTCTCTTTGGCATGTACTTAGGAGTATAATTTTTGATCATGTGGTAAATCTAGGTTTAACAGTTTTAAGACTGTCAAACTATTTTCCATAGTTGCTGTAACATTTTACAATCTCCACCTGCAATCCATATCTGAGTGTTCTAATTACTCCACATCCTCCACTCTACTTGTTACTGTCCAGCTATATTAGTAGGTGTGATGTGGCATCTCATTATAATTTTGATTTGCATATCCCTAATGACTAATACCTTTGGTTATCTTTCCACGTGCTTATTGGCCATTCAATTATCTTCTATGGAGAAATATCTATTCAATTCATTTGTTTATTTTTTAATCAGGTTGTCTTCTGATTGTTGAGTCGGAAGTGATCTTCATATATTCTGGAATTATTTCCTGATAGATATAAGACTTGCAAAAATTCTCTATTTTTTATAAGTTGTCATTACATTTTCTTGATGGCCTCTTTAGAAACACAAAAATTTAAAAATTTTATGGATTCTAATTCATCTAATTTTTTTGTTGTTTGCACTTTTGGTGTCATTAAAACCATTGCCTAAAACGAAGTCATGATGATTTACTCTTATGCTTTCTTCTAACAGTTTTAGCTTTTATATTTAGACTTATGATCTATTTTGAGTTAGTTTTTGTATGTGGTTTTAAGTAGAGAGTACAACTTCATTCTATTATAGGTAACTGTCCAATTACTCTGGCAAAATTTGTTGAAAAGACTATTCTTTTCCTCATTGAATTGTCTCAGCACCTTCATCAAAAAATCAATCAACCACAAATGCAGGGTTTATGTATGCATTGTCAATTACAAGCCAATGATTTTTTTGCTTATTTTTATGCCAGTACCACACTGTATCGATTACTGTAGAACTGTAATAAGTTTTGAAGTCAGGAAGTTTGAATCATATAACTTTGTTCTTTTTTCTTTTTCCCAAGACTGTTTTGGTTATTCTGGACTTCATCATTTTTGTTTGAATTTTAAGATCATTTAGCAAATTTCTAAAAGAAAAAAGCAATTGAGATTTTGAAAAGGATTGTATCTGTTGATCAATTTCGAGAGTCTTGCCATCTTAAGATAGATTTTGAAAAGGATTGTATCTGTTGATCAATTTCGGGAGTCTTGCCATCTTAAGATAGTAAAACTTCCAGTCTATGAACATAGGGAGTCGGTTCTCTTTATTTCTTTCATTTCTTTCAGCAATGTTCTGTGCTTTTCAGTGTACAAGTCTTATACTTTTGTTGTTAAATGTATTCCTAAATATTTTAATACTTTGATATTATTATAAATGGAGTTGTTTTCTTGATTTCATTTTCTGCTTATAAAATTAATTTAATCTGAACATTGTCCTCAGTCCTAAAAATTGATGAAGTCATTATAAATATATAATTCATGATGTTCCCTAATTTAAATACAATAACTAAGTCTAATGTATTATTTATTGCATAGCTGGCATTATTCTAAATATGTTACATATATTCATTAGTGTAATCTTTGTGCTGCACTATCAGGTACCATCTTACAAATGAGACATAAAGAGATCCTTATTAAAATAACAACAACCACAACACAAGCATATTCTGTTCTGTCTTTTAGTCACTTATAGTTTCACGGAATTTTTCTTCTGCTCCCTGCTTTCTCTTTGTTTACAACGATGTCACTTCTTCGTGTTAGTTTATATTGCAGTTTGTCTTTCATGTCTTATGAAGCTTGAATGTTGATTGGAACTTTTGTCCATGTGTAGTACTTTGTAAGTGGTGCACCTTAGTGTAGGGAGACCTTGGCTTTTCACAGGAAGCCTCTTTACCCCACACAAGATACTTATGTTTTGTTTTGTTTTATACTCACTTTTTAAATTTTTTAAATTTTTACATTTTTAAAATTAATTGATTAATTATTATTATGCTCAATTAGCCAGCATAGCCTTTCCAAGAATAGATCAGTTACTCTTCTGTTGAAGGGTATGTGAACTGAATACAGGAATTGTGGGAACAGACTTGGATAAAGGGTTATGTGTTGCCATTGTGTCTCCGTTGGTAAATTTTCACTGAATCATTTCCTGTGTGAAACCTCACCTTCACTTACTGTTTTGCTTATGTCCCTGAATTAAAAGCTTTGGTGTTTTTGTTTGTTTATTTGTTCTTAGTGGATAAATGTATTCCCAGGGGAGGATGGCTGGCTGGAAAGGAAGAGAGACAAAGTGAGAATTACCTTGTAGAGTGCCTATTTCTAATAGATTTTACATCATCCTCTGTTGTGATATGTCTTCCTCTTCTTGTAAAGTACTTGTATTTTATAATTTTAAGCTTTCCTGATCTAACAACATAAGTCAATAGGTTATGGCATGGAGCCCACTCTATTCAGGATCTCGTGTTTTAGCTTTTTCAGGTGTGTTGTCAGTTACCATACCTTGCAAAAATAAATTCTCATTTCTCATTCATTGTGTTTCCCCTTCCATTCTTTGCATACTAGTGGGCTGATCTATTTTGCTGTCTTTCATTCTCATTTTAGTAGTGTTTGCAGAGATCTTAGGGGTCAGTGCCCATAATTCATACACGAAAATCAACTACAAGTACCCAAGATATTTTTTACACACTTCTTTGTCTCCTGAAACCATCATAATGCTTGGCACGTAGTAGGTAATTAATAAATTATTGGTGAAACTAACTGAATCAAATAAAACTGAATGGGACATAGTTTGGAAAATGATTCGCAACCAATATAACTAAACATTATACTTCAATAAAATTACTAGAGAATGACTTGTGAAAAAACATTTTTTTTGATTTATGTAAATTAACTGCTAATATAGCCAAAATAAATAAAGTAATACAGCCCCTGGAAGTAAAGACACCTAGTTAGCAAAATCTAGAACCCTGAGGCAGTGTTGACTAGGTATTTACTGACTATTCTTGTTGCTTTCTTTTCCTTCAGTTTGTTGCTTGAAAACCACAGCCCAGTTATCGAATAATTTCATTGTCCTTTTGTATCTCAGTTGAGACATTGAGACTTATTTCTAAATGGAGTATAGAGTGAATCACTCACTATATGGTACAAATCTTGACCCATTAACAAAAAAAAAGAAAAATCTACCTTTCCTTTTGAATGGATATCAATGTCCTGAAAAAAACACATGTTAAAGACTGTGGAACTTATGTCAAACTTGGTCCACCTTGACATCACAAAAGAGAGCTCCCTCGCCTCTGACCTCTGTGACATTTAAACATAGTAGAAATAAGTTACATTATGTTATCGTGTAACACTAGAACCTGAAAGACTGTTACTAGCATTAATCTAATAATAAAAAATCCATAGAATGCCATTAGTATGTTATAAAAAGGAAATAAATATGAAATTTATTTATTTATTTATTTATTGTCATTCTTTTCCTTTTTTTAATTGTGAGGTGTTAGTCACCATACAGTACGTCATTAGTTTTTGATGTAGTGTTCCATGATTCATTGTTTATGCACCACACTCAGTGTTCCATGCAATATGTGCCCTCCTCAATACCCACCACCAGGCTCACCCGTCCTCCCATGCCCCTCCCTTCTAAAACCCTTAGTTTTTTTCCCCAGAGTCCATAATCTTTCTTGGTTTGTCTCCCACTCCAATTTCTCCCTCTTCGTTTTTCCTTTTCTTCTTCCGATGTCCCCCATGCTATTCTTTATGTACCACAAATAAGTAAAACCATATGATAATTGACTTTCTCTGACTTATTTCACTTAGTGTAATCTCCTCCAGTCCCATCCTTGTTGATGCAGAAGTTGGTATTCATTCTTTCTGATGGAGGCATATTATTCCATTGTGTACATGAACCACATCTTCTTTGTCCATTCATCTGTTGAAAAGCATCTTGGCTCATTCCACAGTTTGGCGACCGTGGCCGTTGCTGCTATGAACATTGGGGTACAGATGGCCCTTCTTTTCACTACCTCTGCATCTTTGGTGTAAATACCCAGTAGTGCAATTGCAGGGCCATAAAGTGGCTCTAGTTTTAATTTTTTTTAGGAACCCCCACACTGTTTTCCAAAGTGACTGCACCAATTTGCATTCCTACCAACAGTGTAAGAAGGATCCCCTTTGTCCACAACTTCTCCAACATTTGTTGTTTCTTGTCTTGTTGATTTTGGCCATTCTAACTGGTGTAAGGTGGTATCTCAATGTGGTTTTGATTTGAATTTCCCTGATGGCTAATGATGATGAACAGTTTCATATGTCTGTTTGGGGGCTGAGTTTGAGAAGTTCTTTATAGATCTTGGATATCAGTCCTTTTTCTGTAGTGTCACTTGCAAATATCTTCTCCCATTCTGTGTGTTATTTCTTTGTTTTGTTGACTATTTCCTTTACTGTGCAGAAGCTTTTTATCTTGATGAAGTCCCAAAACTTCATTTTCACTTTTGTTTCCCTTGCCTTTGGAGATGTGTCTTGAAAGAAGTTGCTGTGGACAGTGTCAAAGAGATTACTGCCTATGTTCTCCTCTAGGATTCTGATGGATTCTTGTTTCACATTGATAAAATTGGTTTAAAAATAAGTTAGTATAAAAGGCATATAAATGACTGCTCACAAAGCCCATCCACCTTTTTCAGTAATTATTTCTACTAGAAAATCCTGAAAGCAAAGCATTTTCATTAAATATTTAAATATTTTCTGTTTATTCTACTGTGGGTGTTGTTCTCATAATGTATTTTTTCCTAGCTTAAAAAAGACAAGGACATTACTTTGTGATTAAGCCTTTCCTTAAGAGGAAGGTCACATGTTATTGACCCAAAATCCAGACATAGACTTTAATTATTGTTTAATTGACTAAAATTGAAAAACATTAAAAAACTTCACATCAACATCTGAAATTTTCAGCTTCGGCTGACAATAAGATCTGACAAGTGTGCTACCTCCCAGCGTAGCCACAGGGAGCTAGAACCGAATGGCTTCTCCTCCTTAGATGCTGTGTCCTTTTTCCTTCCTCCTTAGGGGCAGCCATTCTCCCAGAGTATGCATGCATCTTTCTTCTACCTGGCCTCATTTATGTTAATCTGTCTGGCCCCAAGAGGAGTTTGGATCACAACCATTTTTGCAACGATACCAACAAACAAACAAACAAAATGGCACATTTAGTCATAAAACTAGATGTATTAAGTTTGTTTCCTGGCATTTGAATTTTATAATTGCCACACAGATTTATTTTCATCACATAGAGCTTGCATCTGTGATTATCTTAACTGAATGTCAGAAAGGTGGATTGCTATTATTATCTTACCTCTGCATATTAGTTCAATTTTTTTAAAAAAATCTGTTAGTTACATTTTGTCTCATCTACTTATTTGCTAGGGAGAAATATGAAGCACTGGTTGGGTTTCATCTTGAAATAGAAGGTAAATTTAAAAAGGATGAACTATTATCCATATGTGAGTCTACATAAACGTCATAAGAAGAATATGTATATTATACATCAGACTTCCAAAGGTATTTAGAAGAAGTTGTCATCAACTCACACACTTGCTCAAATTTCCAAATATCCTTAATAACAATTTCAGATGTGAACTTGAGGAAATTCATGTTCACTTAATTTTGCTTAATATTTAAAATAGAAATGAATATTATTTATTTTATTTTTTCTGTTTGGCTGCCCAGGATCTGGAGAATTCTTCATTGTGCTAGTTAGAATGTGTTTAGTTTTAAGTAATAGAAAACTTGAGTTCAAAGGTCTAAACAAATAGGGGTTTATTTTTCTTATATTACAAGGAGTCTGTATCTTGTTTTTGCTGGCATTGATTCAGTGGCTCTATATTATCAGTGTTTACATCTGTAATTTTCTTATGCTTGCTACAGTCAAAGCTGATTGCTATGACTCCAGGCTCCATGCCCACTATCAAAGCAGGGAAAGAGGGTGGGGAGGGAGATGACATCAGTTGAAACTATCTTTATTATCAGAGGAAGCAAAAACATCCCCAGAAATCCATCTACATAATTCAAAATATGTCTCATTGGTAAGAAAGATGTCAGATGGCCACTTCTAACTCAGAGAGAAGCCTGAACTGAAAATATTTAGAGGAAATGATCAAGGGGAAAGAGACAGGAATGAGTGTTCAGTTAGCCAACCATTTGTACATGCCCATAGGTTTACGGGTTAGGACACAGAAGCACATACGATTTCCTACTAAAGTAGAATTATAAAGCATCAGATATTGACTTACATGGTCAGTCTTGCCAAGCAGGTGTTCCCAACGTAGGCTCCTGGCTGGATCTTTGCTAAGGAGCCCAGAGAGCAGGAACACTGACCCTCTAGAACCAGCAGTGTCATGAATGCAGGAGCAATTTCAAGAGGCAGTAAGTTGATAATATCATTGCAAACTTTGGCAGCCCGTAAGCAGCATCAGTACTAGACTGGTTAAGGGCATGGTGTCCCTGTGGCCATAGCTAATAGTCAGCTTCCCTTATTCCTGTCCGTTCCCATGTTTGACTCTGTAGACTTGTTGGATATTCTTTGAATTACCAGTACTTTTTCATTAAATCTCTTATTTGTTTTATGTATCCAAGAAGCTAAAATAGGAGTTGGCACAAGCCAAAGACATTCACAGAAATAAGGAGAATCTGGGGTTTGTTACCTGGAATTGGTTGAGACTAAAGGCAATTTTTAAAAATCTAATAAACATTAAAGGGTGGGTATCTGGCAGCCCATGACATGCAATAGGAAATGAAAACCGAATTATGTTATTATCAATGTTTACCTGGAAGAAGTGTCAATTGAAGACAATATTCAGAAATATTTAAGAAATAAACTTCAAGACTGCAGAGTGAAGTGATTTACTCCAATGGGCCTTGAAAACAAACGGATAAATTCAAATTCTTCTGTTGTTGTTGTTTTTCAAATGCAAATAGAAAACCAGAAAATCTCTATAGCTTCTCTGAGAGAGTTCCTTCTGTCTCAGAACCACTAGATCAAGAGCTAAAACCTAGACACAAAGTTTGCTTCTGTGGGTTGCCAAATTGTATTAGTTGGATTCACAGCCTTTCAGAAAATTTAAGGCACTGATAAGGAAAGAATGGGCCTATAATCTTTAGAAAAGGGACATATGTGAGAGATCTGAGGATCATGAGTCCCAAAACTCAGTCAAATCTTAAACTTTCTTTTTTATTTTAAATTTTTTATTTTTTATAAACATTTATTTTTATCCCCAGGGGTACAGGTCTGTGAATCACCAGGTTTACACACTTCACAGCACTCACCAAAGCACATACCCTCCCCAATGTCCATAATCCCACCCCCTTCTCCCAAACCCCCTCCCCCCAGCAACCCTCAGTTTGTTTTGTGAGATTAAGAGTCACTTATGGTTTGTCTCCCTTCCAATCCCATCTTGTTTCATTTATTCTTCTCCTACCCACTTAAGCCCCCATGTTGCATCACCAGTTCCTCATATCAGGGAGATCATATGATAGTTGTCTTTCTCTGGTTGACTTATTTCGCTAAGCATGATACGCTCTAGTTCCATGCATGTTGTCGCAAATGGCAAGATTTCATTTCTTTTGATGGCTGCATAGCATTCCATTGTGTTAAACTTTCTTTTACAATAGAAGTGGCCACTCTTCCCATCACTGAGGCTGTACTCTGTCTTTCTGAAAGATCTTCAAAGTTTGGAGATGCAGTTACTTAGTGAATCCTGGCTTAAAAAGGGTGGTCAGGGACTTACAAGAAAGCTGTGTTGTTGATAGTATGAGATTTAGAAAAGAATTATGTACGTGGAGCTCTCAGAATTGACTCAGGGGATAGAAAAATTTGTGTCCTACAGGTTTCTTTCTTTACAAAGACGTCCCCACTTAAATGAAGTTTTTTTAATAACCAAGGAAGACAAAATGACTTTTATAGCAAAATCAGCTAGTACTTTTTCCAAGTCATCCAAGAAATTCCTAAATTTGTTCATGAACAAATAAGTAAATTAACCATGATAGTAAAGATGTATAAATTCTATTATAATGTACAAATTATAATATTATAAGTTAACATAATATTATAATGTAGACATGAATAATGTAATGTATGAATTATAACATATAATTAATATATAAATTATATTATATATTTAATTTATTTGTTAAGTTATAAAAGATGTAAAATCATATTTAGGCTCAGCTTTCATCTCCCATTGCAAAGGTCCCTTATCTAATGCCATTGCTGACTGATTTACTTTCTAGGAGCAATGCCCAAACTGAGAACCAATACATCCATGTACACCAGAAAGACCAGACAATTACCTGCTACCATTTGGCCTACTTCTAGCATGATGGAAGTAACAATTTATCCTTACTAGAAAAGCCATATTCTGGATTTGGTTTTGCTGTTTCCAGCTTAGAAGATAAGATGCTTTAAAGCAATAGTAATACACCACAATTATTAGTATCTTTGGGCTGTCATAACAATATACCATGGACTGAGTAGCTTAAACAACAGAAATTTATTTTCTCATAGTTCTTAAGGTTGGGAAGTCTGAGAACAAGGTTCAGCAGGGTTTAGTTTCTGGTGAGAACAGGCTTGCCAGCTGCCTTCTTGTTACGCCCTCACATGGCTGAGAGAGAGAGATCTTTGGTCTCTCTTCTTTTAATAGTGACACCAGTCCTATCAAATTAAGACCACAGCCTAATCATCTCATTTAGCTTTGAAGAACCTATCTCTAGGGGCACCTGGTTGGCTCAGTTGGTTAAGCGTCTGCCTTCAGCTCAGGTCATGATCCCAGGGTCCTGGGATTGAGCCTTGCATTGGGCTCCTTGCTCAGTGGGAAGCCTGCTTCTCCCTCTCCCTCTGTCTTCCTTGCTCCCCACTGCTGCTCACTCTTCTCTCTCTCATGATCTCTCTCTCTCTCAAATAAATAAAAAAAATCTTTTTAAAAAATCTCTAAATACAGTCACATTAGGGATTCTTGTTTCAACATCTAAATTTGGAGGGGGACAAAATTCAGTCCATGGCACCACACACCACTTTTGTTTACCTAAGAATTTTCTTTACCAATAAACAGAGAACATCATAAACACGGGAATGAATATATAAAAACAATGTACTGATGCCCATTGCTGTGGTAGGTCTTTTCATGTACCCATAACTCAGAAGCAGCTGACTACACAGAAGGATAGGATGTATTTTAATGTCTTTGTAATAGTGCCATTGTCAGAAGCCACCTCATGATAAAGGTGATGTGCTCAGAACCACAACTGATTTATGGTGCTATTTTTCCTGTAGCCACTATTCATAGACACAGGAACTAAGGGGGAAAAGTGGGAGTGTCAACTTTTTCTATTACATATATTGATCTACTCACAAATCTTTCCCTTATGGCTCTAGACTTTTGTAGTTCAGAGGTTTTATTACACGAGGGAGAAAACTATCCCTCAGTGGACTTGGCAGGGCCCAATTCTATTAAATTGGAAGCTAAATTACCACTGGTCACTTGGGGCTCTCCCTGCCAACAGATGAACAGAATAGTGCTGTCTGATATGATTGATCCTGCCAATCAAACTGAGGTAGGATTGTTGCTATACAGTAGGGACAGGAAGGAACATAGATGCCACCAGGGTTACTGTATAAAATTCAAGAACTATCTTGTTCAGTGTCAAAAGTTGATGAAATTGTATAGCAACTCTATACAGATGGGGTCAACAAGAAATTTTTTAAAGAGTTTGAACCACCTCATTCTATAAAGAACAACAATAGGTTGAGGTCCTGATTGGAAGCAAATAACAATAAATATGAACTGCTTATTTGAGGGTATAGGTGGTAAATTCTAAATATGGGCTATGAACAGCTCTGGGAGTGAGAGTCATAAGGCATATCTTTCTGTGTGTGTGTGTGTGTGTGTGTGTGTGTGTGTGTGTTGGACTGTTTGATTTAGACTGAGATCACAATGTGTAACTAGATAAGATAATCAATCTAGAACCGCCTCCCCTCATGTTAGGATTTTATAACACCCCTGCATTCCAAAAAGCAGAGTTTTATAGCAAAGCATTATGCTATTGCAAAACATTACAACTATTGGTCTAACTGGGGCATGTTCCCTGAGTTGTTGTTTCAAGGGGGACAAAACTGAGTTCTTGGCATTTTCATTACCTAATTCCATTCTAGCCAATAGCATGAATGTTAAGATTTGAGTAGAGACTCAGAGGAATTTACAGGATTGTTCAGAAACAAACCATTTCTCAAGGGAAATTAACCTAATTTGTTGGCTTATTGAGTATTAGGCTCTAACCAATTGATAGAATTGATCATAGATAACTGTAGTAGTAAAATTCTCCAATACTGGTGTGTTGATAGCTCACTTACAAGTTTCTGATGTATGGATTACTTTATTGGCTGTTCCAAAAAGTAGGCATACATGCATATGAGCTTATTTGTTTAACTGATGAGGGAACAAGTCCAAGAAGACTGCAATTACAATCAGAAAGCTTTTAAATGGAGAACCTGAACTACAATATGTGATTCAGAACCCATATCAGTCTTTTCACCATGTGACATTGATGGGGTTTATAGAACTACAGAAAAACTGTACAAGTGACCTTTATAAATAAACTTCTGCAACTCTGATAACTTTGTTAAATGAAAGTTTTTCAAAGGTGTCCTTGAAGCATAGCATTAAGATTTTCATGATTTATGAAACAGCAGTGATTAAGTGTAATTTTTAACCACTCTGTTTTATATTCTGTCTCTCTTCCTGGGTGACTATGAAAGCCCTAAAAAGGGTTTACATTTGGGGCAGAGGGAAGATGTTGCTCTAACTTTACTCCTTCATAATGGCACAACAAATTTTTAATATTTCCCTAATTCAAAGTACTTTATGTCATCCTGTTTTAGAAGTTATTTAGAAACACACCTAATAACTAATATTCTGGGGAAAATCTAGTTGGAGTTGCCACTTGGAATCACTTCAAGGATCAATCATGATAGTTTCCTAAAAAAAAAAAAAAAACTTTGTATGGTTATTATGCACCCATATTAGTTCATATTTGTGGATACAAGAACGTTCTGTTGATCTCTCCCCAATTTTTCATATGAAAATTCATGAAATGAAAGAAACCCTGTCCTTAACTCCAAGGAGCAAATTTTGTATAAGTTCTGAGATCAGACAAGAGTATCTAGGTAATTACTGATGAAATAGTGAAACCAATATATATATATATATATATTTACACTATAATATCATATAATACCCAAAATGAACAAGCTAAGGACATATTAGTAAAGAACAAGGAGAGTAAAAACTCATTAGCAAAAATGCTTCATCTTTCTTTGTAGAAACAGTTCATTTTCCATTTCAATTGACACAAATATAAAATGCTTTTATTTAACCGAGTATCCATATTGATTTTGCTTTATGATCCATGCATCTTTTTCGTGACTTCATTCCCCTTACTAAGACCACAAATAAGTCAAAATCCATCCATTCTCTAGAGTAGTTTCAATTTTCATGATAGATCAACACAGTTTTTGACCAGAATACCAACAGTAATTCTCTTCTTTGTCTCTTTTGACAAGTAATTGTATCAGCTCTATAAAAAACAACCCTCATTAATCCACATTGTTCTTTTCAAAACGAGAGGCTTAAGATTTTATGTTAGATGTTGACTGACCATGCATCTCAAATACCCTTTTATTATATTGAAAAGGTTCAAAGGATGTTACTCATAAATGAACTCCACACCTTAGAAAACAATGTGGTTAAAAAGATAGCATAGATGCCTGGGTGAGACCTGAATTAACTAGACATTTTGAGAGTGCTGAACGTTTCCATTTTCAGCACATCTAATTAACCTTGTGGGTATTACATTCCAGTCGATGCAGAGAAACTCATAGACATGCATGAAAAAATCATTGCGACAATGAAATGGTGAGTGTTCCACACTTATACCCCTACAGGCACTGTTCTTTTTCTCAGAATTAAACTGCATCAAGCTGCATATTGGAATCCACTTGAAACTTTTCCAATACTTGCTTCTCTTCCTTCATGTCTTTTCACTTTTAACTCCTAGTGAGAATGGAAAATGGATCCTGGGAAGAACCATGGACGAAAAATTCTGACCATGTTCTCCATCACAAACATAAAGAAAACCATTTTCAAACTTCATGGGACTTTGTTCTAATCAAGTTCAATCCCTTGCAGATTTATTCCTCCACTTCCAATTTAGGAAGAAACATCAAATTGTTCATTTTCATGAGTAAAATTAGTGAAAGCTTTACTCAATCCATTATTTCCAACACGGAGTACAAATAACATCACCATATATTTATAATATAGGAAGCCCTGTTTGTAATCTGGTACTTCCTAAACTGACGCTTGAAAACATAAATGACCATTTGGAAAATTTCTCTCATGGCCCCTATATGCCTTTTAAAATTAAATTGACTTAATAAAATGATGCTCATGGTTAAATCATAAATTCCAGATCACAAAGAAAGAATATATTCTTATTCCTTTTTTTTTTATTTTTTAAAGATTTTTTTTTAAATGTGTGAACAAGAGAAAGAGAGAGAGACAGAGGGAAAGAGAGAGGAAGAGGAAGCATGAGGAAGGGGAGGGGCAGAGTGAGAAGCGGGGAGCCGTGGGGCTCAATCTCAGGACCCTGGGATTGTGACCTGAGCCGGAGGCAGAGGCTTTAACCCAATGAGCCACCTAGGCACCCTGAAATAATATATTCTAAAATTATATATAAAATTATTAGTTGAGCATCCAAATAATTCAAAGGAAATCCATTTCAAGTAATAAAAAACAAGCAAAACAATAGATCAAGAAGTCACTTTGACTTTGATGATTTTGACACTTAAATGACCAACTAAGAACAGCTGCATGATTAATTTAGTTGGCTGTGTAAAAATTTGTCATTCAGATGGTCAGAAAACTTAGTCACAAAATACACCATTTATGGGGATAAACAGCCTCTGTCTACACCAACTAATTAGAATTTAAGGCAATTTCTCTGTGAAAAAAATAGTTTGTACAAACATGCAAGCAGAGGAGAGGACTTCAAGACTTGATTTGTTGTTCGATGTTTGTTCGTATATCAAAGTTTTGTTGTTCTTTTATTTTGCCTTTTTTTCTGGCCATTTTGTTTTTATTTAGCTGTCCGTAGGGACTATTAACCACTTTGATGACTTACATTTTAGACCAAAAGCTAACATCATTTTGTCCTTCTTTTTTCCCTCCAGTTGTCCGTTAAAGATAGCCAGGATTGAACTTACCATATTAATATTTCTCAGAAACTGTGCCTCATACAAATACTTTTGAACCAAAACATAAAAACAGTGGGGGAGAAAAAAGAAGGGATTATGTAAAACTGAAAGCAACCAAGAATATTCTTCCATCATGATGTGGAAAAAATACTTTATCTCTTTAAATTTTAGACAAAAACTTTCTAAGAGGGAAGCGAGGTCTGCTTAATCTCTTTGGCAAATGTTTTTCTTTTCTCCTTTCCTCGCTTTTCTAAGATAGATCTAGTGTGCACATCAGAGAAGTAAACACTATATTCTGCAGATACCATATTACACACACAGCAATTTGTATGATAATTTTTTTTCTTGATTGCAATTTACTCTTTAAATATGCAAATTGTATAATTACTGCCAAAAAAATGTCCTCCATGTGTAACAACGAAAAAGAGATGCATAAAAATGCTATAAATTTTGCAGAATAATGGGTTTACAGATGAGAAAGGAGTGAACTATATTAGGTAAGTCCATTATGGAAGAAAAACATACCAGGTTGAAAACGCTTGGAGTTAGAAATGTTTAGGTTGTTGATAACTGCCCAGAGCCCTAACTCTCTCAAAAATTTCATAGAAGGTAAAATGTTTCTTCCTATCTGATAAATTATCCAAACGGTATTAGGTAGGTCAAAAACAATGTTAGAAAAATCTAAAACTAAGCATTTAAACCTGTAGCTACCTGAAATATAAGAAGTACAGCAATATAAAAATTAGATCTATGTTCACAATCAATTGTACAAGTAGTTGAAAATAGGGATCCAGTAAATAGATACATATTCTTAATATAAACATTCTCCATATATCTTTTTGCTTGACAATTTTTTTTATGACCAGATAAAAGAACAACGCATTCCTCTAAAGAGGAGTGTTGTCTTAAGCACCGAAGTTAGTAACATAAGAACTACACTTTTCTGAGCACCTGCTATTTGCCGAGCTCTGCTCTCAGAGAGTTATAAACATCAGATCCTTTACAGTTCCCAGTTGGTAGGCATGAATAGTGTCTCAGTATACAGATAAGAACCTGAGACACAAAGATGGTGATTAAGAGGTAAGTCATAAAGCCCATATTTAACTGGTGGAACATGCATTCTTATCATTGTACCTAATTCTTCCTCCTGGGAAATTACCAGACCCAGTTGCCAGTTGGCTTGCTGGGTTCATGGGCAAGTTAATTATTTGGTGTGTGTCTCAGTCACTCACATCTGATAAATGGAAAAGCTAATTCACTTACTTGCCTAATTCACAGAGAAATTACGTAACATGATATGAATGAGCTTTGAAAATCAATGTATTATGCAAATTAAACTACAGAAACTTTTACAAATGATGATTTATGATGCATGAAGTTTAAAAAATGAAGCAGATATGTATAATGAAAAAATATCATCTTCAAAATCAAACATGTATAATCAAACCCCGGATTTGCCCTTTAATAACTAGAATATCACCAGAAAGATCCTTAAACATAATGAGACTCATTTTTCTACTCCATAGAATGAGGATAGTGAGTATTACAGATTTTTGGAAAGAACTTGAATAATGCATGGAAAACAATCTGATATGTAGTAGGTGCTAAACAAATCATATCTATTATTTTTTATAAATCAGAAAAATATACCTAAGCACCAAATCAGTACCTGAAATCTTATATGCGTTCTCTCTTTGCATATTGTCTTTCTTTTAATGTAAAACCTGATTGAAAAAGAATCCTAAATTTTTACTCAGAAAATAAATAAACGTAATTCTTTCCCCTTGCTAGTATCAGATATAACTGGATTAACCATATTAGAGAAAGCCATTCTGGTTATGGCATATTCGTAACATGTCATCTTGAATCAAATTTATGTTGCATGTATAATTATATGTTAAAACATTACTTACTTGGTGTCAGTAGTCCTTGGTGAAGGACCAGGGAATAGGAAGTACCCCAATGTATATCGCTGGACCTCCTATACTGGTCTTGTTAAGGAGCTAAGAACAAATCAGTTCTTAGTTGACACTTTGATGATCATCACATCTAGCTTAATTTATCAGAGAGTTCAAAAAAGAAACAAAGGATTAAAAGGATAATTCTTTGGCAAGAGATGGACTGTGAGTGTCACACCTGTTTTGTGGTAGAGTGGTGAGCAAGGTTACTCCCATTCTGTGTCTAATGAGAAAGGCTTCAAAGCAACCATGCAAAGAAGTTGTCATAAGTCCTCTACAGATGTGGGCACAGAAGACTAATGTTGGAGTGACACCCAAGGTTAAATAAGGTCCAGAGGTTTGCCTGATAACATACACACCTGAAGTTTGTCAGGTCAAAGGATGATGAGTGCTTCCTGTGGACTAGATGGGGGCATGTGTGTAAGAACCAGCCTGGGCATATCTTGGATTTTGTCCAAGAAGTTCACCTTGTGAGTGAAAAAAAAACTCACAGAATAGCTGTGGCCATCTTCATCCTGGTTTGAGAATAAGGCCAACAAACAGAGTCTACAAAAGTGCAGAGTTAAGAGAATGAGGAAGGGTGGGGGGATGCTTCAGTTGTCTGTTTAGCCTCTGGTCTTCTGGTATTTTATGGTAGAATAAGTGTTATTACTACCTAAGCCAGTTTTGGCCAAGGGTTTTGTTTCTTGTAGCCAAAAGCATCATAACCACTGATCTACAGGATTGGTTGTGAGAATTACTAAAATTTTATAAAATACCATTAATAAGATATCTTTGAACATAGCTGATGGGCACTGGATAAATAGCATCATTTTTCTTAAGGTTTTTGATAGAAAGAAGGGATAAAAAATTGGAAAGGATGTAAATATCAAAAAAGATAAAATATGTATGCAGAAGTATGTAATAAACATTATTATGTGTTAAATGCTACATAAAACTATGAGTTTTGAGAGGAGGGAGAGATTATTTCCAGCTGAGGACATATGCAAAGACATTAATTCAGAGAACACTTGCTCTCTGGCTTCTCTGAGGCAAGTTTCTGTTCACAGACGTGTTTGGCCATGTATTAACCAGAGTTCAATCAGAGAAGCAGAACACTATGAATTAATAGAGGAAGGAATTTGTTATGGAGATTAGATTTTACACAGTCATGGGAAAGACCTATAATGGGGAGATCTATGCAAGGCTGTTGGCTCTGCATCTGGTCTTGGATCTGAAGCTGCTATAGATCAGCCAGGAGAGCATTTGGAGAGGAAAGTTGGACATGCATGTGCTAAAATAAGGAAAACCTGGTATCCTTGCTGATTAATAGGAACACACAAGGATAAACTAATATCTGTGTCTGTCTCTCTTTCCCCAACCCTTGTTGATACAAGTAGCCTTCCACTGTAGCAGCACCTTTGATAATAGACCAACATGGAGGCCTGGGTCTAGACTTAAAGAAATTTTAAAAGCTCCATTGTGAATTGAAAGCATGAGAGGACTGGACACTACTCCACACCAACAGCATGAGCTCACAGGTCAGAGGTGTCACATCAGACCACAACAAGGCTAAGTTTCAGAGAGCAAAAATGGCTACTACTTTACTTGTAATTTCTAAATCTCCAATTTCCCAAGTTCTCTTGTGGTCAACTCTCACCCAAAGCCATACATTCTGACAAATCTAGTCACAGCTTAGCTAAATAGCACAGCCGCCATTATCAATCCACTACTTTTTTATTAGAATGATTAGATAGCATTTAAATATTAGGAGGTTTCACATAAATGACCAAATATTTGAACTTCCTTTGAAAGAAAAGTGAACATGTAGATATTGACAAACTGATTCTAAATTTACATGGAGAGACAAAAGACTCAGAAAAGCCAATATCATTCTGAAGGAGAAGAACAAAGTTGGAAGACTGACACTACCTGCCTTTAAGATTTACTGTGAAACCACAGTAATCAAGCCAGTGTGGTATTGGTGAAAGAATAGACAAATAGACCAAAGAAGCAGAATATAGAACCCAGAAATAGATCCACATAAATATAGTTAACTGACCTTTGACAAAAGAGCAAAGACAGCACAGTAAAACAAAGATAGTCTTTCCAACAAATGATGTTGGAACAACTAGATATCCACATGCAAAAAAAAAAAAAAAAAAAAAAAAAAGAATCTAGACACAAACCTTACACCCTTCATAAAGACTAAGTCAAAATGGATCACAGCCTTAAATGTAAAACACAGAACTATAACACTGCTAGAAGATATATAGAGAAAATGTAAATGACCTTGTGTATGCCAATGACTTTTTAGATTCAGTGCCAAAAGCATGAACCACAAAAGGAACAACTGATAAACTTGAGCTCATTAAAATTAAAAATGCTGGCTTTCTGAAAGACAATGTCATAGACTGAAAGAAAATATTTGCAAAGGACATATATGATAAAGGACTGTCATGCACAATGTAGAAAGAATCCTTAAAACTCAACAATATGAAAACAAACAATCCAGTTTAAAAATGGGGCAAAGACCTTGGCAGACACCCCACCAAAGAAGTATATAGATGACAAATAAGCATAAGAAAAAAATGTTCTACATACTATGTCATTAGAGGAGTACAAATTAAAACAGCAATGAGATAGTACTAAATACCAATCAGAATGGCCAAAATTTGGAACACTGATAATATTAACTATTGATAAGGACATGGAGCAGGAGGAACTTTCATTCACTGCTAGTGGGAATGTAAAATTATATAACCATGATGGCAGAGAGTTTGGCTATTTCTTAAAGAACTAAGCATATTCACATGTAATCCAGCAATCACACTCCTTAGTATTTACCTAAATGAGTTGAAAACTTATGTCTTCACAAAAACCTGCTATAAGCAGATGTTTATAGCAGTTTTATTCATAATTGCCAAAACTTGGAAGCAACTAAGATACCCTTTAGTATGTGAATGGATAAATGAACTGTGATACATCCAGACAATGGAATATTATTCAGTGGTAAGAAGAAATAAGTTATCAAGCTATAAAAAGGCAAAGAGGAATCTTCAATCCATATTAATAAGTGAAAGATTTGTAAAGACTACATAATGTATGATTCCAAATATGAGGCATTCTAGGAAATGCAAAACTATGGAGATGGTATTAAGATCATTGTTAGCTAGGGGTTATGGATTAGGGAGGGGTCAATACTCAGAGCTCAGAAGATTTTTAGGGCAGTTAAAACACGCTGTATAACACCATAATGATGGATACATATCATTATACATTTGTCCAAATGTACAGAATGCCCAACCCCAAGAATGAATCGGAATTGATACTATGGACTTTGGATGATAATGATTTATCAGTGGAGGTTCATCAATTGCATCAAATATATAACTGGTGAAGGATGTCGATAATGGAGAAGTCCATGCATGTATGAGGAGGGGTATATGGGAAATCTCTGTACCTTCCTCTCAATTTTCTGTGAACTCAAAACTGCCAAAAATTAAGTCCTAATTAACAAAAGAAAAAGAAAAAGAAAAAAATTCACTAGTCTGGCATTCATTCGTGACAGCAGGTGACTAGAACTTGGGAGGAAAAGTCTCCTATGCTTTCCTGTTTGCCATTGTCTCCATCATTTCCCATCAGCCTCCATCACCAAACCCATATTAGTTGTCATTTACCATTGCTAGGGACTGGATGTTTGTGCCCCAACTCTAGTCCATATGTTGAAACCCTAATCTCCCATGTGATGGTATTTGAAGGTGGGGTCCTTGGAAAGTAACAAGATTTAGGTGAGATCATGAAAGTATGCCCTCATGATGGGACTGGTGCCTTTATAAAAGAAGGCAGAGACCAGAAGTCTCTAAGCCATGTGAGGACACCTCAAGAAGACAACTCTGAAGGGAAGAAGAAGGCTCTCTCCAGAACCTGACCATGCTGACACTGATCTTGGACTTCTAGCTCCCAGAACTATAAAGAGTAATTTCTTTTGGTTAAGCCACCCAGTCTGTGGTATTTGTTATAACTAAAGCTAACTAAGATAACCATCATGCTGTTCTTTTCTTTTTTCTTTCTCCCCCCCATCCCCCCCACCCACCACCATGAAACCTGAAGTTTCATGTAAGTTTCATTTGGGACCTCCATATTCAGAAGGAGGCTTTGGGTTGAGTGTCAGAAGAGTTTGTGGTTGACATAGGAAGTGATAGGTATTTCAGGAAGCGTTATTGAAACACATATTTTTAAATTCATGAACAGTATTTGGTTTGGCAATGTTTGAAGTGTGAAGGCGAGTTTGGTGCAATATGGTTGTTTGAAAGTAGTTTGGGGCCAGATGGCAGAGGGTCTGGAATGCCGGTTTTATTTAGGAGACATCAGGAAACAATTGAAGCATTTTAAAGAGGTGAGGGAAACGCCTACAGCTATGGTATAGGAAAAACCAATCTAGAGGTTGTGTAACAGTGAATTAGGTGGGAGCAGAGACAGACATGGGAACTATCTGTTGGGATGCAGCAATGTTTACGCTATTATCAGTCTTTGCATGAAAACACAATCTGGTTATTATTGTTGCCACTGAGTCATTGTCTCTGTCCCATTTAAATATGTCACAGAATTTGAAGCTCTAGATTTATTTATCACTGTGGTTGATGGATAGGACTCCAAGTTTTCTTTTGTTTAAGGCAAACACATTCAAGCTGGTAATCAAGTTCATATCCAAGCTCCCCAGATGGTTTGGTTGCCAAGACCGGTCTGGAAATCTTGCAAGCACTCTTCTGTGGCATTTTAGCATTGCTGCTTTCAGTCTTGGTTGGAAACCATAAAAATAATATTTCATTCATTGTGCTGTAGAAGAGGCATTTAGAGCTTCATACTTGACAGAAGGGATACTACAGAGAGCATCACATTCCTATGTAAAATGATGCACCAGCTTGGGAAACAGCTAAATTATGACATAGAGGATAGCAAATAAATTATGTAATTACACTATCACCAAAAAATTATGAGGTTTCAGGTACATCCTTTGAGTGACTGATTGAGAGGGAAGATTATTCAAACCAGTGAGCTGGGAAAACCACTTTAGTTTCTTCTTAAGCAAACCCATGAATTTCTTGCTCCGAATTATAAATGGAGTTGGTGTCTTTCAACAGAAACCCCCAAATCACAGTAAACCACGGGGATATGACCCTACTGACTGCATTTCAGAAACCAGAATGTGAGAATTCAAAAGCAACCGTAGTGAATAACTCCCAAATCTCCGATGAATTCAAAATTCCCAACTGCTAAGAATAGATTAAGAAGTAAATAGACAAAAATTTGGTGTACATTAAATATTACTGAGATCTTCTGCTCTTGGGTGGAAGAGCTTGACAACGATTGAGCATAACTACCAGTCTGACTTCTAATCTGGTATAAACATCATGCTATCCCTCTAGGGCACATATACTTGGCTTGATTTTATTGAGAGAACTTCAAGGTTAAGGGACAGAGCTACAGCTAATAGGTGAATAGATGTGATTAAAATGAGAATGCATTGGTACTTAATCAATTAATAAAAGAAGGGCTCACTTCAGGTAAGCTTTCTCCTTAGAAGTCTTGAAGTTTGCTACTGCCAGCTTCGGCACTACCAAGCCCTTATTGCATTTTGGGCAACAGGACCTGCTAGACTTTATCTCCCTCCAGAAAGAACACTATTTAAAGGCATGACAAAGACCTTATCTTATAATTTCCTTTATTTCACTTTTGTGTAAGTCAACTTACTCATACAAGAGTCTCTTCTATAGCTTTCTGGTTCTAAATCTATTTGCTTTTTTCTATCCTCACACCTGGTTTGAGCCACAAATCATGGCCAATTAGTGGTTTATAATCAGAGTATATGAGTCAGCTCAGGCTGCTGTAATAAAATATCACAGGATGCAAGGCTTTAACAACAGAAATTTGTTACCTCATGGTTCTGGAGGCTGGGAAGTCCAATATCAAGGTGCCAGTCAATCAGTTTGGTTCCTGGTGAGAACCTTCTTCCTGGTTTGCAGATGGCCATCTTCTCACTGTCCTCACATGTCAAAGAGAGAAAAAGAGAGAGAGAGAGAGAGAGAGAGAGAGATGACAGATCTTTCCCTTCTCATCAATTCATCAATCTTACTGGATTATGACCTACTTCCTTTAACCTTATTTACTTCCTAAAAGCCCCATCTCTAAATAAAGTTACATTGAAGGTTAGGACTTTATCATATATATTTCATGTGCACACAATTCAGTACATAGCACACAATAAATTACTTAACTTTTAAGCCTTCATGTCCTCACGTGGAATATTGGGATAACACCTTCTTTAAATGGCTGTTGTCCAGAAGAAATGAGATAGTATCTTAACAGTATCAGAGTGGCACAGTAAATATAAGCTTTCCCCTACATTAAATCACCTAGGTATCCATACTGTTTCTGGACCTGCACGTGTCCATATCCCTGCCTCTAACCTCCTGCTGGGCTTGCATCTTGGCCAGTGTTGCCAGACCCCTAACAGACAGGATTAGAACTTCTGAATGCCTACCCAAGTCCTCTGCTTGTGCCTTGAAATGTTTACTTGTTTACTTGTTTTTCTATATACCCTCAAAAATCCCAATATACATGAAGCATGTAGATATAGATATGAGCTATATAGATATTGATAAATGGATAAAATCCCTGATTTCAATTATGCAGAGTTTGTAACTTTCCCCACCTCTCTGGAAGCCTCTTCAAACAGATTTCAGAAGGGCTGATCAAAAATATTTTAAAAGAAAGATTAAAAAGATTTAATACCAGTACTCTTTCTACTTGTCTGCCCCTCTCTTGCTTTTTATTTCCATCCTATTACCTGCTGCTTTTACCAGACGTCTAGATCAGTGGTTTTCTACTGGCAACATAAGAAAAAATGGCATCAATTGTTCTAAGGATGCTTTTGAGCAATTCCAAATATAATGTTTTATTTGTGAAGAAACTAAGCCCAGTGAATAAACATAAAACTACTTTATATTTCCAAAAATTGCTATACACTGTGCACTGTTGATCTTTTCACCTCCCCTACTGAGACAATTGTGATGCCTGATATAGCAGCTGCTTTCCAATTTCTAAGGCATGTGTGGTCTTGTCTCATTCTTACAAAACCCCATATGGGCAGTGAAGCACAGAAAGATAGGTGACCTGCCCAAAGTCACCCCGCTGAACAGTGGGGGAGCAAGAATTCATACTCAAGCAGAATGTCTTCATAGACCACATGATACCATGATGCAATATCACCTTGAGGTGGACAGAAAAGTGGAATAGCCAGTATTCGTGGGATTGTCTGTAACAGTGTCTGCCTGGGATGGCATGCTGCCACTCATGTGTCTTGTCAGCCCCTGAACAATGAATGGCAGCTCTTTTATATCCTTGTTGGAAAGAAGAACACATCTGGTAGAAAAGGACTCTGAGAGCACGCTAATGATCAGTCACGTTTCTGTTCAATGAATTAAATCTGACCAGAAGCAGTGGATTATAAAATCCCCTCCCCAAATCCTGTACCTCTCTGTTTTTTTTAGAATATAATTTGTGTCCAAGGAAAGAGTTCTAAAATAATGGCTCCAAGCTGAAACTATGCAGAGAAGGACTTCATGCCTGCGTTCAGACTTTAAGCGTGCATGATATAAACAAAATACAGGGTCGGCCCATTACATTTGCATTCACACAGGAAAATAAAGAATTCTTTTTCTCTTAGGCCTTAGACAGATTGGCCACTACAAAGGAAAAGACTGCTTTTAGATGTTATTTAAAGGTTTAAAAAAAAAAAAAAAGCCAGTATGGAGATTTGAACTTAGCTTTAAGCACCCATGTGGTCCTTAAGTCATTAATATAATGTAAATGCCCACCACTACTTGAAAGGCAAAGAAAACCAGTGAAATATGGTAGACATATGGGTACTGGAATCTGAATTTTCTTATTTCAGAAATAGAGATTCATCTCATGGGGTTCTTATGAAAAACAATGAAATATCTCTAAATCATCACCTCAGAGAGGGCTAGCATAGTGTAGTTTGAGCACAGGGACTTGGGAGCTGGACTTTTTTCAATCTTATCTACTTTACCACCCTGAGCTTAAAAAATGGAGTTGAGGAGAAGAGGGCCTACCACATCAGATGATTATGAGGAATTAACAAGTAGCTAATTATAAAGTGATGGGAATAGGGCTCAGAGCGGAGTAAGTACTATGTAAAATTTTGAAAAGTAAATAGTATGTTAACTGTTAATGGTCTGACATTTACTTTTTCTAATTCCAGGACCAGCATCCCATTTTGGCTTTGGGGAATATCCCACCACCTGCCTTTGAACACAGTCTTAGTGATGCAGGCAAACCTGACGTGCTATGGGTGGTGGTAGTAAACTGAACTAGGCTAATCAGACCCTCTTTTCCCTGGAGTTTGACTCATAAGCAGAAACCACACAGACTCTGTATTGTCTAGTATTCATCTCAACTCCTGCAATCTACAGATACCTTTCATGAATTTCCCCCTTTAAGATTTTCAAGGTTGCCCCAGTGTCTGCCCAGTCTGGGACCTTATCCATCAATTCTAGAGATAGCTTCTTTCAAAAAAGGAGCTCCTAAAAAAATAAATTCAAATAAATAAATAAGTAAATAAATAAATAAATAAACAAACTTTCCCTATCTTTTTTTTTCCCTTTTTAAAATCTGTATCTATGACTTTTAATCAAATATTCCCAAATGTTCACAATGGGTACCCAAATGTATTTTATTAATTATTAGAATCATCAGCGTGATCATTTTAAACTGTGTGTTTGTTTTTTTAAAGAATTTATTTGTTTGAGGAAGAGAGAGAGAGCACAAGCCGGAGGAGTAGCAGAGGGAGAAGGAGAAGCGGACTCCCCGTTGAGCAGGGAGCCTGATGTGGGGCTCCATCCTAGGACCATGACCTGACAGAAGGCAGATGCTTAACCAATTGAGCCATCCAAGCACCTCTCTAAATTGCTCTTTTATATTGAAATTAGTTTATTAGTTGCACAAAAAATAGTTATATCAGTGTGACCTTCCTTCTCCCCAATCAGTTTCTGTGTTCATTTAAACTCTGACGGAGTTATTCAGTTCCTTACCATTTTGGTTCCCATCTGTGCCAAGCAGAGAAGCTATATAACTCTCATCTGGTAAGGGCTGCCAGTGTGTGTGACTGGAAAGAGATGTCTTTTCAGTGATGAATTCTAGTTGTGAAACCTAAGAGACTATATGAAAGGCCCAGGGTTCGGCTCCTCATTTCCAAAAGTATCAGAGGTGCCTAGTACTAAATAAAAATTCAGAGATGGGAAAGAAGTAGTGTCATTGATAATCATGAATCCTTGGGGTTGTTACCATGTCCCTCCTCTCACTGTTAAAATATGGAAGGAAATACCATAGAAAACAAAATATAATATGTCTGAATAATTTGAGAATGGCTAATTGGACATTGAAAAATATTCATATACAACAAAATACATTTCTAATTGCTATCATTGGAGACCCTAATACAAAACAAATAACTTCATACTGAGATGTTAGAGATCATGTGGTGAGCAATTTGAAGGGAAAAAAAAAAAAAAGACTTTTTTTCTGGACCAGTTAAATCATTTATCAAAAATTATAAACAAATCTATAGAGACAGAAAGTACATTAGTGGTTGCCTAGGGCTGAGGGATGGTGGTGTGGAAAGTGATTGCTAATGGGTACAAGGCAGCTTTGGGAGATGATGAAAATGTTCTAAAATTAGATTATGGTGATGGCTGCAAAACTGTAAATATAATAACAATCTGTGAATTCTGCACTTTAAACAGGTAGCCTCTATAGTATGCAAATTATACCCTAGTAAGTAATTTTAAAATGATTGAATTCCCACCTTCTAAGTTATTGGAAAGCTCTACCTAGCCTGAATGAAAGTTAGCAGATTTGGATTAGGGGTATCCAGGTTAAGGCGGAAGACCTAAAAATCAATAAAATGTACCCAAGTCAAAATCCACATTCAGATCACCTGAGTCAGCCCCAGACAGCTCATGGAAACCAGGGTCTGTATTGCAAATGAGAAATGGGATTGTGTTAGGAAGGAGGTGGATGTAAACTAAGCAGGAGTAAGTTCAGTTCAACATGTCACCCTTATCGATTGGGCATCATGGTCTAGTGAACATTTCTCAATGAGAGATAGTCTATCTGTATTTCCCGCCTGCCTGGTGTTGAATCAAATAGCACCCTGCAGTTAGAGTACCCAGTATTCTTTAGGACACCTTTCATGGTTTTCTTATTTCCTTATCTCAGTCCTCATAAGTACTCTTAGGCTGCTGCCAGCTGCTAGCTCTCTCTCTTATAGAGTGTGGCTACACAGGCCACACACCTAGCTGGCCCTGTGGAATTCCAGGTATCAGACTAAGTCAATGGATGGGTGAGGCTAGCAGGTTAGGTTCTCACTACATGTCTAAGTGTGCATGAATAGCAGCTCTCACTGTGAAGGACAAAGCTCTTCAGATTATTTGCAAAGCATGTATTTGCATGCTGAAAGGAACCTAAGCTAGAAAAATAACAAGAATTTCAGGGCACCTGGGGGGGCTCAGTGGGTTAAGTCTCTGCCTTAGGCTCAGGTCATGATCTCAAGAGTCGTGGGATCAAGACCCGTATTGGGCTCTCTGCTCAGCAGAAAACCTGCTTCCCCCTTTCTCTCTGCCTGCTTCTCGCCTACTTGTGATCTCTCTGTCAAATAAATAAATGAAAATCTTTTCTCTGCTTGACTTATTTTGCTAATCTTTAAATTAAAAAGAAAGAAAGAAAGAAAAAGAATGAGAATTTCAAAAAGTGATATTCAAGAAGAAAATAGTTGAAATCTAAATGTTTAACTTTCCTACATGATTTGTCAATTCTTCTTCTACACACTACGTTTTTTGTTTGTTTCTCTGTTTATTTCTTTGTTTTCAGAGCTTAACAGAGATTCAAACACTCGGAAGTGCTTGGCCATTTTTTTTTTTTTTCTTTCTGTTAGAACATTTGGGATTGATGGCATTAACACAACTCACATTTGATGGGATAGGGGCAGGTACACTATAGGATATAGGCAATCCCATCTTTTCCTTTCAAGGAAGCATGCCAGGTGGCAGAATGATGAGAATTATATTTTAGAAATACTCCAAACAAACATAACAGTGAAATATGAATCATTAACAAAATTAACTCTTCTTAGTAATAATTAATTTGAAAATTCCCTCACAATTGATTGTTGCACACACAAATCACACAAAGGTGTCATGAAAGCACTTCAGAGAGCCTCCAAAAGAGTCCCCCTTCCTAGCTTTATATGTGAGGAGAAAGAGGATACAGGATTTGGGGCACTTTGCTCAAGCATTATCAATCTAAATTAAAGTTGACTGTTTCTAAGATTAAGGATGCTTTTCATTAGACAGTCTCTACCCCTTTAAACCACTGTGTCTCCAAATTGAATGTACATATGAAATACTGATCAACTTGTCAAAATCCAGAATCTCGCTTTGAGTTGTAAGGTTCTACCTGTATTTGAAAGCAGCTCTGAAATTTGCAAAGCACTTTACCAAGGTAATAGCATTTGTTATCATGATCTATGAAAACAGAAAATTATAAGTGCAGTCTTATAAACGGGAATGTGGTATGATTTGCCTCATACACTGTTAGATCAAGAATTCAAACTGGATCTGTGAGCCTAAATCTTACTTCCTTTCCCTTACTCCCATTTCTCCTTGATAGAAGCACATGTTCTATGAATGTTTCTTTCGGAGACACAAAAGGGGGCTGTAACTTTTCCAAATGTCCTCTTATTTCATTTACTTGTTTTTTCATTCTTTGTCTTTCATAGATTTTTCTTGACATGTTTTCTGTGTGTAAATATGACCCCATTGTAACTTTTACTATCCATCCTTGCCACGAACCCTTTCAAGATGAAGTTGTATTTTTTCCTCTAGGTTATTTACATATTTTTCCATTGGTTTCAAATCTCTTCTATATTTGGTACTTTAGCCACGGTACATTAAACATATTATGGTCCCATATTTTACTTGTCTACTAATTTGCCTTTTAATCATATTTGCTGTTTGCCTAGAACTTGCCTGAACGTCTTAGCTCCATTTATGTATCAAAGTAATTAAAAGGAACACAATCACAGTCCAAGTTTCCTGACTCTGAATCTATACAGAAAATAATTTCTTTGCTCTTTTCAAGGACTTCTATGAAATAGGTTATCAAAGGGTTCCAAATGAAAGTTTTGGTTACTTTTTTATTTTGAAATGAAGAACTCACAGGAGGAAGAGAGGGAGTACACATTTGGAAGGATGATTGAGTGGAAACATAACTTGCAATATTAAGTTGCATATTATTTTATTGGGATCATGGAAAAATATAAAAGATATACTATAGCTAATTTTCCTATGTAGGGTTCTTAAAAATTTATAGCTATATTTGGTAAAAATACTTTCTTATTATTTATAATAAAAATATTTAGCCATCTATTAAAAATAAATCACAATTCTCTATTATGAATGATATTTCATCTTTCTGTTATATGACTAAAAGACCACTGGGTGGAATAATCATCATTCAAGAAAATGCAGGGCTGAATGACAACAATTCTAATTTGGGAGCCATGTTTTCTTTCTGCTTACATTTTCTGAAATGATATGAAACAAAATCTGTGCCACACATTCTGGTTATAGAAGCTGATTCAAACCTATGTCCTTGATTTCTCCATATATAGAAGGAAGGAAGAACCCCATGAAGGAGAAAGATATAAATGTCCCAGAGAGATGATCCACTCTGTAGCTTTCTGGTAGGTCATACCACCACCACATTACTGTTTGTAAATAGATGCCATGTTGGAGACCAACCCTAACTATCCCATAGTAGGCAGGGCTGATAGGATCAAGATGCCCAGGCTTCTGATTCTAGGACTATTTGTACTAAATGCTGGGGAGAGAGCAGATGACTGCAATGTGGAGCTGCTCAGAGTAGTTGCAGAGAGGATATATCTTTGTTTTAAATTGCCTACTCTTAGAATTAAGATACAGTCCTAAGATCACTTACTACTGCTAAGGATTCCTCCCAGGATCTAGGTGTCTGTATATAAGAGAATTTACATTCCTTCTAGTCTTAACTAATTTCTTTACTTTCCTGGAGACATAAGAAAGACCCCAACATTTACCCCACAAGAAATCCATTCAAGAAGAGGGAATCTTGATCCTATCTAGACCAGTGATCCCTAATCCTGGTTGCATGTTAAAATAGATGAAGATTTTTTTTTTTTTTAAACTGCAAATGTCCATGTCCCAGTGCTGGGCCCGTTAAACAGGATCATCTACAGAAGGAGCTCTCAAGCTTTAAAAGTTCTCAAATAATTTCAGTGTGTACCAATTTTGGAGGCTACCTTGGAGATGGCCTGGTTAAAAATAAAAATAAATATAGGTAAAAAATAAAAAATAAATAAAAATAAATTGGCAACAGAGTTAGGATGATTCCTTTCTAATCAAGGAGAATTATTGCAAATAAATTTTAAAGAGGATACACATTGAATGACTATTTAGTAAATTGCAACTGAAGAAGACATAGGTATACATTTCAGTAAGGTAGGGCAATAGAAATCAAATTTAAAACCCCAGGGGGAGGAAATCACCAGGGTCAGTGAAAGTTTGTAGCCCGGGAGATTATGTCACATATTTACATTATTATTTAATTGTATGTTAAACAGGATTTGTAAAATGAACTACAAATCCAAATACCCCCACAGAGGCAGAGTGCTAAAAACTTTCATCTCAGGTTGACATGGATTAGAGATTTGAAAGCCCACTTCTCCTTTTACCATGTCAAATTATAAAAGGAAAAATAAAATGCTGATTCGAGTCTCTAATGAAAGGTAACTGTACAGTTATTGGAAACATACTTCCCCCGTGAAAGAGGATCTTATTACAGCATGGAGCTAGGCCTGCGTCTTCCTACCTTCAGGTTTTGAGATTGCTGTTTACTTTCATCTGGTTTTCATTTGAAAAATCCCATCTGTGCTAAGCCTGAAAGAATTGTAAAAATACTAAAGTTACAAGCATTTAAGTAAGGTGAGCAGAATTTCCTGGGTTTGCTTTGCTAAAATGATGTTTAAAGAAGATTTTGGTGATGTAGGCTGTGAGACCACTATGGTATACGTGCTCCAACTAATTATGTGTCTGAAATGGGAGGCAAAGCAGAACTTCCACCCCAGAGGGGAAGGGAAACATGCTGGCAGCCTTATGCACTTGCACTCAGTATGGACATTTTCAAAAGGGAATGTATTATACTTAAACTCATTATGCAAAACTTTGGATAATAGCCTATTTATCTGCCATTTTATATTATAATCTAAACACTTGTGGCTACACACATAAAAGCTGAAAATAATGGAGTGGAGGAAAGAATGTTTCTATATTTCAAAAGAACTAAGAATCAAATCAAATTAAATAGGCCAGAATGTTCTCCTTTTATATATTACTCAAAAAGGATTGAGTTTGCTGTGAGAAGACAATGTGTGGCTTAGTCACTCTGGCATCAGCGAATGAAGGATGTCTCAGGGAAAGCAGGAGATAGGAGAGAAGTGGAAATGTCAATAAGTTAAATGTGAGTGTTTTAAAAGCTATCTTGGCACTGAACATTACAGAAAGAAAAGAGAGGTTTGGGTCAGCGTGGTATCTGGGCAAGTAAAACACGTGTCATCCTCGCACTACACCCTCCCCTGCCCAAGTACACTATTTATATTAATGGAAATGATTCGGACCAGATATTTGCCAAGATGACTTAGATATTTCTAAGGTGCTCATTCCAGAGTTCAAAGGAGGCACTAAGCAACCATCTGGACTGTGCCCAACTTTGGATGATCATTCACTGAGTGTTTCGATGAAGTGCAGACCTGCAATTGGTCCAAGAAACAGTATGGGTTTAGGGGATTTTAATCTAGCCATTCCAATCCTTTGCAAGCTTTGTACCTGTAACTGGTTGCTCCCAGACACCTTTGTGTAAGTTCAATTCGAACTTTTGGAAGAGACAAAACTTGATCTCTAATGCTTGCCTGGGTTGTAAAGGGTAAAATTTACTTAAGTTTCTCACCTCAAGGATTCATAAGGAAAATGGGTCCTTCATTGCTTCTGTGAAGGGTTATTCTGGCAATTTAAACATACACACACACACACACATACACACAAACACACTAAAACTGCAGGAAAATGGTAGACAGAGTCACATAAGGAAGTGGTGTCTGTTGACTGGGGGTCTGCCCATTAGATGGGCAAGAGTGTGAGATATATATATATATATATATATATATATATATTTCAGAAGTGAGGTAATGATTGAAATTTCCCTTCTGTGGCTGTTTCCTCTCACTGTTCACCAGTTAGTTATGTCACAATCACCAGGTAAAGTTCCCTGAACTCTGAATCTGGTAGATTATATATGAATTCCCACCATTATATTTTCATGATGGCATTTACTTTTAAAATAAAACTTGTGGGGCGCCTGGGTGGCTCAGTGGGTTAAAGCCTCTGCCTTTGGCTTGGGTCATGATCCCAGGAGAGCCTACTTCCCTTCCTCTCACTGCCTGCCTCTCTGCCTACTTGTGATCTGTCAAATAATAAATAAATAAATAAATAAATAAAATCTTTTAAAAAATAAAATAAAATAAAATTTGTGATGCTTTCTGGTTACTTAATGGTCAGTTTGTCCCCTAGTACTGTAAGATCGAAGAGAGCAGACATAGTATCTATTTGATTCTCCACAAGTAAGCATAAATAAATATTTTGAGATTTATTTAAATCTCAAATCAAAGGGCGTCTGGCTGGCTTAGTCGTGAAGTGTCTGCCTTTGGCTCAGGTCATGATCCCAGGGTCCTGGGATCTAGCCCCACATTGGGCTCTCTGCTCTGCGGGGAGCCTGCTTCTCCTTCTCATACTCCCCCTACTTGTATTCCCTTTCTCACTGTCTCTCCCTCGGGTTTATTAAATCCTTAAGATTTAATAAAATCTTAAAAATAAATAAATAAATAAGTAAATCTCAAGTAAATCAGGATGTGAATGAATATTTAAATTTTTTAAATTAGGCGGACATATAATTGATTATACATATTTGCCAGAGCTTTGAGATCCTCATATACCCAGCATCATGTTTAGAGTTTTCATTGTCTTATATACATTATTTTAGATTGGCTTTAATAATTTTAAAAAATAGATTATTTTTAGACAGTAGAGAAGCCTAGAATGATACGTCATAATCACCCAAAGTGTATGGTTTACATTAAGATTCATTCTTGGTGTTGTACATTTGACAGGTTTTGAAAAATGTACAGTGATATGGATCCATCAGTATGGTATCATACAGAATAGTTGTACTGCCCTAAAAATTCTCTGTTATCCATCCATTCATCCCTCCTCCCCCATAACTCTTGGCAACTACTTATCTCCTTACTTTGTCATAGTTTTGCTTTTTCCAGATACTATATACCTGGAATTATACAATATGTAGTCTTTGCAGATTGAGTTCTTTCACTTAATGAAATGCATTAATGTTTCTTCTATGTCTGCTCATGGCTTGCTTGCTCATTTCTTTTCAGTGATGAATAATAATAATTATTATTATTATAATTATAATTTTTAAAAATAATAATAATTATTATTCCTTGGGTGGGCAGACACTGTCTTTCCAGGGTTGTATTATTTTGCATTCCCACTAGCAGTGAATGAGAGCTCCTCTTGCTTTTCATCTTTAACAGCATTTTGTGTTGTCAGGGTCTGGGATTTCGTCCATTCTAAGAAGAGCATAGTAGTATCTCCTCTTTTCAATTTGCATTTCCCAATTTCCCTACTGACATATGATGTTGAACCTCCTTTCAGAGGGTCATTTGTTACCCGTCTCCCTTCTTTGGTGAGGTGTCCAAGCCTTTTGCTCACTTTTTTTTATCAAATTCTCCATTTTATGATTATTAAATTATTTTTTAATGTAGAGAATTTACCCGATTTTTTCCAACATTTTTACCAAATTTGTAATCAATAAGATGTTCAAACAGTTCTCAGAGATATTGATAAGTGGATTTAGTGTTTAATTCCCAGTTTAAATGCATAGACTCCATACCTATTACTTTATCTAAACTCACTTTTTATTGCCAAACATTGTTTAAATGGGGGGCGCCTGGGTGGCTCAGTGGGTTGGGCCGCTGCCTTCGGCTCAGGTCATGATCTCAGGGTCCTGGGTTCGAGCCCCGCATCGGGCTCTCTGCTCAGCAGGGAGCCTGCTTCCCCCCCTCTCTCTCTGCCTGCCTCTCCATCTACTTGTGATTTCTCTCTGTAAAATAAATAAATAAAATCTTAAAAATAAATAAATAAATAAATAGATAAATGGCAAAGTGGATATAGATTCTAACAGTGAGCATCCTGAACTTTGATACACTGAAGAAAGCAAGGTTTTCAGAAAGTGAACACGTAGAGCAGTAAAAAATGTTATAGAGTACTTTAAAATTTACTTTTGTAAAAATTAAATAAATACTAGTATGGATTTAATTCTAAGAGCCAGACCCCAAAAATATGTGCAATAAAATTGAATGCTACAGAGGCCCCATTTCCCAGCTTTATGCCCAGATTATAATTTCCGAAGAAATATCCAGATAAAGAAAACTCTGACAATATTTGATACCTGTATTTAGTCATACTCTATGATTTATAAATGTTATTTCAGGTAATTTTAATGAAAGGGGAGAGAGAAAGAGAGAGAACTTCCCTCACAATTGGCCACTTCACATCTTTAGCCTTTTAGATTTCCAAATACTGTTCCCACAGGGTAAGCAAAGCATTCTTGCCATGACTCACTTTCTGTACAACAGCTTGTTAGAGAATGAAAATGGAATTCTCAATTAGAAATATATACATAATGTTCAAGTCATGTCCAGCTCCGTAAATGGAAGGGACAGAAAATAGCAAATGTATTCCATTTACATAAAACAAACACGCTTTCCTCTATAGGAAGCATCTATTAAAGCAGGACTCTGCCCAACCAATTTGAGTTTCATGCAAATACAAATAAGCCAAGAATCAGAGATTTCTGGTACCTAATCCCGGCTTTCACAATATGGAATTAAGTGTTTTAAGAGAAGGAAAAGAAAATCAAATTTTATGGATAATAAGAATTGCTTCTACTACCTGAAGCTTAGGAAATTCTTTGAATATTAAAACAAGATTTATTAGCTGATACTGGGAATATTAACACATTCGAGGAAGAGTTTAAAAAGATATTCATGAGGGCCTGGGTGGCTCAGTCAGTTAAGCACCTGCCTTCAGATCCAGTCCTGATCCCACAATCCCCTGCGGGGCTGCCTGCTCAGCAGGGAGTCTGCTTCTTCCTCTCCCTCTGCCCCTCCCCTGCTGGTTCTCTTTCTCACTCTCTCCTGAATAAATGGATAAAATCTTCACAAAAGATAAAAGATATTAATCATCCCATCACAATTTGTGTATTGTTGCAAATTGACAGCCATCCTTTTTTTAGAGCCCATAAAACCCATACTGAGTATCAAACTTGCTGAAGGAAATGGTTCCACCTTGTGAATAAGACTATTGGCTCAGCTCTACTCCTCCCTGCTGATACCTTCCAGCAAGATCTTTCCTGAACTATCTATAGACCTAGCTGATTTATTCTGCAATCTCTTTGGAAGCAGATGTTTGCCTTGCCTGCCAATCAATGATTATTTTATTGAGTGCTCAGTATGTTTGGTGGATCATGTGGTACTTTGTCCTCAAGGGGCTTATAACTGGTGATTGGATGTCTTGATTAATTTAAGAGCTATCTAAAGTAGGGATTCTGTGTGCCAGTTCCTACATGGAGAGGCTCTTCATCTTCTCAATATTCCTAGGTGATGGGTGTTTTTATTGCCATTTTACAGATGGGGAAATAAAAACTCAGAACCCATGCTCTCATTTTGTAATGTTGGAATGTAAGCCCAAAAAGCCAGTGTGATTAATTTTACATATTTTCCTATGTTGGCTTCCCTTAAATTTCTGAGAGAGGCTTTCTCCTCACCTTTGCTCTTTATATGACCTAAAATAACTTAATTTGCATTTGACATCCTTTACGCTGGTGACAGTCATCTTAGTATATTTTTAGGTCATAGTGACTTCAGAGGAAACCAGAAAAAAAAATGAGGAAAATTATCAAATATTTAAAAATGCTCAATATGTAGATAAGATAAATTTCTACTTGGTCCATATGCTTAGAACCTTAATTTTTTATAATGAAAAATTCACTCTGGGGTGAATAAGTCCCTTAACATCAGCAACAGCAGTAACAGAATTCATTTACAGTCTCTTTACCCTACTTATAGCGTTCCCAATGAATAGTAAAATGATGTTTTGGTCTCACAGAATTAAAAATAAAGCATTTATGGAAATAGCAGTATTACATTTTGACAGATTAGGTTTAATCAAATCACTGACTATATGACGGACAATAAGCTGATTAGAAATGTGCTATATAAATAAAGATGCTAAGTAAGCATCCTATGTGGTAGTGATCATTGTGGGTTCTTGGGTAGCAGCCCTGCCAGCCCAATGACTGGAGGGAACTGTGCCTACAGGTGTGGCTCAATCAATCAGTTATGCTTTATTAAAGAAAGGACAGATAACTGTATTGACATTTTATTATTATTTATTTTACTCATTTGCTTATTATTCACTTAATTTATTATTTTGATGATTATTAATATTCCACAACTTCTTTTTCTTTCATTTTTAGATAGTACTTATTGAAAAAGTAAGTAACCTAGCTAGTCAATGAACATTGACTGAACATTATTTAGTTATTTGACACATACTTTCATAGCACTTACTATGCACCAAGGATTGGTCCAAGTTCTTCATAGACAGAATTATTTATTCCTCTTAACTTCCTTAGTTGTCATCTTCTTCTTCTCTCTCTCTTTTTTTTTTTAAATAAGATTTTACTTATTTATTTATCAGAAACAGAGAATGAGCACAATCAGGGGGAGCAGCAGACAGAGGGAGAAGAAGGCTCCCTGCCAAACAGGGATCCCCATATAGGACTTGAGCTAAGGATCATGCCCTGAGCTAAAGACTAAAGCTCCATGGACTGAGCTACCCAGGTGTCCCTTAGCCATCATCTCCTTCTCCTTCTCTTCTTCTTCTTCTTTTTTTAAGATTTTATTTATTTATTTGAGAGAGAGAAGAGAGAGAGAACAAGTGGCGGGGGGCAGGGAGGAGTAGAGAGAGAGGGAGAAGTAGACTCCATGCTGAGCAGAGAGCTTGACATGGGGCTGGATCCCAGGCCCCCAGGATCATGATGTGATCTGAAGGCTGATGCTTAACTGACTGAACCACCCAGGTTCCCCCACTTCTTTAACCTTCTTAACAGTTGGTACACTAGTATCCCACTTTACGAATAAGGAAACTGAGGCAGAACAAAGCTAAAAAACTTAGCCATTATCAATTAGCAAACAGCAGATACTTGGCTCTAGGAGTCGTGTTATTAACTGTGATATTATATGCCTCCCACTTTAAAAGAAAAATAACATATTTCCTAGCAACATTGAAGAACATTCACAAGAAAAATAATTTGTTGGATCAGATGTGAAATATAGATGTTTTTAAAAATGTAATGACCTAAGGGTCAGACCCAGTTGGTCAGATAAATGAAAGGGAAAAAATGCGCCCTCCCTCTTAGCCACACAAAAGTTCATATCCAGGCATGTTTGGGGAAAAAATTCACTTGAAGAGGATATTGAATTTTATTTTTTATTTTGAAAGTATATGTGTGCATTTGCAAAGCTCATTATCTAGGTGCCACCCACTTCTGTATGGTATTTATCGCTGCCAGTTTCAGCAAAGGAAAGCCTTGGTTGGTGAGCTATCTGTAGAACTGTCTCTGTTCTCTGTTCTTCCAGTAGCAACACAGGCTGTAATAAACACTTGCAGAAGACATGATGACATGGTATGCCACTTCCTGCCCGCCCTCATTCTGAATGTAGGGGTGGAGTTCTTGGAAATTGCTTTGCAAATCAGGGGAGAAATGCATGGCACAGGAAAAGGATCCTCGTTTCCATATTACACTAGAAGGCCATGACAGAAATGTTCACAGTCAGATGTGCCCTGTGAAGAGTTTGGTCATGCTTGACTAAAACCCTATGTTTATTTTGAGACTCTTGAATATGAAAAATCCATATTTATTTGTGTTATCAAATTAGCCAAAATTCATGATTTCCACAGCTTTCCAGTTGAATCTGTCTACACAGATCACATAATCTGCACACAAGTCAGATCAGTTACCATGAGCCCACTTCTCTCTTTGAGACTCCCAACTCTGCGGTTAATTTCCTCAACCATTAAGAGGAATCGGTGTCTGAGAATGTCATCTTGTTTTATTTACACAAATAGGCATGTTCCTTACAAGAATTTCCATAACATTTGAAAGGGGAAATGACTACTTTCTCACCCAATATTACTGTCAAAGATTATCTTCAGAGGGTTGGGTTTCTAGGATGAGGGTTTTAAACAATATATAGCACATGTGCCTACCATAAACAAAAATATATTTGAAGTACATGAATCGTATGTTAGACTTTTTTTTTAATTGTATTCTTTCTTTTTGAAGTGGGAACAAGGAAAATAAGCCATGTTTCAATCTGAGAGAATTAAATGTCTCTTAGTTGCAGAAAACAAACAATTTAGCTGATCATGTTTAATCAAATTATTCATGTGTGAGGGCTGGCATAATTTCTTTGTGGGAGCGACGAGCTGAGTGGGAATGTGCTGTCATCATAAAGCCTCTGTGTGTGAACATACTCCGTGTGGTCATTGTATTGTCTCCTATTTGCTAACTGGGGAAGGCAGTCAGACATTTTCAAGTATTGGTCACCTACTAATTTCATACCTCCGCTTGTTATTCTCTAATGCTTTCCTCTCCTCACTTGACAGTGATAGAGGTCAGGCCAGATTTCTTATATGAACGTGAAGCAAAAATCTGTTCTTAAATATACCCTTTAAAGACATTCCAGTGGTAAGCATAATCACACTGCGGTAAAAATTCCCTTTCTCAACAGTTTCTAATTTAATAGCAATTGGCATGCCCACTTTCTCTTTCCTTCTATCCCTCCACCTCACCCCTCCACAGCGTCCTGGTTCTTTTCAAACTGGCTTGCCACAGAGTGAGATACGAAAATTGGGGGCTCAAATAACAACCGAGGAAGATGGTGGAAAAGTGCTCAGCTGTGAAATCTCTGAATATTGTAATAGGAATCAGATGAGCGAGTGACATCACTACGGTTCAGTCACTGCTTTGGCAAAAATCTGGTCTCAATTTTTCAGTTGCCTAGAAGCAAACATAATATTTAAGCAAAATGGGTTATAAAATCAGTGTTAGTTGGTATCATGTATGTCAGTCATTTTATCACTTTAAATATCTAAAAACAGCCATGTACATTAATGAGACATTGGGATTTAGAACAGGGAAGAGGACATTGGGGACATCAAAATAAATAGAGAAGAGTTAATGTCCCCGTTACTCACATGTTTTGAAGGGTCATGGTGATAACTAGTCCCCCCTACAGCATGATAGCAGTTTACTATGTGCCTTGAAAATGGGTTTGGAGAAGGGAGTGGGGTATATTATTTTTCTTTACCAGTATCCCTAATGAATTGCAAAGAATATCTCCTCTTCCCCTCTCTTCTTCCTCTGTATATAATCTATTTCTTGGGCCAGTTTTAAGGGTTTTCACATATTGTTGAGCCACTGAAAGTCTAATCTAGTTGAATTCCATACTCACATCTCCAGCCGGCCTGTTCTTGCATAATATCAATCTATCTGGCCTAGATGGGTATAAAGTGGGGGGGGGGTGATCAGAGCTGGAGTGGGGGTTAAGGCACAGACATTATTCTTATCCAGCCCCGAGGGAGGTGTCTGGCCTTTACTTTGAATGTGTTCCTCTTCAGAATATGGGCTAATTTGTGTCCACTTCTCTTGGGCTTTAGTCCTTAAAAGGGATTTTTAAAAATTATGTGATGTTATCTTAGCACCATGAGCAATGGTTACTTTACTTTCCATTATTGAATAATTTTTAATAATGGAACAACTAAAAATACTAGTAAATTTTGCATTTTGAGTTGTAACCAAATGCTGGATTCTTCTTCCCTATTATTCCTACCACCCTTCTTGAATTCCTTCCTGACCTAGATACACTCCAAGATAAAGAGAAGAATAATTCATTTTATTGTTATCTGTTTGAATAGTTTCCACTTCCCCCTTGAGAACCCAGGACAGTTCAAACCTAAAGAAATCCCACTTTACCCATTTGGCAGCCAGGATACGGAACTCAGTGGGTGTTTATCAAATACCCTGCCATAGAAATAATCAGAACACTGAAGAACTCAGGCATGTCAGTTCTTGATCACTTGCTTGATGTGATTGAGCGGACAAGAGTAAAAAGTAATAGAAATGAATGAAAATAGAGATATCTTTTTCTCTAAAAAGTCAGTCTTTGTAAAAGATATTGTGTTTATTATGGAATATTTTATTTGAGATAAGTACTATTCATCTTCAGATTTCACGGATTTGAAATTTGACAAATCGATGCACACAGTGGTTTATTCCAGTGTCCATAATCTGAATGGTAGAGGGAGCCAAATCCAAAACATGGGCTTTTGGATTTCCAGCCTAGAAAGCCCAGGCTGTATGAGCTGTGCTTAAAGGGGGTATCTTGCTAACCTTCTGTGTTCCTTCCTGCCTAAGATCAAATTCCTTTATCCTAAAGAGATCTGGCACATTTGAGAACCTCAAATTGCAGGAAATAATTGAGGATGGCTTATTGTGATCGTTTGTATCATATGCAAACCTTATGAGGTTGGTGAACTATGTGGGATAACACCACTATGTCCTAGCCACGGAAATTATCTGTATGAATGGTTAGTTGACTGTGTCACTCCAAACCTCAAATATGTATAATGCTACTTTCATTCAAGTCATATGTGCTTGGAGTTCTTCAACACAGCATAAAGTTACTGTGAAAGCAACAGCTATGCATAAATTCCACACTCCCTCCAAGGCCACACTCAGTATTCTTTACCTGTAGATGCAGATTCCTCTGAAGATATCATCTTGGGCTTTCCCTGTCTTGTTTGTAAGAAGCAATACTGAGATGAACCATGTCTCAAAACACAGAAGTAAGTTCTGACAGGACACATATTTATCTTCTGCCAGGATTATTTAAAGGATTTTTAAAACTTGGCTTCTGAAAAGAGCAGCTGAATTACAACATGTAATAGAGCTGTAATGATTTCTGAATGAGGGGAAAAAATGCCTTTAAAGGCATGGAACTATGTTCACATACGTGAACCTGTTTATTCAGGCACATTTGCGCACGTGCTGGTAAATGGCGATTTTTCTTCCTTTCTTTATAGGGCAGGAGTAGAATTTGGCCAGTACTTAAAAAAAAAAAAAAAACATTTTCTTTGCTTCCAAAGTTTTTTTTTTTTTTTTTTAATTTCAAAACATGGACAGCATAATGCTGTCTGGTAAGAATAAATTGGAATACTATTTTTTTCTTCATCTCCTATGTTACTAAATTTCCCCATATTCTATCTCCCTCTTAGCTAAAATAAATAAATCCCATATTTTTGTATTTTCATCAGATGTCACACTGTGACAAGCAACTTGCTACACCTGACAGGGAACTGAATCCATTTTTTATTAGTTCCAGTCCTCCCGGTCACTGAAATCCTAAGGAAGAAGTCGTTCTGCACTGATGAAGCCAGTGTTCTTTCCAGAGTGGAACAAATTGTCTTTCTCGCTGGTGCTGATTCCTTCAACACTCTCTGGAACTTGTCAAGGACGAGGAGGGTCAAGAATAGCTCTCCCATTTTAAGCTACATGACAAAACAGCAGAAAGTGTCCCATTTCAGCAAGACTGCATGAAGTTTATTCCTGTCATTGGTGCAATCAAATCAAATCTGTTCACCAGAAGTCAAACGTATTAGCTCCACTCTTTTTTTATAATTCAAGAATTAGAGAGCCATCTACTGGCCTAATCTTCCTAAGTGGTTTTCTAAACAGCTAGGGACTGTCATGAAGAAGTGAATCATAGACCAAAACTTTAAGCCACACAAAAAGTGTATACCTTTCCCATTATATTTGGGGAAAAGAAGTAAATGTTTTCTCCTTCTGAGAATAAAGAAGAAAATAGATGTATAATTTCTATGGGAAAGATTAGATAAAATGGAGACTGTATTATGTAAGAAAAATAAAATGATAATGAATATTAATTAACCAGTTAGTTAGTCACCAAGGAGTTATGAAAAATGTGCTATATGTTTAGGGTTTCTTTTATGGATGATTACAACATATGCTAATTCTTGTCGGATAATTTATATGCTAATTTGAAATAAAAGAAAACAAAAATAGGACACTGAATGCACGATACAGCATTCTGGCATCAAAGCAAATATACAGGACTTACAGGTACAACACCTGAGTCTAGGGCACCTGGGTGGCTCAGCCGGTTAAGTGTCTGCCTTTGGCCCAGGTCATGATCTTGGGGTCCTGGGATCCTGTCCCATGTCAGGCTCCCTGCAGGGAGTCTGCTTCTCCTTTTCCCTCTGCCCCTCCCCCTGCTCATGCTCTCTCTCTCTCTGTCTCTCAAATAAATAAAATCTAAAAAAAGAAAAGAAAAGAACACCTGAGTCTGAATGTTGCCTATCCCACTTGGAAACCTGATTAACTTGGGGCAGCTTGTTCAGCCTTAGATGTTCTGTCTGAAAATTGAGGAAGATAATATATGCTTCATAATTTATTATAATAATATGCTCAAATGAAAAAGAAAAAGTGACATACCTGCATGGTATAAATGCTGGAATCATAAAGTCTAAAATGCATGAAATCCTGAGATCTCAACACTTCAAAGAGAGTAGTAAAGACCAGAGTACTTATGGGTAGTGTTGGAAAGAGGGCCTGGATAATGCGTCCATAGGTGAAAGGGATTTGGGTGGGCATTTTATAAAGTATTTAAGTAATCTAAACATAGAACACACCAATCCGAGGGGGGAAAAATATTAAGATACATGATTTCCCCATGACTGGTAGCAGTTTAATTTATAGTGAAGTGTTTGAAGGATGGAACTGAGGACGGACTATGTTGAAATGTAATCTCTAGCTAGCTGAACATAGGTTTTAAAAAATCAGCGAGGGAGAGAGTAGAAAATGAAGTATGGAATCAAATGAACAGAAGATGATAAAGTTTCCAAGAGCATTAAGCTGAAAAGGGAGACCTTGTAAAATAGAAGTGAAAACTTTGAATGAATCAAATTAGCTTGGGAAGCAGGAAGTAAAAATAATCATGTTAATGATTAAAATCTCTGGGATATCTAGAGGTTGGTGTCAGCATTAGGACTGTGGGGGGGGGGTACTGGAAGACGCACGGCAGTGGAATGTAGGGACCCCTAGAAGAACACTGTTACTTTCATTCCAAGCCCACTGAAGATCAGGAATTTGGAACCCACCTAGGCAAAAGGTCTGAGATTCCTGGGAAGAGTCTTTGCAAAGGAATTCTAAAGCGCACTTTGCTTCAACTCTAAGTGCAGGTATGAATGTTTCCTCTTTACATGACTTCATTTAAAAAAAAAAATCGTGTTTCTTTAGAATGTAATAATAAAAAAGCCTGAAACCATTATTTTCCTTGTCAGTTTGCATAATGACAGTGAGAAATACAGCTATTGTTAGTTTTTAGGCAAGGAAGGTAAATTAATACTGGGCCACCTTGTGTATTTTCCAAAGCCTTCCATATATTAAGTACCAATTAAAGAGCAGATTTGCCCCTCCAGTACTTTTTTTTAATGAAAAAAAAAAATCATTAACCTTAACAGAATTAATAGGAAATGCTTAGGATGCTTAAATATTAACATCTTATTTTCTGGATAAAATATTTAACCATCCACAGTCTATATTTGTAATATGGAATTCAAACATAGACTCCATTTTTTCTCACACATACCATATTTAAAAGTCTGATTTACAGGTTATCTCCTTCCTGAAGCAAGGTAATACCTGGCACTGGAAAAGTCTGAAGGTGAAACTCACAAGCTCTTAAAGCACAGTCTGCTTAAAGGAGCATCTCCACCTATAATGAACTAAATAAAGCTTATGAGTATGTGTCTCTTAGTTTGTTTCCATCCCTTTCTTAATTGCACTGCAAAATATCTTTTTTGCACTTGAACATTTATTTCGTCTCCCAAATGAAAATCCCATCTCCTTCCCTCTGGAGCCCCAAAGGTTTTACTGGATTCCTCTTTATGATATTCATATCTCCCTTGCATTTTAATTAGTGTTGTCCTTAGTAGATTCTAGCATGGGGGTGCCTGCATGACTCAGAGGGCTAAGCATCTGCCTTCCACTCAGGTCATGATCCTGGGGTCCTGGCATCGAGCCCTGCATCAGGCTCCCTGCTCAGTGAGAAGCCTGCTGCTCCCTCTCCCGCTCCCCCTGCTTCTGTTCCTTCTCTCGCTGTATCTCTCTCTGTCAAAAAATAAAATAAAATCTTAAAAGAAAAATTCTGAATTATACTCTCCCCAGAATCGAGTCCTAAAAGTTGTGTTTTAAAAACCCTTCAGTGATTCTTATGCAAACATTCTACAATTCTTATCTGAAACCACTGGCTAATCCAGAAATACATGAAATTAGCTATATCTTCAGATCTGAATTTAAATTATTTTGTGATATTTATGCCTTCTACCTTCTAACCTAGCCAACTAGAATTCCTTATAATGGTTTAGGATTCAAGCCCAATTTAATGTTTTGTTCCCCTTCCTTTGCCTTGTTTTGTATGTTTCTGCCTCCAAGTCCATTTGAAGTGGAATACATTTTTGCAAGCAGGATCCTGGATACTGTGTTAGAATTCAGGACATCCTGGCATAATCTCAATTCCCCAATACCACCCCAGGTTTTCCATTACTTCTAACACTTTACAATGTCATCCTGGCATTACTAAGGTGAATTTAAGGTGAATTGAATTAAAAGTTAAGGTTAGAATTTGAGAAGAAGCCATCAAATCATTAAGGCACACTTTTTAACAGAGATAAATTGAGTACAAAACCATAATTCAAGCCATATTTTATAGCGTTGGAAATCTTTGGAGGGCTGTGGCTAAGCATGCGGATTTTCACATCAAACCATTGAAGTTCAAAGCACATGTTCCATTTGTTTGCAATTATGTTGATGCTGTTTCATCTCTCGGAGACTCAGTTTCTTCATCTGTCAAATGGTGATAATTAGGCTGTTCACATCCTACAGCTTTCATGAGGAGCACATGGCCTAATCCATGTAATGTTCTTAGCACAGTGTTCAGAAAATAAGTACTAACACCTGTAGTTAACACTATTTTTACTATATCATTATCATCCTACTGCAGATTTAATACAGGCATACCTCAGAGATATTGTGAGTTGGTTCCAGACTGCAACAATAAAGTGAAATTGTAATAAAGCCGGTCAATGAGTGTTTGGTTTCCCAGTGCATTTATAGTTATGCTTACACTATACTATAGTCTATGAAGTGTGCAATAGCATTACATTTGAAAAGTATACATACCTTAATGTCAAATAGTTTATTGCTAAAAAATGCTAACCATCATCTGAGCTTTTAACAAGTCATCACCACTGATGGCAGATAATCATACAGATATAATCATGATAATGAAAAAAGGGTTTGAAATATGGCAAGATTTACTGAACGGTGACAGAGACATGAAGTCAGCAAATGGTGTTGGAAACATGGTGCCTGCAGACTAGCTCAATGCAAGGTTGCCACAAACCCTCCATGTGTAAAATAATGGAATATTTGCAAAGCGTAGTAAAGTGAACCACAATATGATGAGATGTGTCTACAACAGATACCCTGAAACAGCTGGAGAATTCAAGCTGGTTTTCGTAGTTTTGTTTATTCCTAGGACTCGTGGTCACATCATCTCCAGTGATGTAAAGTCCGAGATGAAATTCACCACAAGCAGATGCACTTAGTACTTGGACTATTAGTCTTCCAGTGAACTAAACCCTTGAGCATGATTCCCTCACGTGTCCCTTTTTTGCTTCTACTTCTTTCCCAAGTTCATCGCAGAGGATCTCTTGCATGTGAAATTCACAGACATGGGATTGCCAGAAGAAGCCTGGGGAAGTTTTGATTACAACCCCAGTAACTCTCTTTGGGATCATGGGAAAGTTTGATCTCCCTCCTTCTTATTCCATCTTCAAAGCAGAAAAAAAAAAAAAAAATCTGTCCCAAACTTCAGCATTCTGACAGAAAAATATCTGTGTGGAATTCAGTAATTACAAATAGTGAAGGAGATGGTACTCGGAGATAAATTGATGAAAAGCCAAACCTTCAAGGAAAAAAAAAAAAAAAAAGATTAAATATGTGTGTAATGACCCAGACTTTTGCCTTTACCATTTGGCTAGTTTTCATCTTGGACTTGTTCATTGTAGTTGATTGAATACATTGATCTCCTAACTGTGAGAGGTGGTGAATCCTGCATATCTCAGACCATCCCTGGTCTCTGTGTATTTCTTCTCTGCTGCAACATGCTCAAGGCAGGGGGGCGGGGGCGGAGGTTCTTCTGTGCGTATTTATGCCTTTGAAAATGATCTCAGTATGAGCTGTTAAATGTTATTGGATTTGGTCAATATTCCATGTGAAGTGGTAAGTACAGCTCAGCTAAGTCACCTGACACGTCCCTGCAGTTAAGGGTTTAATTTATAACACCTTCCAGAACAAAGGAATATAACTCAAGTACCGCTTAAACTCACATTATATGATATGTCTCTGTATCTCAATTCCTCCAGGGGCTGAAGCTGCTGATCTGGCCGGACAACTGAAGAGAGTCTTACATTTTCATAAATGGGGTATCCTACAAATTTCCTTCCTCACACAGTGGCACAAGGCGTCTTTTTCCTATTTAACCTCAGCACTAATTTAAACAGATAATTCTTTTAAAGATTTTATTTATTTGTTGGTCAGAGAGAGAAAGAGAACACAAGCAGGGAGAAAGGCAGGCAGAGGGAGAAGCAGGCTCTCTGCTGAGAAAGGAGGCCAAGGTCATGGGACTTGATCCCAGGACCCTGGCTGGAATCATGGCCTGAGCTGAAGGCAGACGCTTAACCCACTGAACCACCTAGGTTACCCTTTAAACAGATATTTCCGCATTTACCACAGTCTTGAAATTTCCATTGTGCACGCATTTTTTGTTTAAAATATTAAACCATTTTTTCCAGACATGGAGCAAACCTCTCAGGATTGAACAGTCAATATTCTTAGAGAGACAATAGTTGATGCGAGTGAAGGTTCAGTGGTTTGCCCAGTATAGCTGGCAGGATATAAGTGACATAAAAAGCAGGCATTCTGGAAATTAGTATTTTAGTGTGGCTTTTGGATGTTCTGATGTGACTGACAGAAATTGTTGACATTTTGCCATATCTTGGAGAAGATTGTTTTGGATTAAAATAATGGGATGATCTATTAGCTTCACGAACTTAGAAGCCCAACTATCCCGAGTTTGGGGAAGTTCCCCTCATAAGTCTTTTTTTTTTTTTTTTTTTTTTTGCAGTTAATGAAAATATTTATTCAAACCTAACTGTAGTACAGTATCAAGTTGAGTTAAATAAACATTACGTGTATGATATGTAGTTCCTTAGGAATAGACCACCGCCAGATCACAGAAATTTTTAACAAGACATATTTCCGCAGTAAGGTTTAGCAATTACCACGTGATTTCCACACTGAGAAATAGAAGTAGGATTAAATATCAGTATATCAAGGAGTTTTTCCTCATAAGTCTTTTAATTGGACTTTCTGCCTCTCTCTTCTCCTTCCAGAAATCTGAGGATTCTAATACGGGTACATCCCATAAGCTTTGTTGCTGCTCTCTCTTTTTCCTTCTTTGTATCTTTGTGTCCTCTGACTGGATTGTTTCCAAGTTCCTGTTGTCTAATTCACTGAATTCGACTTCAATCTGGTTATTCTGCCATTGATAATTACTACTGCATTTTTTATTTCATTCAGTGAAATCTTCAGTTCCAGCATTTACATTTGGTTCTTTGCTATGATTTCTATCTCTTTGTGATACCTCTCATTTTGTTCACCGGCTGTTTTCCTGATTATGTTGCATTGTCTTTCTGTGTTATTTTGTAGCTCCTTGACTTTCCTTAAAATAGCTATATTGAATTCTTCATCAGGTAATCACAGATACCCATGTCTTTGGGTCTGGTGATTGGAGGATTATTATGTTCTTCTGGTGATGTCATGTTTCCTTGATTTTTCATGTTCCTTAGAGTTTCACACTGCTGTGTTTGCATTTGAAGTAGTGGTCATCTCCCCCAACCTTTACTATTTACCTTCAGGTAGTACCTGTACTTGTGGACAGATGCTGAATTTTAATGTTAAAGAGAGGACAAAATAAGGTACGTCTTATCTGGATATCACTCAATCACTCAAAGACAATGTCTTTATTAAACACTTCTTAATATTTTATTCATCATGGGTTTTTGTATTAGTTTTGTGTTTTTTTAAAATTTACACTAAAATACTATTTATATCAGTTATTGAGTTTTTTGATCCCCTTTTAAATTGTGTGTTCTAGAGAAAAGCCTATTTCCCTCACCCTAGTCTTGGCCCTGCTTTTCTGATTACTCATTATGCAAATAGAAGTCACCCTTTCTCTTTTAATTTGTACAAAATTACATTATTACACATGTCATACAATAATGTTTATACATCTTTAAGCACTGCCTCTGCACAGTTAATACTCAAAAAATTTAAAGTAGGTAATATTGTTTTCCCACTCCACAGATATAACCCTGATATTTGGAGATGATACAAAATTATCCAAAACTACATGCTAGTGAGTGGCAGACCAGGGATGTGAAGTCTAGTCTAACTTGCCTGCATCCTTAGCTTGTATCAGCCCCTGAAGGAAGAAGATGATCTAGACTGACTGGTTCTATTGCAGAAGAGAAGGATAATTATAAAGGTTGTAGGTCCTCTGTCAGCCAATGGAAAATGAATTATCTCATTTGAAGAATTAAGACTTCTTACAGAGAGACTTAAGGTCAGCTGCCTGCAGCTAATTTTCTTCCCATGACCAAGCCCACAGTTTTGGGCTCTTCTTATATTCCATATTCCCTAGAAATGCCACTTTCTCCTCGGTACTCAACACCCATTTAATAGCAATCAATACGCACTTTCAACTGTCACTGATAGGGGAAGGCAAAGTCTTATTTCCCAATATTTCAGAGTAACTTGCTCCTGCAAAACTATTAGGTCTGTATGACTTGTTGGTTCACCAGGCTTCAAATAAAGTTATTTCAATAGATAATGAAAGTCTTCTAAGCTCACAAGACAAGGGAAACCTTAATTAAAATCAATGAAGAAAAAAAATCTGTAAAAACAATTAAGCACTGAAGTTGACTCCTTTTAATATGGGGTCTGAAGGTCTTCCTGGGAAATTACTGAATCACGGGGATGATTTAATTTAGCTGCCTCGAATTAAGTTTTGGTGGGTTAGAAATGGTCTCTCAAATATAGTGTAATGTATAATCCTGAGAAGCATTATAGGGACAGTAAAAATCCAAAGAACAAATAAAGCATTTCAGGAGTCAATTAGATGGTGGAATCTGCTGTCTTCTGGAATAGATTCTTTCAGCTGAAATATTTTATGGCCTGTGTGTTCCAGGAAAATTAGTTGGAGCCATTTTCTCTGAGAAGTAAATGGAGGTTTAAATAGAAATTTTATTCAAGGAAGGATCTATGTTTCAGTCTCAGATTTTTTTTTCTGGAATTTCGTTTAATGACATAAAAAAGTCAATAAAAGAGTATCATGATTGCATAATTTCTTCATAAACTGTTACACAAAGTGGGCAAAATCATGAATGTTAATGGAAATAGTTGTCTTGTCATTCATTTGAATAGGTATTTGTTGTTTCTATGGCCCGGTATTAGTTGAATTTCCTTTGGAAAACACTTCTTACCCTCTTTTTTGGTTTTGTGGTGTTCACTCATCCCCAGCTCCACTGGATACATATGATTCAAGTCAAAGAAAATTTATCATTCCATTTGCTGAAGTCAGAGATGGTCATGTGATTCAATTGAATCCAAAAATTAACAAAGAAAACAAAAATGAGAACTAAGGCTTTATGTTTAAATGATTGAAGTATTAGAATCTGTCTCTCTCTCTTTTCATGGGCTTGAACCAAGTTTGCATAATGTATTTTAGAATTAATTTTCTCTTGTCAGCCAATAGTGAAGTAAATATCTCTGAGGAAATTCATTATCTCTCACCTGACTTTGAATCAGGTGATACCATTTCATGAATAAAATGTTTTATGTTGCTCAGGCAACATAAGTCAGAAGTAACTAATTCTCATTCTCTGAGAAAGCTTTCTTTGTATGAAATACTATATATATATATATGTTGTGTATATATATTTATATATACAATGTATGTATATATTACATAAAGATATTTGATCTATATAATTATACATATGTATATGTGTGTGTGTGTGTGTGTGTGTGTGTGTGTGTGTATCTTCTATAAAGATACTTGATCTATTTGACGATTTTTCTTATTCACCTCAAATTTGCATATAGGCAACCGCTGAATAAGTCTTTAAAAAAATTTAGCCTTTAAATTTTATGAGGCCCTCTCTTTTGAAAGTATGACTTAAGCCAATAGGGCATCATAAAACAAGATAATAATCCGAGATTTCACAATTTATTATATAGGACTGATCTTACTATGGTCAATTGATGGTAGTAATGGACAGATAAGGAAGGAATAGAGAAAGCCACAGTTCCAAAGTGAATTCAGGGTAGCGATGGTTGACTAATGGTTGAAGAGCAATACATCAAAATGAAGAAAATTTAAATAATTTGAAATGTTATTATTTAAATCAGTGTGGCTCAGTTTCTTTAATTTCTTATATTTATGGACTGTGGTCAAGGAAGTTACTATTGTACCATCAGGGAAAACGGATTGTTTCTGATAATTAAATCCCTTCCTAAAATGTTTATGTAGGGGTAAAAAAGAGAGACAGCCAAACTAATGATGTACAGTTGCATGAATTTTCACTTCCTTGGTTGAATCAGTCTTGCATGAACACAGTCTTTAGGAAATCCATGCCCAAATACTTTGGTTAATGATGAACTCGCTCTGCAATTGTTTAGCTTCCTTTGGCTTTTCTTTCCCTTCTGTAATGGGTGACACATCCCCCACTGAGTCGCTTTTGACTTTAAATTATGAAATGATGCCAAGCTCTTTGCAAAAATAAAGTATTCTGTATGTGATTCATAATCAAAATAATGATGTTAACCTCTACAGAGTCTCCTAAAAATAATTATGCTTCATAGACTCCAAATCAGTACAGCTGGCTTGAGTTTCATTTTTAAACCCACATTAAGTTAGAAGCATTTGATCAAGTAAACCTAGCTTAAAAGCAATAGATAAGCTCAAAAGGAGATGGAGCATCTAGCTAAGAAGAAACCAAATAGAAAGAGTCAGAATGTGGTTTTTGGCAATTTGTATCCATAAACATGGGTCTACTCCCCAAAGAAGGGAAGTAATTCCTTGTTTAAAACAAAGCAAAACAAACAGCAATGACAACAAACAAAGGAAGGGTTGATAAAGCCAGAATGAGTCCATAGCCTCTGAAGAAACAGTGGAAACAGTTTGCATTTATTGAAGGTGCTATCTGCATAAAAGACTAGCTAAGCTAATACATATCTTTGCAAATTATTTCGTATAACAACTTCAGAAATTGTATATTATTAAATCCCACACTTTACAGAAGAAGAAACTGAAATTTCAAGAGGTTAACTAGCTTTACTAGAATTATAAATTAATGACAAAGAGGTATTCATATAGAGCTTGGTTAGCTGCCAAAAACTGTAATTTATAATAATAAGGACCATATACCCTATGTATTAGGTCATGTGCACCTAAAAATAACAATTTTGCTTACACTTAAGCAACATGAGCTGCAACTTTATTTTTAAAGCAGTTCATAAACTAAACGTCTTCCTTTCATTCCTTCCTTCCTTCTTTCTCTTTCTCCCTTCCTTTCTTTTTTGTCATCTCACTGACCAGTCTCAACTGTGATAGAGACAAATGACAATCAGAGAAGATTTTTTCAAAAATCCTTCTATCTATACCAAAATGTGGTTGAAGATTACAGTACAGTTCCAAGGAAACCCAAACATGTTCCGTGGGTACTTCAAACTATTTGTGACGGAATCCTGATGTAATTAGCTTCAGCAATAAAAAATGTTGAGCAGATTTATTGGATGATATAACTGGTAATTCCAAGGGCAGATGTAGCTTCAGGCACAACCGGAACCAAGAACTAAAATGATCATAGAATCTTCCACTTTCTTCCCAGCCACAGACCCAGTCCTCAGTTTGGCCTCCCAGGGTAGGTCTCATCCCTTTAGTGGGACAATCACTTCCAACAGCTTCAGGACCATAGACCCAACCTAACAAGCGTAGCAGAATGAAGCTTATTTTTCTTTCCAGCAACTGTGGATCAGTTTCAGGTAAGGAGTATGAGTGACTTATCTGGATCACATGCTCAAATTACAAACCAATAAATGTCACCAGGGTATAGAGTCCAGAGAGGTACAGGCCCATAAATAACTTTCCCTATTATAACTAATTGTGTGGAAGGCATACTGGGAAGACAAAGACAGATGTTCATTATAGAGGCTGCTAGTTTTTGTGTACACCATATATAATATCTTATTTAGCCTTTATAAACCTCTGAGAGAGCATTATTATTATTTTAGAAAAATTGAAGCTCAGTGATCTTAAGCATTTGGTCCATTGTAACATAATGCTATCTTCAACCCATTCTCCTGCTCTAAACCATGATGTATGCCTCTAGGAATAGCTGATTTTACCTATCAAAGATGAAAAAAACAATTTGTTCTTTCTCCTGCCAAAGCTATGAAGATTCAAAAGAACATGTTGGATACCTAGAAATTGAGAAAATCCTCCATTCCCTTTCAGTTTGACCTCAGGTTTCTACAACTTTCTGCATAGCCAGACTTATTTGTAAAGAAATGGAATCTGACTCTGCTTAGAGCGTCACAAACTGTAATGAAAGCCTCCTTGCCACTTTGTTATTATGGAGGGGAATTTTTGCTGCTCAGCATTCTGATTCCTGCTTTCCTTCCCAACTTGATTGAGGCTGATTAAATTAAGCATACTGGCATGCAAGCTATTAAAAAAAGAAGCTCATTTATAGGGAGGCAGAGGTTAAAATAAGAGGTATAGTATAGGCTCTTCTTCTATCCTTTTCTACCCCTCTTGGAACCAGACAGGGATAAAGACTTCACTCTGGTATAGATTTGCAACAAAATATGGAACCATCTGAAGTAGAAATAGTGAATGCAGAGGAATGAGCCTCTTGGCTCTGAGTGGTTCTCCAGTTATTTATCTTAGAAAAGCAGAGAACAAAAGGACAAGGTTCTGTCCTCTGGAAGACTCTATTCTCATGGTCCCAGGCTGTTTGGCCCTGAGTTAGATGAGGTGGTGTCTCCCTTAATGCTTACTTGTTCACAGAAAAGACAGCAGTGTTATTGGTCAATTCTAAATCTCCTAATGGTTTTGCTCTGCTTTAAATGATCGCCTTTTAAATATTTTTGTTCTGTTATCTTTAAAAAATTCTCCTTTGGACTCTAATACTCACCTCTTCTGGCTGATATACGAAAGCTAGATGTAATGATTAGTGCAAGATATTGTTGGGATCCTGAGTGGCTCCGTCGTTAAGCGTCTGCCTTCAGTTCAGGTCATGATCCTAGGGTCCAGAGATCAAACCCCTCATCGGGGGTCTCTGCTGCGTGGGAAGCCTGCTTCTCCTTCTCCCTCTCCCACTCCCCCGGCTTGTGTTCCCTCTTTTGCTGTGTCTCTTTCTGTCAAATAAATAAATAAAATCTTAAAAAAAAAAAGATATTGTAGGACATATATTAACTTCATTTCAATAACACTTCCCAAGCTTATACGTAAGTTTCATAACCAAAATCACAGTGTATTAAGTACAAAACGCCTGTGTAAGATTGTACCAGGGCTATAGGCAACAGATAATGTCCCTGACTTCTAAAGTTATTTTTACTTAGAACATTAAGTCAATTAAATGCAACCAACATTTATTAAGCACTAACTGAAAACTGTGCAGTATTTTAGGAGATATGGGAGCAAGTTGTGAAAGGTATAAGAGATTACCCAACTGCTGGGGAGGCCCTTCATGCATCCTAAGCCAACTACGGCTTTGGAAAGTTGAATAACCATGTTCTTAATTGTGCATCTAGACCCTGAAATCCCCAAGGGCATTTCTCAAGTCCTGAAATTTAAATCTGAGATATTTAGAAGCACCACAACATCTTCCTTTTGCAAAAGTATTATTTTCTAGAGAAACTCAAGAGTATGGAGATTCTAGAAGGAGACCTCAAGATAGTGTGGGTATTTATAAGTCTCGTTGTAGATTGGTGAGGTAGGTGGTAATACCCAAATAGAGATGAAGTTCTATTGAATGACTGAGCATCTCATTGTCCAATGCTGGATTTGGTTTCCGTCACTTCTGAAGTTTATGAACCTTTGAAAAGTTGTAGTCGGTACCAGCTGATACACATATCAGACCAAGGACCATGAGCTAGGAAAGAAGATGCTGAGAAATCCTTTTTACTAGTCCCTAGATCCAAGTATTAATTATAAAGCGATATCATCTTTTACTTATGCTTTTCATAGTTAATCTCGGGGTTAAGGATACTATGTAAAAAAGATTAAATTGCCTATATGAGGATTACACAAGGATTAGATGAGTATTAGCATTCTCAGCTCCTGTTCTCACCAAAATCTGAGTTAGACCTCTTACTATTCATCCTTGAAAGATCCCTTGCACTCAAATAAGTTGTTGATTTTGACAAGCACAATGGCCTAGTCAGAAAGGTATTAACATACAGTAACTTTATGCCAACAGACAAATTAAATCTCCAAATTTAATGGCACATTAAAAAATAAGGGAGCAGTGTTTGCATAAGAGGACAAGATCACTTTCTTCTTGGAACCAATTTAGAATATGACTTAGAGAGCATAAAAATCTTCTTACAAAGAAGTTTATTCTTATTTTTCTTGTAAGATGTTATTTTTGATTACATCATTTCATTATTCCCCATTTTGTTTTCAAGTCTGGTAGATTAAAATATGATTAAAATATTAAACCAAGTAGAATATAAGTTGGCTCTCACTTAAGAAAAAAATTGAAGACGGTACTCAGGAAAATTTGAGTATTTATGTAATTATTTGCTGAATTAACTTTCAGACAATTTAACAAACCTAGGATGATATTGATGCTTCTCTCTCTCTCTTTTTCTCTCTTTTCATCTACCTATCATCTATCTATCTGTCATTTAATGTCTTCTATATATATATATATATATAGAAGTTTGCTCCAATTCCCATTGCCAGTTTGGAAAATCACTGACTCTTTTTCTGAAAAATGATGCAGATACCGAAATAGGAAGATAACAGGGAAATGCCATGGCAATTATCTCGGGTTTTCTTAGCAATATAAAGCCTCCTATTGAAATCTTGCCTAGAGACACTCCCAGTCCCAGTCCCCATACTGCAGAAGTTTAGCCTGCTTCAACCACAATAGACTGTAAAACCTTATTATGGAAAAGAGATTGAGAGAAATGTGCTTATTCTCACCGAATAAGAAAAGAATCCACAATGATCTAACCTCAGTTTATCAAGTTGCATCTGAGTTGAATGTTCAAGCAAACATCTTGCACATAAAGTAATGGATACACATAAAAGAGAATGCGACCTTGAAATTAAGACTTTAGTCAGTTTAAACAAAAAGAAATAGTAAATGCTCCACTCCAAGCCCTCTGAATGAGAAAGGGAGAGCTCTTGGGATGAGAGCTGATAACACAGGATTTACAGAGTGAAGAGGGAGATTAAGGAGAAAATAACTTTTGGAAGCAGTAGCAGTAGTGGGGATGACTTATTGGTTAGTCACTGTAGAGTTGGACTGGCATGCATCAGCTGCCTAACTGGCTACTTACCTTTACTGAGCAGAGCTGCTCACCTATTACTGAGGTGTTCCCCTACCCCCAACCTGTATGTGGTCTTCTGTATCCAGAAGATGCTTACTAGTGTGTATTTGTTGTGAATGGACTCAGCTTTAAATTTATCAGTAGCCAATATATTGCATTCAAATTGGAGTGTAATTTCTGATGATACCGGCATTAAGATGCTTCATGAGCATCGTTCTAATAGAAATAATAGGTTAACAGCATACTTCAGTGTTCCTGGAGCTTTCTCCTATATTGTTTCTTTGAACCCACCACCACCCTGTAAAATTGGCAAGGTAGGTATATTTTATTCCATTACACAGAAGAAGAAATGTGAGCTTTTAGGTCTTAAATAACTGCCCCAATTTACGTAGCTAGTAAAAGGTCTACATGTAGCTTTGTAATGAAAAAGAAAGTAGAATAACACACATTGATAGTCTCTAAGTAAGAGCTTTAGTGATGGAAATCTACAGTTTGACCAGTCCTTGTCTAATGAAGGAAGCCCTGACAAAAATGATTTTAACATAAAGATAAAATATGCAATTTCTGGGTTTTATCATCATTGATTTATTCACTCTTTCATTTATTTTCAATGCTATTATAAATTACTGTGGAACTATCATCTCGTCCCATAACTAGAATATTTTTAATAGCTTAATGTGCTCTTCTCCCATATCATGCCCAGATGTTCTCATCTTCCCTAGAATTTGCTATTGTTGAATTTTGTGTTTATCATATACATATATATCATGTATACATATAAGTCTATCACATATATATGCCTAAACACAAAGATACCATATCTATATCTATCTATCTATCTATTTGAGGATATTCCATGTTTTTATAGAAACATATATATACTCAAATATATATTTAGCATACATACATACATGCACACATATACACACACATAAATACATAAATAAAACATAAAATCACACATCATACTTACCTCTCTAGATTGGCGAGGTGAGGTTATGTGGATATTCAGCTTTACCAGACAACTCTAAATTGTTTTCTTATTTTTTTCTATTTTACTTTATTTTATTTCTTTTCAGTGTTCCAGAATTCATTGTTTATGCACCACACCCCGTGCTCCATGCAGTACATGCCCTCCATAATACCCGCCACCAGGCTCACCCAACCCCTACCCCTTCCCCTCCAAAACCCTCAGTTTGTTTCTCAGATTCCACAGTCTCTCATGGTTTGTTTCCACTTCCAATTTCCCCCAACTCACTTCTGAAGCTGACATACACTTTCTTTTTTTTTCTTTTAACATTTTATTTATTATTTTTAAGATTTATTTATTTGACAAAGATCACAAGTAGCCAGAGAGGCAGGCAGAGGTTGGGGGGGGAGGGGGAAGCAGGTTCCCCACTGAGCAGAGAACCCAATGCAGGGCTAGATCCCCAGACCCTGGGATCATGACCTGAACCCAAGGCAGAGGCTTTAACCCACTGAGCCATGCAAGTGCCCCAACTGACATACACTTTCTCCAAAAAGGTATACAACAGTACTTTGACAATGGGGACTGTCAGACTTTTTAGCTTTTTCTAATCAAATAATTGAAAAATGGTTTCCTGTTATGTCCTTAATTTGCATTTTTCTGGTTACTAGTGAGATTGATGTTATTCATATGTCTATTGCTTACATGCTCAGGTCTACTTCCATTGACCTTTTCTCACTGACAGGTAGGAATCCTTTGTTGATTAAAAGTGCAGCAAATATTTTCTCCCAGTTTTTAAGTTATTGTTTTTTGATGAACCAAACTATCTAATTTTGTTCAAGTCAAGGCTTTTAGTCTGTGTAGTTATGCTCTGGACTTTCTGTGTTTGCTTAAGAAATCCTTCCATATCCTCAGGTGAGAAAGGTATTCATCTATTATTTTTAGAAGTTTCAAAATTCATCTTATGGTATTTAAATGCTTAATCCATCTGGAGCTTGGTTTTGTGCATGATGTTGGCTAGAGGTCTGATTTTTAACATAGGCATAATAAATTTCTTATCTGCGTTTGTCGAATAACTCCCTTCTTTCTCAATAATTTGCTATGTTATCTCTTTCATATAATAATTCTCATTATGTGAGTCAGCTTCTGAGCTCCCTATTCTTTTCAGTTGGTCAGTGTTTTCTTCCTTGCATAAACACCACATTGTCCTAATTACTGATACTTTGTCATGCCTTTGTATCACCCCTCGTCAACCTGCTTTTTCAAAAGTATCTTGGATCTTCTTCCCAATTGGCAAGTCTATACACATTTTCTAAAACATTATTTTACTGTGAAATATACTTACAGAAAAGTGCATAAAATATAAATGTGCAACTATATAAAATATTACAATGCTCATACAAAGAAATAGAACATGCTTTTCTTTCCAGTGGTCCCCCAAATTCCTCTTCTCCCTGAATGAAATCAATGTAATACTTTTAGTGATAATTGCTTGCCTGTTGTGCTTTATACTTCTATCATCTAAGAATGGATGTACATCTTAGCAGTATAGTTTTAATTTTGACTGCTTTTAAATACTGTGTTAATAGGTAAATATAGTATTACATTCTGTTTGGCTTCTTTGGAAATAAATATGTTTTTAAGATTCATTCATGTGGTGTCATATAGGTGTAGTTCATTCATTTTTATTTCTATATAGTATTCCACTGTGTGAATATATACCACAATTAATTTGTCTTATGGTAATTTCTCTTGTTTCCAGTTTGGAGCTATTATGAATAGCATCTCTATGAATCATTTCAAATATCTTCTTAGATGTATGCATGCACATTTCTGTGTGTGTATGTATAAACTGACAAGCCATTTAAAATATCATACGGAAATGCAAAGAACTAAAAATAGCTGAAATTCTCTGAAAGATGAAAACAATGATAAGAAAACATGCAATCTTACATAGATTATAATATTTTTTAATATTATAATTATATGTATAATTATAAAGCATAAAAACTTTATACAGGTCATTACAACTATAATAGTATAGTATTGGAGAAAGGATAAACACATACACACAGACATAACCTACATTCACACTTAATTGAGAGAAAAGTGGCATTTCAGAATAACGAGGATAAAGCAGTCTTTTCCATAAACTTTTGAGAGCAGTTTGATGTCCAGAGTCAGGAAGGGGGCAAAGACCATTAACCCTTACTTGATACCCAAAATATCAATTCCATATGGATTATGAACGCAATTATAAAGGAGCACCACATATACAGCATAAATGCTATGTTCTAATTTAGAATATATTACAAAAAAATCCCTTCATGTTTCGAGATAGGAAAAGATTTCATAAATAGTATGTAAAACACACTAATAGTGAAGAAAAAAATCAATGAATTTGATTATGTGTATATTTAAAACTTACATTTATGAAGTGGGAGAGAGAAAAAGAGACCATCATTTAGAGAGTAGGAAACCATAGAGTGGGAAAAGATATTTACTATAAATTTAGTAAATCTCTCTTTCATAAAGCAAATTACTAAGTATTCCTGACTTGGAGCAGGAACATAGATTGACTCTTTCTGGAGGCATGACACAGTTGGAAATAATTCTCTTATAGGTGAGGGATCCTATGATTAGAAACAGTAGTAAAATCTACCATAGTGGTCAAAAAGGATGTCTATTCTGTTGTTGTTGTTGCTGTTTTTAATTTTTTCCAGAATTGCCATCTGCTTATTAAATCATGCTTATTAATTATTGCTTAAATCTCTGTATCTTTTTTATCTGTCTCCTTGATATAGCAGTAACCAAGAGAAGTTTGCCAGGAAGATAAAATGCATTTACTTGGTAAAGTAGACTCATATGAATGAAACTAAAATTACTGGACCTATCAAGAAATAAAATAAATCCATCACCATAATGGGACATTTTGAAACACATCACAGTCTAACTAAAAAAAGAAACAAAATCTTACCTGCTCAATTGTTTATTTGAGAAATTTATTTTTTGTGTACGTTTTTGCAAGTAGGTTTTTCCTTTTCTTAAAATAAGAAGGAGAGAAAGAAGGAGAAGAAGGAGATAGTAGGAGAACAGTTTCTGAGCCTATTTTATAGAGTTGAGTGGTCCAAACTATTTTCAGTGCAGAGACTTCAGCTAGGAAAGGCAAGTATTTAAATTCAAAAACAGATTTAAATGCTTACATTTAGAAGAGATTAATCATTCTTAAGTTATTGTTAACACAGGTATTATTTTATGTTATTATTTTTTCACTTGTAGCAAATTTATATGCAAAGACACAACTTCTCTCCCAAAGCCCAAGATTCAAGTATGCCTATGAGCCAAATGAATATAAGGAAGATAGGAAGGACTTAGCTTTTGCCTGTGGTAAGACTCAGAATTGTGAAATTCGGGTTACATGAGTGATAAGCCTGAGTGCAAAATAAAAGATGACCAGTAAATTGACTTACAAGATAGTCTGCTTTCACAGACATCTTTTGGCTGATGGAAGCTGGTAGCAGCTGTTGACATTTGCAGGAAAAGGCAATGCCATCCCCCCCCCAAAAAAATAAATATTAAAAATTCTGCGGGTGTATGGATATGTGTTTTAATAGTTTTGCTGCCCCAATTTAGAAAAAGATCGCATTGTCCAGTTAAAATTATATCATTAATGAATATTTCTCAGAATTGTTCAGCTGGGGGCACCTGGGTGGCTCAGTGGGTTAAGCCGCTGCCTTCGGCTCAGGTCGTGATCTCAGGGTCCTGGGATTGAGTCCCACATCGGGCTCTCTGCTCAGCAGGGAGCCTGCTTCCCCCTCTCTCTCTGCCTACTTGTGATCTCTCTCTGTCAAATAAATAAATAAAATCTTTAAAAAAAAAAAAGAATTGTTCATCTGACTTCCCCAAAATGTTTTAATTCCAACAGAGATTTTATTAAAATGTGAAATTTCTAAATCAGGAAGAGAGCAAGGCTGGCAAAGATGAGATTCTGTCTGTCCCCCGTGAACTTTACAGTTTCTCTGTTGATACGGTTCATGTGAGAGCGGGAAAGGAGTAATTTCTCTGAGTCCTTCACAAAACTCTGGAATCCCACCTTCTACTGTGTGCCAAAACACAAGTTTCAATTTACAGAAAATTTTAGACCTTGCCTCCCCAGGCATGAATACAGGAGTTTTCCTAAATTAATCTGAATTCTTTGGTTATATCCTGAGCATGCAGGACGAATAACTCAAAACAAGTTCACTGTACTCTTCTTTAATTCATCCTGCCCATTTCCTAGATATTATCTTCCCACAACTTATCTATTGACAATAAAGCTATTCTTGGCCCCCCAACTTATTCCATGTAACCAAGCCATTCACTCATTCTTTCAACAAACTGGGATGTTCTATGGGAAAGTTTGACAAATAGCAGGACTCTGACCAAAGGTTGCTTTACGTGATGGTTCCACCACTGTATCTTTTATTTTCTCTCCCCAGCACTCAACAGACCTTGCAAAAGTCACTGGTCATATCCCATACAATCTCGCTGGCCCCTACTACAGGACTCCATGACAGCCACACTGGCTACTACCTCTCACATCATTATTCAACTTAAATTTAAGACTGTTCCACCTGTCCTCCCCCAATCTCTTTTAATCAGGCAACCGCCTGTCACTCAGCAGTATAATTGCTTTGTCCAGCCAGGCAAAGTTCCCCACGTGCTCTTGTGTCATTTCATGATCTTTTGACTTTATATGAGCTCACTCCGATTCCAACAGTAAGACCTCTTTCTGCTTTCCTCCCCGGACTAAATGCATCCCCTCAGAAATGTGCAATGCAAAAACTTCCCTTTGTGATCTAGGGAAAGCATGGGGCTCTTCTTTCAGACTGATCTTTCCTACAAATCCCAACTGTTTTCCCAGGAAGGGGGATGCCATTTCAGAATGTGTTTCAACCAGGTTAGCTCATCTCGGTTTGAAATAGCGATTTATCTGGGAGTTAGGCGTGAATGGTAGACGCTGGTTAAAAGGTAAAGGTTTCATAAGTGCTGGATCAATAGAAAATGCATTTATGAAGGTTTAGATTTGTTTTCAGAAGCTGAGAAAGGTAAAAGCTCTGATTTATGAGCTAAGGATTAAGAATGAGTTATAGGCAGTAGAAAAGACAATGTTAGACACTTTTTTTTTTTTTTTTTTAAGATGAGTCATGTCTAAAACCGGAGCAAAAGGAAGCTTGATGTTCAGATCAGCACGAAGAGTTACACTTGAGTTAAAAGATTGAGGTTATATCATGCCCTTTCTAATTGTATCACACAATATTTTGATTTTTAAAGTGAGATCAGAACCATGGATAGTGTGAATTGCAGTGCTCCAGAGTGATACATCAATTAGAGTTAGTTTCATTAAAATTGAAAGAAACTCTTATGTGATGTGAGAGAGAATTTTACAAATAGAGATATCATTAACAAAACCTTAAGAAAATCAATTAAGGAAAAATTTTCTTGGCAGACATGGGAATAATATTTAATAATAGTAGAAATCCTTGGAGTTTTTTTTTTAGAGTTTTCAAAGAATTAACATGCATAGAGAAAGCAATTATTATGCCAAAAAGGCCCTCTGTTACATCAATTAATTGTAAGCTTACTCTGTCTTTTTGACATGCACTTGCTGTGAGAATTTTCAGGACTTACAATCCAGCAAAACCAACTATAAGCCATCACTTTTTCAGTTCTTAAATACAAAATGGAAAATAAAAGGTTTCTTGATACTCAGGATTTTAAGATCTGATTATGCCAAGAAGAAGATAGAATTAAGGAAAGCCCTTCCAAATTCTGTTTTCTGGCAATTTCATTGGACTAGTTAAAGGAAAAAGATGAGATTTCTCATTATGTGAGGAAGAAGCAAATAAAACTCATTTCAAAGTGCATTTTCCTAGTCTCCAGGAAACTTCAGTGAAGCAGTCCATCTAATCAGCAGGAGTACACATATACTGTATAATCAATATCAATGTAAAATGATTGCTAAGTCATACAATTTAGGGAAATAACCATCCACCAGGCTTTGGTCTAGTTCCTAATAAAACTATCAGATGAAACCCCTCCTCATTCATGCTTCCCTCCTTGATGATAGACCAGCACAGCTTAATGTGAAGTTGTCCATAAATACAATCTCCTGCTTCACAGAGCACCTAATATCCAGAGATGGGAGACAGTGTTTTCCCCAGATTACAGGTAGAGTGTATGAATATACTTTGTCCCTGCCAGGGTTATTATTATTATTATTATTATTATTATTATTGGATTATGGTTTCTAGAGAAAATTTCCCAAGTATTTTTCTCCACTCTTCAGACCAAATGTGATCCATGTGAGAGAAGAAAGGACACAAGAAGGCCACTTGGCATAAGAGGCCAAAAGAAAGCAGGATTTGGAGGGGGTGGTTCTATCATTTATTGATTAGGTGTTGATGAGACCTTACTGTGAGGAGAATGAGAAGTGCCACCCTTTTAATTCTCGAGAGTTCCTGTAAGGATATAAAGCATAATCTGTAGACATACCATGAATGTATATATAGTTCCTTATTTCCATTTGATAGAGTAACACAAAATGGAAATGTTTTCTGTGGCTTTTTTTGTCCCCAGATTACCTCCCAGCAAATGTCAAATTACATTCATGGCGGCCGCCCCTCTCCTCCTCAAACACCCGTTATTCTACGGACAACCGCTAATTCGCAGAGCTGTGTGTTCTTTCTCCCTCTGCTTCTTCTACCCACTTCTCTCTCCTTGCTCTTCTCCCTGGTCGCTGTCTGCTTGATTTAGCCATATCATTTTCTATTTAACAGAATTCCCGTGCAAAAGATAGCAACATAATTTAAACACTGAAGAGGGTTGAAGATTGTCCATTAGGCTACGTGAATAGGATTGTCTTAGTTCAAAATTCAGAGTCATCATCCCCCTCCTTGATCCTCAGAACCCCTTTCTCTGAAAAATGATTTCTTGGTCCTCTAGGAACTGAATTCTTGACTGGTGTTCAGCTGTTGAATTATGACAGCTATGTAGTGTTTCTCCAACCCTGCGTTCTTCTGTAGGAGTTAAGTGACATCTGTTTGGTGTCTCTTTCAATCTGTTTTGGTGGAGGTAACTATCTTCCCTGATTATATTTAAGGAAATGAAATATGAAAGTGAAACGAGCTAAAAAGATGTAAGAGAACTTAAACCTGTATCTATACTGACTGCATACATGTAGTATCAGTCTCTGTATCAAAGAACGTCTGCAGGACCAACATGATAGACCTCCCATGGAAATGAAGACCTGCTCAAAAGTCAGAGTCATCCACAGAAAAGCTTTGGTGTCTGTTTGGATTGTTCAAGCTCCTAATTTACAAGACTAAATCTATCTGATGTCCCTCTTTTATTAAAACCATACAGTTTTCAGTAAATACCTTGTTTCCTATGACATAGTCTTTGAAAGCCCAGAGTCCTGGCAAAAATACTCCAAAGAATCCAAGGTCAATGTGTCCAAATTGTGAGTGTCACTCTTTCAAAACAAATAGGATCTGGGACTTTGGGATTATCCTATTGTTGTTTTAAAATTATGAAGTCTGTATACACAGCCGATAAACAACATCAGATTTTGTTAACTCAAAGATCAAATCAAATGAATGTGCCAAGTGTTATATTACACTAAATATTAAGAATTATCCCTGTAATGCACTATTGGGTTTATGGCTTATTTTTCTTAAAACACGTATTTCAGATCACAGTTAGGTAAGCAGAGGCAACACACACTTCTACTGGCTGATCAGCCAGCCTCCTGGATGGTGTTAATCAGTTTTTAAAAATCAATGCTGCAACATATGCATGCATAAGTCCTATTTGATCAAACATAACAATTAGTACTGAGCCACATACCTAAAAACTTAAAAGGTATGAACTATAAAATTTGGGCAGCACATCAAAAGAAACTGAAATATTCTTACACTTATAAATCTTTTTCTTCAATATATAATTTATTGCTAATAGTGGTGCCCACTTGAGAACACAGTTAAAAATAACACAATAACATTTCTTTACTCTTCACACAGTAGTTTATATATATTCATTTGGCAGTGTTCAAAAACAGCTTTAAAGCAGAATCTTGCTGTGAAACAAAAAATCACACAGAAGACCAGTCTATTTTACAACTGATACAAGCAGAGGATGTTGTGGTGGAGAAGAGCCCATTGAGACAAAGACAATGGACACTCCCCCATATCCTCCAGAGGCTTGAAGAGGCCCCCAGGAGCCCTCCATTTGGGCAATGTTCCAAAGTAATTTTCAGACCACTACATTTGAATTTTTTAATCTTAAAAACAACTCCAAGAGTGAGTGTGATTATCTCAGAGAACGCTAAGCCTGAATAACATGGAGATTAGCCCAATTTCTTCTGCCAGCAATACAAAGTTTCCCACATCCAAAGTGGTTGCCCTTCTTCATGACACCATGTGTGTCTACAGGAGAATATACTGGCTGCATGCCTACAAAATAAAGATCACGACAGAAAGGAGGTTAGCATAGTTGATTGTCGAACAGTCAGACACAATTAATTTAGTATAATGATTATGAAAACACCTATGAGTGCTTTTGGATGTGGGAAATGCTGCCAATTAAAATCCTATAAGCAACCCTCTAAAATAACACCCTTCTCTGGATAGTTTAAAGTGGGAAAAGGTGATTTTTCTGAGTCAAAAGATGTCAAAGTATGAACAAATATAAAAATTTTCCAACTTAAGAGTGGTCTCCAAGTGCAGTTCTGGTCAATTTCGTTGGTTTTATGCTAACTGTGAACTTTTCTGCTTGTCACTGGCGAGTCTACCCTTTATTGACTAGCTATGCACCCATATAACTTCCAGTTAATGAGCATTTTAAGGCCATCAATTTGTGGGAAGAAAAAATCAGTATCTTTAATCGTTCACACTTATATGGAAAATTCAATATAAGGGGAGGGTTTAAAAACTTTATTTCGGTGTCCTTTTATTTATTATTATTTTTTTTTAAACCAGCGAAATATTTTGGTTTAAAGAGGTTAAAAAAAATCAGTCTTCTTGGGAGGTAGATAAATAACATAAAGACTTCGTTATATTCATGATTTAAGGACCCTAATATCTTGTTTCAAAGAAAGGGAAAAATGAATCTACAACTCCTGACCTTTCAGTTTTTGTCTCACAAATGTTTTATAACAACACTCCCATGTGATGTGGTAAGTGAAACTAGTCAGAATGTTTAAGATTATTTCAACTATTTCATTGTAAAATACTTGTTAAGCACCAAATGATTATATTTAGGTTTCTTTTTTGGCAAAATTCAGTTAGTAAAAATGTCTTTAGTGAATTAGAATAAATTAAATTATATAACACATATTAATAAAAACCCAGTTGTGCACCAGGCATTGTGCCAGCAGCTTGGCGAACAAGGAGAACTTATTCCCCCAAGGTCCTCAGCCCAGTGGGTGGGGACATGCACCCCAAAACAATAAAAATTTGACTAAATTAAAAAAAAAAAGTTGTGTGTCTTTTCCTGTGTTTTCCTTTCTATTTATTTGAAATAGAAGAAGCATGGGATTTCCTCAACCTTGGTAAAGAACCAAGGGTCTCCCTTATAGCCACACTCTCAGGAAGAGCCCCGGAGGGTGGTGGATCTGAGAATGGGTGGCTGTATGCTCTATGTGGAGGCTGGGTCCTAATTTCCCCAAATGTCTCCATGCCCTCCACATAGTGCAAAAGAAGCATGAGGGAAAATAAGGCCAGGAAGAGGGGTATCTCATGACATGAGAAATCTCATGGATTATCCCAGGAAATTTCTAGAACTGTTGGACCAGGAAACTTCCAAAATGGTTATACTTGAGTTCTCTTATCCTAGGAGGATGGATATTTAAGCTCAGAATTAAATTCAGATGAAGGAAAACAGATGCAATATATTCTTTACAACCTGAAACTGAAATGCATATCTGCAAAACAGAAAATTATTTTTTATCAGAAGCTCTATTAAAAAAAAAACAATAAGTGAATAGGATAATGAAGACAGTCTTTTCTGTGGAGGTGATGATTAACCTAAGAATTAGGTGCAAGAAGAGTTAGTTGTATGGAGAACACCATTTAGCCAAATATGAGACCTAGGGGGCCATCCATATGGCTCCCTGTTAGCCCACATGAGTGATGTGATGTCATTGCTTACCAGTGTGTAGCCATTTCTATAAGATAAAAACCACATTCTTCTGTACCAGACGTACAGAACCTTCCTACTTCTCTGTGCTCGTACATGGGCACTCCTGCTCACATTCTATATCCCATCTAAATTGAGGTATTGTCAGGTCCCAATCACACCACACTGTTTCACTTTCTACGCATCTGCAGGTAAGATTATATTTGTTTCTAATGCCTCGTCAAATCCCCACTCATGCTTTCAGATTAAATGAAATCCCTACTCCCTTTAATGCCTTGAGCTATCCACGGTAAACTGAGTAGTCTGCTACCCTGTTGTGACCTGGGCTCTGTCTCTTACCTATCTGCTATATCACATTGACTTTGGATATCTGTTCTCTTCAAGAGCCCATAAACAGTTTGGGAGAAGGGATAACCTGATATTGGCATAAGTGAGCCCAGAGCCTGGCACTTTTATGAAAATAATTAAGTTTAATTGAATCTGCTCTTAAGAAAGCCATGGACAGGCTGGTGGCTGGGTGGCTCAGTGGGTTAAGCCTCTGTCTTCGGCCCAGGTCATGATCTCAGGGTCCTGGGATCGAGCCCCGCATCGGGCTCTCTGCTCGGCAAGGGAGCCGGCTCCCCCCCCCCCTCTCTCTGCCTGCCTCTCTGCCTACTTGTGACTTCTCTGTCAAATAAATAAATAAAATCTTTAAAAAAAAAAAAAAAAAGCAAGCAAGCAAGCAAGCCAAGGACAATGTTTACCAGCTACAAATTACCTAGATTTTGCCCAGCTTCTTATAAATTATCCACCCTTTGCATAGGTAAGAGTCTAGTCTTGATACCAGGATAGATACACAGCTTTCTCATGGTCTTAAAATTAAGAGATGTTCTCTCCTCTCACAGTGTCCAGAGCTCTGAACCTTCTGTTTTACATAATTGTTTTAAGGGCAACAAGGTCTCCTCTCACTCCTTCTCCACGTGTTATAACCAAACTTTCACTGGTCTGGCAGTATGTGCCAAGACGGCTCACACCAGCTGCTCGGAGCCATCTGTGCACGCCTGGTCCCAAATCCGCATTCACTGGCTCCACATTAGTGGCCTGGAGTCTGCCTCGGTGGAATTATTTCTCCAAGGAGATTGGCAAATACTACTAATCACATAAAAGCTGCTGAGACGGACACAGTGAGAGAAATAAGAGATGAGAGAAAAGAAGGACAAGAGTGAGGGTGTTCAATTAAGGCTCCAAGAGATTGGGAAACTTGCTTAAGGTCATCACAGGACGTGAGAATATAGCCACAGGTGCGTCTGTTACCTGACCATCATGCCTTCCCTCTCTCATTTCTCAGCTGGGCACCCTTTTAATTTCCTCTTTCCCAGCCCCCCCACAACATCCAGTTGACAAATTGCCCCAAATTCAAATACTAACTTTCCAAAAGTATGTCCAGACTCAGGGCTGAGGCTCCAATGGTTTATTAAACAGATCGGGAGAAAGGAGAAGAAATTGCCAAGAAAGACTGCTTCGGGGACCCTTTGCCCATGGTGAGCCATCACTTGATAACAAACTGATACAAGCCCCCAAGCCATCCTGTAGCTATGGCTTTGCACCTCAGTATATTGTCTTTCTCTGTGAAGCTGAGTGACCTTGAATGGCTGGTAGGTGCCACCTCACACACACACACACACCAAAATGAGTCAGGGGTTTAGACCCAGAATTTGCTGCATGATTTATACTTGGGACATAGAGTCTTGAGAAGCACAAAGTGTTCTAGAGTATGACCTGAATCTCATTTTTATATACCTTTTGACAAAAGAAAGTGCAGGTACTTGAATGACTGTATTCCACAATTCATTTGTCTTGAAAATTGACGTGAAACAGTACCACTCCGGATGTGCCCCAAAGCACCCCCTGGCATTCATCAGAGGATAGTGGCAGAAGAATCTAAGTGCATGAAAACTTAAAACTTGTAGCAGCTTCCCTTTTAAAGCCGACTAAACTGTGGGCTTCTAAATCAAGTCCTCACACAATGACTTAAGGCAGGTGTCAGGGAAATGTTTTGCACTTTTAAAGATAAGAAGTCAGAGCTGGCTGAGGTAAGTGAACTACTGATGCCCTCGTGAGTCAGTAAAATTAGCCAAGAAAACAAAAGGATTTCCTCTGCTCACCCTAGAGGAAATCTCTTTCTATCCCCAGGGAATGAAGATTTTATCACAGCCATTCAGAGAGACAGATGTGTAAGAGCAGCACCCAGATGCCATCTTCTAAGTTTCCAGTACTTTTCCTCAAACACCAAATTTGAGAATCTCAAGGATGGACTCAAAGGAGAACGCAAGATAAACCTTTTCATTCGGGAAAGTTACGTGGGAATCATCGCGCTAAAATATTAGCACAGTGATCTTTCTCTGGGATGAACACGATTCAGTGAGGTCTTCCCCTTAGGGAGAGATAGTGAGAGAATGTCAGTCGGCTCCAGAAACTGAAAGTCCGGCTCTCTACTTCTCCATGGGGACTCAGGAACTTATCTGCATGTATTTTAAATGAAAAAAAAAAAAAAACACACACACACACACACACACACACAAATACTCCTGCGGCCAAACCCTTTCTCATTTCTTGTCAATATCCACCCCCCACGACCACCATCCTCTGTTGACAGGACCGATTTGCAGAAGGAGGGTTTAACATTACAAACACCCTTCCAGCGGCTTAAAAATTGAGGCGAGTCAATATTTACATCATGTTGCTGATCTTTAAAGTGCATACCCTGTTTTCTGTCGTAATAAATAGCTGTCACTCTTGCCTCCATCCGAGTTCAGCTGAGAGTGGGTTGGCATGCTCAGTGGTCCCTGCATTCCGGGAACGATCTAATATTTCAGGTCTCTCGTGTGGCAGCAGGTCGATTTCTTTCTCTCGCTCCTTCATATTGGTTTCCAATGACAGGCCTTATAAAACCATTTAGGTCTGCTTAAAGAAAAAATCCATAAGCGTGCTAGGTTTATCTTTCTCCAGAAATGTGTGAAATCTAATACCTAATGAGAGAATATAGGCAGGTTATTTGTTAATCTATTTTGCTATGCAATTTTCAGGACATATTTTTCGAATAAAGCACTGGGTGAACTTATTACGTTCCTAGTCCTTCCCAGTGACAGGGAATGATATCAAACTGGGGCAACAGAAAACTTTCAGATTTCATAACTGTAACACACTGGTTTGTGACCCTCCTTCTGTTCATGAATGATATGACTGCCCCTGGATAAGTTTAACTGGGGTTTGCTCAGGGCACAGCTATCCCAGTGGACGCATACTGATACAGAGGAATCTCAAAATGTCCTTAATTATTTTGCTTTTATTTTGGCTGGTATTGTTGCTGGTTCTTACCTTCCCAAATCACTGGTATGGTTCAGGAAACCAGAGGAGTCTAGAACAAAACTGAGTACTCTTTTTTCTTTTGAATCATTTTCTTCTCAGACTGCAGAAAGCTGACCTCAGAAGGACTTGGTGAGTACACTTTTTTTTTTTTTTTTTAATTAAGCAAAAGGGACACAAAGAGAGATGGTTTGAGAAAATAGAGATGTCTTGAAAGAATGTTCATTTTACAAACGTGAATTAAGAACTCTGTGATGAAGAACAGATGGGGGTAAAAACTCTGTCCTCCAGTTCACACAGAATTTCTGGAGACAAAATAAGAAAGTGTGATACCAAAGCAGATGTTCCTTTCCTGCATTTCCCTGCTTCCCTCGGGGTACGCAATAAAGATGAGAGCTATGTTCGCACAATGGGTGTGATCTAGGAAAGGGTGGAGAGAAGTCAGCCACAATGCTGTAGATACAGACTGACCCTTGCTCTAACTCTTGTCTCTCTCTCTCTCTGTGTGTGTGTGTGTGTGTGAAAGGGAGATAGAGAGGGAGGGAGAGAAGGAAGGAGAGAGTCAGACAGAATCTCACCTTGATTTTTTCTATTCCAAAAATTTGATGATGCCTTGCTGTTCTAAGAAACCACCTAATTCACTGACAAACTACTATAATATATTTGCCTGGGATAGTTGACTAAAATATGTTTAAACCTCAATTTGTGATTATTAGGGCCAGATAAGTGCAAGGGTTTCAAGAATCTTCAGGTTCACATAAAACAGAGCTTAAGAGCCTATGAGCAATGGTCAGCCCTCAGTGTCCTCTGAACTCAGTACCTCAAGCTGAAGTACAACCAGGGATCATTTCCATGAGGCTGATGACTCAGCTCTCGCTATGGATTTGATGTCAGCAGGTATTTTTGAGTTACAAATGACACCTAAAGTTACTATTTATGCCTTATTGATAGCAGTGCACAAACAACCAAGATGAAAAGGAAAATCCTACAAATAGATTTACAAAAGTGAAAAATCCTCAAGTATAAGTGGGAAATGTCCAAGCCAGCAATTATAAAGGACATCAGTAATTATGAAGATATGGAGTCAATAATTAATTAGGCTATGAAATGATCAGGAGCCAGGTCAATTTCAGTCCATGACCCCATATTTTTCAAGATAATTTCTCATGTAAAATAGGACCTTCTTTTTTTTTTCCCCCCTTTTTCTCCGCATGACCCCACGGAACTGGTGAAAATTTTTTTAAAGGTCTTTCCACCGTTAATGGCTGCTTTGTTTTGTTTTAGCTTGGCACAGTGTATTAGCCATTATGTGATGAGTTTTTATTATTACAGTTTCTAAAGTATGAGAGGAAATGAGGTAAATGATTAATGGCCGAGTAACTTAAAGCAAGATGGCATTATAGAAGCCATTGAAAAATAGATGTGAAATGCAGTCTCCCCAGTGGAATTTGATCCAGCTCCAAGGGTAACAGTCTTATCAAAGGTGCCACAGGGTTTTATTCATGATCTCAAGAAGTGGGGCTCTTGGCATTCAATCTTAGTGACTGCGTTCTACCTTGCAGCCACAGGAAGCTTTTCTCGGCCCTGGCGTGTGATCCATCCTGTCTCAGAGGGAAGCCCTCTTTGCTCCAGTGCTAGCATCATTTTTATACATCAACTGCTCTTTATTTTGACTTTCCAAAGTTGGAGCTCAGTTTGCTTCTACTTTGGAGATCTTCTTAGAGACCAGCTATACACATTCAAATGAGAACGGTTTTGTGACATAGAGTTTGGGGTTGGTTCTAGGACCAGAAGATTTCAATTTTCGTTCTATTCTGGGTAGAGTTACAGCATAAGCAGAAGTGATTTCTCCATTTAAAATGCAAGCCACCCTGCCTTCAGAAGGTTATTGTGTTGCTATGAAGATCAGTTGGTGCAGGTGTATGAGTGGTTCCAGATGACAGAGAGGTCACACAATCAACTCATAAAGCCCCACATTCTTAAATATATGAAACTTAAAAATATGAAACACTCGCATGATTTTGCTTTCAAGAGCACAAGTAAATACTGTCTTCTAGAACATGTGGCAATCTGACCCACACATTATATGGATTCCTTATTTATTTATTTATTTTTTCCAGGGCTCTCTGGTCCTCTTCTGGTCATATAACAATAATGAATACCATCACTTTTAACTAATGGGATTTGTAGTAATTTGGGGGGAAATTGCTCCATGTTCTAGATACACACACAATTCTTTCCAACCTCATTGGAGCACTGTGAGGTAGATTTTATTATGATGATCATTTTTACAAATCCCAAAACTGAAATCTCTATTGAGAGCCTCATCCAAGCTCTTCACCTGGGGCTTGAATCCCACATTTTGGTTGATGCTCTATTGCTTTTAGAAAAAGATTTTGGGGGTTCTCACTAGAAATCTATTTCTGAAAGCCTCAAGAGTTCCTTCAGCTTAGAATTCCCAAAGCAGCTCAAAGAATTTTTAAGAACTGAGCTACCGATTCTCTTACCCCAGCTGCCACCGACATGCTCCCTCACAGAGAAAGAACTAAAGATAGAATAGTGTTTTCCTGCCCTGCCCTTCCTGCCCACCTCCACTCCACCCCTCTTCATCCACGCTGATCCCCAGGCAGCAAAATAAATGGGATCAAGCTGGATGTCCTTTCCTGGGAGAAATTCTTCAGGCTAGAGACAAAGGTAAGATAGATTAACCGTGTGCTATAGCGGCAAATTCAACAGAGAGAGAGATTAAATAAAAGTCTAACAAGGAAATAACCACCATGTTTGCCAAGCAACAAACACAGGTGAAAAAGGAGACACACCAAGATCCAAGCATCTCCAGAAGTAAACCAGAATGTTCAAACCATCTCTATGATGAGATTATATTTTTTTATTAGCTTTTCTCATTCTTACATACTTTTAAAGAAAAGCTTGGCAGCACTGAGTCTGTTTTTATGGTACAAAAAGCCAGTGTAGGTTCTCTTCAGAGTCTGAACTCTTGTCAGTTCCTAGGCAGTTTATTCAATATCGCCTTTTAGTCTTACTTCATGGTATGTTGCCTGAACTTCTCATGAGGGAAAACTCTAGCTCCAAATCAGATGCCCTCTAGAGAAAGGCTGACTGGACTTTGTTGTGTGCGTCCACCAAATGACTTATCTTTTCAATAAAACCCTTGGTGGGGCTTGGTAGTTAAGCATTACCTTCTCTCGGAAGAGCCCAAGGGGCTGCAGAGATCACTTTCAGAAGGAGCCATCGAGAATTGCAGTACTGCGCAGCAAGGAAGCAGGACCCAGAGGGTCGGGGAAGAAGGCTTACAAGAGACTGGGGAGTGGAGAGGGAGACCAGCAGACACTGTCACTCCCTATCCCTTAAGGACAGACTGTCTGGACGTCGACAAAGAGGAAATTCAACCCAGGAGGCAGGACCCATAACTGTCGTAACTTACTGCTTCCTGCGTGTTTATAGAACTGTGTTATTGTACAGGTTGTTAAATTGATACCTTAATTACATGCATTGTGGCCAAGTTATGGCTGTCATGAGAGGCATAAATCTGGTCTTTTTTGACATGCTTTCAACCAGAGTGTTTTGTTGGGGCAGTCTCAAATACAATTTTGATGTTAAAAAGAAGATATGTGCTTCAAAAATTTATTTCGCCAGTAAATAAGTACAACTATTCTCTACCTGGCTGCTGATGGATGTGGTTTGTAAAAATGGGTGAAGTATACTCTGATGTCAGATTCTGAAGGAAAAATGGCATATGGCAGAATTTTTAGATGAAGCTCTCTTTTGGCTAATTTAATAGCCAGCTTATATTTATAGTCAATATAATAAAGATAGATTAAATTAGGACTTCTGAAAAAAAAATTATAAAAATAAAGGCTTTGGGGATTGAAGATATCTGCATATACCCTACTGGTTCCGTTTAGACCACAGCAGAGAAAGAAAATCCTTTCTTTTTTCTTTTTTTAAAGATTTTATTTGTTTATTTGACAGACAGAAATCACAAGTAGGTAGAGAGGCAGGCAGAGAGAGGGGAAGCAAGCTCCCTGCTCAGCAGAAATCCCAGGACCCCTGGATCATGACCCGAGCTAAAGGCAGAGGCTTTAATCCACTAAGCCACCCTGGCACCCTGGAAAATCCTTTCTTACACAAAGAAGATACATGTACCTTCTCCAACTTCATAACAGAATGCCAGTCTTATCTTGATTACCACCCAGCACCTATGAGTAAGAACAGAATATTAATGTTTTTGAAAAAGAAAATTTCTAAAAGACATACTATCTACTCAGAACTTTATATCTAAATAAATAAATATCAAGAACAGTGAAGACTGAAATTTTACCTTATTTTCAAGGTAACAAGTTAATTCATCACAGTTACATGGATGTTGGCATAAGGCATGACATTCAAGAGTCAGAGACAAAGGACTTATTTACCTAAAGCCATAGCAGTAGCTAGAGTATCCATATTTCCTTTCCCTGGTTCCCTGAACCCCAATTCCACAGAGGATGGAGAAGAGTGACAGGTGGCCTTTGCAGTGGGTTGTATTACCAGAGAAGAACCCAGTGCTTAGGGAATCTGATCTTTTTTTTTTTTTCTCTCCCTAAGATTTTGTTTATTTATCTATTTGAGAGAGGGAGAGCATGAGCGGCAGGGAGGGGCAGAAGGAGAGGAGGAAGCAGACTCTCCACTGAGCAAGGAGACTGACCTGGGGCTTGATCCCATAACCCTGAGATCTTGACCTGAGCCAAAGGTAGATACCTAACCAGCTGAGCCACCCGGGTACCCTAGGGAATTTGATCTTTTATAATGACCATGAACATGACTTCTCTTTGTTCTGAAGGGAGACACTATCTCACTTTTTCCAGTACTTTCTACTATATACATACACTTCCTTGAGCAAATTGCCAGAACAAAGGCTGTCAGTGTCTCTGTTCAAAAGATGTGCTAAAATGGTGAGTATCCATCGATAATTATTTCTCAATAATAAACAAGTAAGTAAATAAATAATTAGGTACATACATATATAATACATTTAATTTTACTGTTTTGTCAACTTGTAATAATGGAAAACTGTATCAGTAGTTCCACCACAGTAGCCTGTGGGTCATCTTTCTGAAATATATTTAGCAAGATATATTATAATGCTATTTATTTTTACTGATGTTTGATTCAAGACTTAATCATGTAAAAATCACTTTTGCTTCCTCTGTAAAGCCACTTTGATGTTAATTTTCTGCTGTAATGGCTCTTGTTAAAATACCACTTATTCAATTTTTTTTTTTTTTAAATATGGCATCAAGGAAAATCCTCTTTCTTGGATAACTCTAATGCTTTCTTTATCAAAGGTTATTTCTGAGGATACCCCTTATACTTCTTTTACTATAAAGTATATCCCCTTATCTGGCACCATCTCATGTGGGATCTTAACACAATGGACTTCAAGTAATTTGTGAATAGGGAGTGATCTTGGCTTAGTCCTGGAGGGCAGGAAAGATAAACCTGTAAATGCAATATGTATCTATTCATTAAAAATAAGCTCCTACCAAAAAAAAAAAAAAAAAAAAAAAAAAAAAAGAATTAACTCATGTCTCTTCCAGCATGGAAGAGGCAGAATGTAGTCAACTTGCCATCAAGTGGTCAATTGGGCTTCTCAAAATGGTGTCATACCAGTGGCTCAACATTGTTAGGGAGTTGCAAGTTCAGAGCCTGAAACAACTAGATGAGCCTTCTTAAATTGGAATCCCATGCGGTGGGGCTTCCATCTCTTCTACCTTGGAGAAATATGTTAATGTGCTCATTGTGTCAGATCTATAAAGGCTGATGACAGAGTCTGGTTGACATCAGTTGGCCAGTTACAAACTATACTTGGTTGTTTCAGTGTTGTTTCCATAGTTTATGCTCTCTAGTAAGCATTAATATGTGATAAAACGATCTGGACAGTAGCAGTCCATTCCCATTTGTCTACCTATATATCTGAATTCCAGAACCTCTTGACCCCAGTCTTCCAAATTCTGTCTATATATGGAAGCTATTTTTCCACCAATACTCCTTCCAACATCATGTGGTCTGCCAGATTGTATGATCTGAGTGGCAGCATACCCTACACTGCAGTAGCTCTATCCTATTCTGGGCCCAGGCAGAGTTGCATAGTTAGATGTGCTAGACCACTATCCTTGGTGTAGCATATACTACCCCCAAAATTCCCAGAAGTTTTGTTTCCTTCTTCATTGTAGGATGTACAAAATGCAGAGGTAGGCTTTTTGTTTTGTTTGTTTCTGTTTTTGTTTTTAATTTGGAAGCACTGTCTTAGCATGCCTCTGACCACTGAGCACCCAACGTCTTTTACTAATGTGGCATTCCTCTGGATCTTCTTCCTAAGGAGCCTAGAAAATCAAAATCTTTGGGTGTATCCATGCAAATGTCAGAGTACCAGGTTTTTTGGCTTTGGTTTTCAAACAGGCCCCTGATCTTGACATACCATATAGGTCTCATCTGGGCATTTAACTCTGAAGTTCAGCCACTTGGATGAATAAATAGGCTTGTTCTTTGATTTCTCTACGTTCCTGTTAGAGGAAATGAGGACTTTGTTGTATGCATCCAAAGAAGCCCTCTGTTTTGCACCTGACTTTCAAATCTGCGTTATTCCCTCAGAAATTTGTTTATCTTTATGTAGAACAGTAATGATTCTTAGCAATAACCATCTAATGTCTTATTCTTATAGCTACCTTTTTTCTTCATGCCTCTCATTGCCTGTATTTCATATCCAGCAACACATTCTCTTCCACCGGATATCCTGTTCACTTATCACAGATCAACATTTTATCAACTGGAAGGCCATCTTCTGCAGAGAGTGTGTTTCCCTCACCAGTGATGATGGGTTTCCCGTTGCCAACTGAGCTGTGAATGACTGGGGTCAAATCCCCATTTGTCTCTTACTAACTTGGAGACCCTCATAACCTATGTTTTAAAGGGTGAGTCCTCAGATGATGAGAGGGAGTCTCAGGGGTAAGATACTGATTATGGATGAACACTTGGGAGAGAAATAGGCCTAAAGAAGGATGGGACAGAGGAAAAAAGTTCAACTCCAATACAGGCCTGCCAAAGCCTAGAGAAACCTCAGCCAGCCTAGTAGCCAGCTCTAGAAAATACTTGATAATTCTGCCTGGCTCCACCATGGACTGTCACTGTTCCAGAAGGATGTGAGCTTAAGCAAGGAAGCTCCCAGAAGCTGAAGCAGATCCTGAAGCCTCTGAGAGCTGGAAGATATTATGATCACACACTCTACAGCTAGGGAGCAAGTCCTTCCTTGAAAGGGACACTGGGAGGACATCTCTGCACCTGACACAGGTGCATCTCACACACACACACACACACACACACACACACAGTAAACCTCAGGTACTGACAACTTAATTCATAATGAGCCCCAGTGTTTGACTTACCCTCGCACTCTCCCTTTGAGCTCTAGTACATTGACTTTCAAAGTTTGAGGTTTTAAATGACTGTCATTCACTACCTGTTAGACTGAGGAAGAATCAGCAAAGTGATTAGGCTTTTGGCTGGAGACATGAATAAAGTTGTCCATGTGGATCGATGTCACCCTGCCACTATTAGCCAACATGACAGTGATAGCTAACGGCCTCCAGGGCGTCTGCTCAATTGTTGCTATTACCATAGGAACAAACCCAGCCAGCACACTTCTCATGCCCTCCTCCACCACGCACAAAATACCCCCTGATTTTTATTATAATACACAGATTGCTTCTATGTTCTGTTAGCAAGCAGCTTACAGCTGTAGAAATTCATAAGAGGTATTTCACGGTTCCATCAAAATTCAGAATCACATATATTGATGCCTCTGAGCCCCAGAAAATAATTTTAGGTACTGGAAAGAAACGGGATGAGTAACAGGGTAATTTTACTCTTCACTGCATGAAGCTAAGAGGGTTAGGACTCAGATAAAAATAAGGATTGTGTTACTTTTTTCTTAGGTCTACTGAAAATAGTTATAATATTATGCTACAAGGTCTTAAATGCATTCTGCCAGGCGCTTAATATACTTTTTCGATTTTGATTTTAAAAATAATTCTATGAAGTGTATATGGACACTGAGGCTTGGACCCTGATGAGGGAGCTGCCTGGGGTCCCAGGAGAAGCACATACTGTTAGAGCTAACCATTCTGCCAGACAGGGAGCCAGATAAAACTTTTGCATTTAAGTGCAAAATGAAGCACATTAAGATGAAATAGTATGTTCCCATTCGTTTTAAAATGTTAATCCTTACAATGATCCTTTACTTAAAGGTGGGGGGAAGCATTTTGTCCCCTTCTTATAGATGAGGAATTTAAAGTTCACAGGATCAAAATGATTCACAGAAGATAATGTGGTTAGTCATCTGAAGATATGGAAATTGAATCCAAATGTGTGCGTTGCTTTCTTTTTCTTTCTTTTTTTCTTTCCTCCAAAAAGGCAGTCACAAATGATGCATAGGAAAATATTATATGTAAGCTTTTAATAAAAGCAGTAAGTCCAAATTGCACACTGTCAAACTCTACAAACAATCTTCCACAAATAATGAACTTTGTTTGAGGAAATTAAAACATGGTTTACTGCAAAGGGCATTCAGCTGAGCACTAATGCCTGAAATTCAGGCACAGTTTCTCTCCCAGATTCCACGATAGCTGAACTGCTTCACCATTGCTGCAAACCTCAGAAATGGCTTACAGAGCATCCCTCCCTGGGCATCGGGTGCTCAGCTCCACACTCCACACACACCGTAACATACTCCCCATTATCGCACTGGGAGGTGGTACTATCAGCCTGTTTTCTAGATAATAAAATAGAATCTTAGAGAAGTTAGTTGCTCAAAGCCAAAGAAGGGTGCTAATCATTAAAAAGTACATGTTTTGAAATTGTAGTTATCAGGGCACCTGGGTGTCTCAGTGGGTTAAAGCCTCTGCCTTTGGCTCAGGTCATGATGCCAGGATCTAGGATCGAGACCCGCATTGGGCTCTCTGCTGAGCAGGGAGCCTGCTTCCCTTTTTTTCTCTCTGCCTGCCTCTCTGCCTACTTGTGATCTCTGTCAAATAAATAATTAAAATTTTTAAAAAAATGAAAGAAAGAAAGAAAAGAAGAAAGAAAGAAAGAAAGAAAGAAAGAAAGGAAGAAAGAAAGAAAGAAAGAAAGAAAGAAAGAAAGAAAGAAAGAAAGAAAGAAAGAAAGAAAGAAAGTAGCTATAGATACTACCTCAGCCATTCATCAGCTTTGCAAACTTGGAAAAGTTATTGTTCTAGCCTCAGTTTTAAATGATAGAAATTAGACCAGACAGTACCTAAGGATCTATCCAACTGAGCATCTCTGTTTTCAGGTATGTTTGTTTTTAATTTTATTTGTTTGTTTGTTTGTTTTAATTTAGTTGAGCCCTCTGTCCTGCCAGACTCCAGTGGAAACTCTTGCAATTTAATCTCAATTCACAGTTTAAGAGGATTGCTTTAAATATTCATCTCAATGCTGGCAAACTCTATGCTCCATAAAGGAAACCCTTACTCTTAGAGGCATCCATAATGAGCCTGATCCAACTGGAATTAGCCCGAGTATCAAGGAGTAAAAGGTGGTAGTAGATGTGGTAAGGTTTTCTGAGTAGAGGGAGTGAAAGGGAGTGTTACTAACTTTCACAAATATTTGCCATTCTCTCCCAAACTCTTACCTGCCACCTGCATCTATTCTTATATTTCTGTGAGCCCAATATTCTCTCCACTTCAGCATCCATTTTATTGGCTTTAAGCTTCATTTTCCATTAAATGGTTTATAGGAAGCCCTGAAAGGGGCTTAGAAACCAAAAAAAAAAAAAAATTGAGATCAATGATCACTGTGTAAATTATTTCCTTTCTGTGGTTGATAAGACTCATAAATCATTTAGAAATTATGAGGCTTAAATAGTCATTCAACTTTTGATTATTAACACATAGCACCTTGAGTTCAGCAAACCTTCCTGAAATAGATTTTGAGATATTGTAATCTCTCATAATGAGAAGTAATACATACATATTTCAGAAATAAACTAAAAAGTAAGAACATCTTTCAAGAGTATATTACATTTCTCTAAAGCAATCTCCAAAGCAAATTCTTGGTATACTAAGAGGGGGTTTCATGTCAGGTTAGGCTCAAATCTCGGCTCTAATGCTCGCTGATGTGTGACCTTGGGTGAGTTCCTCAAACTCTCTGAGCCTCTGCAATGACATAAGAATAATAATATTTACATTAAAAGGTTTTCATAAGTATTAAATGGGATAACATTTATAAAGTGTCTCATACAGAATATGACAAAATGAGGCCTCAAATAATTGCTGATTTCCTTCATTAAAGAGACAAGTAAAATCTAATTTCTGGTCCCTCATGCCCTAGTGAATGAGAACCGAAGGGTAATATTTATGTTGGAGAGGATAATGCTCCTGGATGACCTTGAGGAAAAAGGGAGCTTTGCTTCCCTTCCATTTAGAATTGCTGTGCCAGGAATTACTGGACAGATTCATTTGAAATAAGAACTTTCATACCTGAGCCACTGCCCAGAAATTATGGCACCACTTCTGGGAAGTTTTGAAATCACTTTGAACTTACTTTGTGGAGTTGCTTTGCATTCCATACTGCTGGGCCCCTGTGCACATCCATGACTTGGCTGGAGCTGATGCTGGCTGTGCCAGCATATTTTCAACCTGATCAAGGCATAGAGCTCTGAAAATTTCATGAGATTCTGTTTTTGTGAGATTTCCAGATTTATACCAAGCTTTACAGATCCCAAAGGGATGCCTAATTCAGAAAAGAGAGAGAGAGAAAGTCTACCCCTCTAAGATACAACAGTTGACATGCTTAATTCAGGGTGAATTAGGGTTGGTTGGGAGTGTGACTTCTTATTTCAGTTAATAGAAAAAAAAAACTATATTCTTTTACAGGATTGCCTTTCAAATTTAACAATAATAGAAATTTTCTAGAAAATGGAAGAGAATAATACCTGGCAACATTAATAAAGATTTAGAATCACATCCTTGACTGAATTGAACTAGGTATGTGTTTTCCTGGATTAACCATAAATTTACTTTCCTTCATGCCTTTTTTTTTTTTAATTTTTATTTTTTATAAACATATATTTTTATCCCCAGGGGTACAGGTCTGTGAATCACCAGGTTTACACACTTCACAGCACTCACCAAAGCACATACCCTCCCCAATGTCCATAATCCCACCCTCTTCTCCCAAACCCCCTCCCCCCAGCAACCCTCAGTTTGTTTTGTGAGATTAAGAGTCACTTATGGTTTGTCTCCCTTCATGCCTTTTGAATGGAGTATTATCTAAGGAATATACACTCAGTAGTTACTTAGCAATTATCAGATACTGTTAAATGAGACCCTATTCCTTATTTTCTTTAATTGCCTATTGTTTTAATGCAGTGTGTACAACATATTCAACCATTAACAATACAGTTTACTATTTCCTTTCATCAGTCACTTCTGGAAAAATCTTGTCTATTCAACTACATTGATTAGGTAACAGCTAATCTATTTTGTCTTTTTAATCAGACATAAAAGCATCCGTCAGAGTTTCTGTGCAGCATGAGGAATCCAACGTGGCACATTGATCTGATCCAATTCCAGGCAAAAGGAAAGAAACATGATGCTTTACTTAACCTAGAGCACCATATTGTGGGAAAATGTTCAGTTTCTGTCATATTTCTGAACATATTAAAAGCAAAAACTCCACTTGACTCTATAAGGGTTTCTGGGTTGAGAGTCATCATTTTATTTATCCATTCATCCGTTCATACACTTGACCAACAATTTTTAAGTATGTATCACATACTGGGTGTCAGGTGGAGATACAGATCCTTTGTTTGATATCTGTGTCAACATACATTCAGATAGAATTATTGAAGGACAGATTTTAATATAAATACTCAAAGAAATAGGCTCAATTCTTATTGAAGTAAAGTATTCTTCTTTGATATATATCTAGGCAAAAGTAAAGAAATATGATGAGATATATATATATATTAAAAATATATATATATATAATTTTTTGCCACTGATTTTTCCAAGCCTCATATCCCTACTTTATGCAAAAAGAACAAAAAAGTTATTCAACCAGTTTTGTTTTTTGTTTTTCTTTCCCAAAACAAAATTTGAAACTATCTATATTTGGGCAAGGAAGACTGGTGTGGGTTAGGTTCATCTCACATGAAACCAAAACACGCATATAACCACATGATATAAGAGATACCTCTGCTGTCACACTTGTGTTTCCCATGGTCTCTTTATTCAGTTTTCATGGTCAATATGTTGTCCTCTAAAAATTCTTCCCATTAGATTAAACAACAAAGCGGATATAAAGTGTCCACAATATGTCTAGAAAGTTAAAATGCGAAGTGGATGTTTGTCTAGTGGGTGGTAATAAGATGGCAGTCCTCTTCTCTTGGCACTGGGTAGTTGATTACCTCTAGCCTTGAAGATCCAGAATATAAGACCTTCACTTCCACAATTAATAGAATGATCTAGGGAAAGGAGGCCAAACTTTGGAACCATTTGACTGGGATTTGAATCCCAACTTCATCAGTTATTAGCTTCACGACTTTGGGCAAAGTCACTTAATCTCTTTAAGCCTCAAATTTCTTATCTGTAAAATGGGGTGGATACCAAGATCTGTCCTATCAGAGTTTTAGATTCAGAACATCAAGGTGAGTAACATCTGGTGTCATACAGGTAAATTCTAGAGTTTACCACAATATAATTTTATGGCACACTCCTGACAAAAACCAAAGTGGTCTACAGACTGGGAGGGAGGGAAGGGAGGTTTTTTCTGAAGTGACATTGTCGGCCCTTGGAACCATGGAGTGTTTTGACAGATTTTATGCATTTGGCTAGCCAGAAAGTGAAAAGAGAGAATAAGAAAAAAAAAAAAAAAAAAAAAAAAAAAACTCATGGGAAGTTTGGGCTCCGGCCAAGAAGTAGTACTATATAACCACTTTGCTCTCTTCCTGTTGTCTGGAGTTAACCCTACAGACATACCAAGGTTCAGTTTTCTTTGAAATGTAGTCTTTCACGATGCCCATCAGAAAGTGGAAAAAAAACAAAGAGTGTGAATAGATAGCGTCAAATGAACCACAAAAGTCTCCTGAAAGGATAAAACAACTAAATAAGTGTGGCAACCAGAAATATTTCGTATATACAGAGTTTAATGTCAAAATCATAGATCATAAGTGTTATTCTCATTCTATGATCCCTGAATGCCTAGATGTTGATTATGCTACCAACAGGTATCTTCAAGTTATCATTTAAAGGGGTGCCTGGGTGGCTCAGTTATTAAGTGTCTGCCTTCGGCTCAGGTCATGGTCCCAGGGTCCTTGTATCGAGCCCTGCACCAGGTCCCTATTCGGCTGGAAGCCTGCTCTTCCCTGTCCCACTCCCCCTGTCTGTGTTCCTTAACTCACTGTCTCTCTCTCTGTCAAATAAATAAAATGTTAAAAACAAAAAAACAACAAAAAAAGAAAGTTTGTGGTTACTAATTAAAAAAAATACAACAAAAAGCATAGGACAGCATTTCTCAAACAATTATTTAAATAAAGCAATTTAATATCATTTAAAAATTACTGCTTTCATCACATACTCAGCTATATTTGTCTTTGATTAATGTAAAATCAGGGAGTTACATATATTTTTCTCATATACATTTGTTTGGTTTACAAAATCAACTATGGAATCCCTTGAAGAAAGTACTAAAATAACTGGCAAAATAATAGTGAATGATTATTTTAGATGTAATCTTTAGATCATTAGACTGAGCATGTAGGACATGAATTTTTTTTTAGGAAATCAAATTTGAATAAAGTCAGAGATCTTTTGTGAGTGGCCTTTCACAATTTACTCTAGCCATGGCCTCTAAAGTTTGATTGAAGTTATTAGGTGGATCTGTTAGTATTCCAGAAATAGGCATATTCTTGATCATCATGACTTAAACACTGACCATACGACCCTTTCTCCAAAGCCAGCAGGTACATGAATTCACTGTTGGGTTCTGCAGCTGGGTCTACGAATATGAGATGTGAAAGCACTAAAATCCTAGAGAAAAACACAGACAGTAACCTCATTGACATTGGCCATAGCAACTTCTTACAGATATGTCTGAGATGGGGGAAACAAAAGCAAAAGTAAACTATTGGGACTTCATCAAAATAAAAAAACTTCTGCACAACAAAAGAAACAATCAACAAAACCGAAAGGCAACTTACAGAATGGGAGAAGATATTTGCAAAAGACATATCTGATAAAGGGTTAGTATCCAAAATACATAAAGAACTTATAAAACTCAACACCCAGAAAACAAATGATCCAATTTAAAAAATGGGCAGAAGTCAGGAATAGACATGTTTTCCAAAGAAGACATACAGATGGCCAATAGAATATGAAAAGATGCTCTACATCACTCATTATGAGAGGAATACAAATCAAAACTACAATGAGATATCACTTTACATCTGTCAGAATGGCTAAAATCAACAACACAAGAAACAACAGGTGTTGGTGATGATGTGGAGAAAATCCACTGTTAATGCAGATTGGTGCAGATACCAGAAAACAGTTTGGGGTTCCTCAAAAAGTTGAAATAGAGCTACCCTACAATCCAGCAATTGCACTACTAGGTATTTACCTAAAGAATACAAAATACTGATTCAGAGAGATACGTGCACCACAATGTTTATAGCTGCCTCATCTCCAGTAGCCAAATTATGGAAACAGCCCAAGTGTCCATTGACTGATGAATAGTTAAAGAACATGTGATATATAATATAATGTAATATAATGTAATATAATATAATATAATTTAATATAATATATAAAATTGTATGTGATATGTAATTATAAGCAATAATTATATAAAATATAATACAATATATATTATATATAAAATCAATGCCTCTGTGACCATTAGAATTGTTTTATACTTCTTTTTAATTTTTAATCTCGATCAAATTAGTTGCAAAAATTAAAAGCCAGGCAATTTCATAGGGAAAACAAAACAAAACAAAAGATTTCTGGCTTCTTTTGAAAAATGGGATAATCTAACAATTATGTGTCAACATTTCTGGAGCCAAATGGCAGGGGCAGATCTTATGGAAATGTGCCCTCTCCAATGCACCTTATGACACACCACTCTCTGATTATTTGACACTGGAGTCCAGCATCAGCAAACACTTTTATTTCCCTGGTCTAATCTACTAACATGTCACTTTCTTGGTCCCTGAAGTCTTTGTGACTTCATTCTCTAAGGCCTACTTTAGTCTCTGAGACACTGTAGTATGCCTTCAAGACAGATAAGGGGTTTAAAAACTTGGTGTTTTATTTTCCAACTCTGTGGTTTTATGAGAGTAAATTTAACTCTCAGATACTTCATCTGTAAAATACATGTGATTGATTTTATTTTATAAAGTTGTTTCTCTGATTACCTAACATGTGAAGAAAGTTGCACCTATCCTGATTCATGGGAGACACTCCATAAATAAATTCTATCTCTTTTCCAAAATTCCCTTATTTTAATTGGTAAATATCCTAAAAGGATCTGTTGAGTTGCTGCAATTTTCAAAACTGCTTAACATTTCAGCCATGATTCTATTCTAACTGACTGGTTCAAAAATAATTATAATAATAATAATAAAAGCCAACATTTATCAAGTGCTGGTAGAAGCTTTTTTAAACACAGAAACACTTTTGAAATATTAAATTATGTACTTGCTTTTACATGTAATAGAAAAATATATAATACATCTATTTTTTAATTTTCCTAATATTTTTGCATTGCAGCAGGGAAAGTGATTGGGGGGAGTTGAGTCCATTTAAAGAAAAGGTCTCATAAATAAATGTATGACAGATCTGCACTTGGATATTATGTTGATTATCATCTAATACCTAATCCTTCAGAAATACCAACGTAGGTGGTTGATACCTGACTAGTCTATCATCACTTTTAGAGCTCAATTTCTTAGCCTCAACAGGTGCTAACACAAAGAGGTGTCACATGTCCAATACTCACTTGCTAATGGCCAGGCTGTCATTGTTTTAGCCTCTCAGTTGTAAGCATATTTCTTTCATGGCCTTTCTTTGGTCAGTGCTTCTTCACATTGAGAACTCTACCTGCACGGCACACCTGTTTCTGGCAGGAGACAGGTGGCTGAAAAAGGCAAATGGGCCTAGTTCCTATGACATTTTATTACACAATGAATAGTGCAAACAAAATCCTTTATGGCTCATGAAGTCTTGCTAATAAGGCAGATGTCCTCTGTGCAGTTCCTTGGGGCCTAAAATGCAAATATTGATGTGCTGATAATCACTGGACCCTAGTTTCAGTAATTGTTTCTATCTTCATTATTCTCTATTATTCTCCATAAGAAATCCATTCTCAGCTAAGAAATCTGATGCACAGACTCCAACTGATATCAAAGGTTTAATGGTCTTGCCATCAATAAATTGAATTAAATCTCCCCTTAGCACTAATGATTCTTCCAACGGGGCAACACATAATAAGACCATGGCAATAGAACACTGGGTGATGATTCTTAGAGACTGAAACTTAACATCATGGCTAATTGGTCATTGCTATCTGTTCTTTTAGGCATATTGGTTATGTCTGCTCATAAATATCCCAATTCTAGTTCACTTGCTTGAAGAGAAAGTCTTTAATGGCTGTAGGACACATCATTAAACTATACAATAGGGTACAATCTTTCAGCTTAGACAATGCTAAAGAGCATATTGTGCCAAATGGTCTAATAAAAAAGGTAGCCACGCTCCCACTCGGTGACATTAAACACACACACAAAAAAACAAGTTCTAACAATGCAAATATCCACATTCTTGTCTTTTGCCAATCTTAATTACAAGCGTTTTGCTTTTGCTTTTAGTTTTTCCTTAATTTTCCAGTGGTTTCTTAAATTATAGCCTACTAAAACTAATACTGTCTCCTCAGCCTATTGTTTAATAATTATACATAACTGTCTGTATTAAAAAAACAAAAACAAAACCAAAAACTAGTTGGAAAGAGTAACTGGAAGAAGAAATGGAAAAGCTGGTCTCCAGGAATGATGTGTAAGTTTGCTGCCATCTATAGGCTGACAGTAACTAATGTTCATGGTCAAAATGAATCTTGAAGATCAGGCTCACCTACATTGTTAATATAGGATCAGGTGTTTCCTGACAATTAAGAATCCAGGAAGTTTGGGGAGAATATCTGCTCAATATCACTTTGCTTAATTTCTCCCTTCATCATAGTTGAGATTTTTACTTGGTATGAAGACATATGAATCAAAAGTAAAGTAGTTAGGAGTCAAAATTACAAGTGTAAAGTAATATTAGGATAAGCAATTCTTTTAACAAAATGTGTGTTTTCAGTTAGTTGCCTATTAGTATTTTTTTTTAAAGAAGCAGGAGTGGAAATTAAATATTAGGATCAATTTATGGCATTCACTTGAGATGGATTTGGAAGCCATATATAATCTACCCTTGGCCATTCTACATTCTCTAGCCAGTAATAAATTCTCTCCTTTACTTTATATACCAACTTTATATCCCCTAAAAATCTGAGTCATTCTTAGTATTTACAACCACAAAATAAGAGGTGAATTTTCAAAACACCCCTTTCAAATAGTGTGCATACATTTATTCAGACATTTTTCTTTTTGCCATAAATAACCAAGCCTCTGTGAATTGGGATTTTCACATAAGCTTTGACCTATACAGGTTTTGCAAACTATTCTTCCTTCATCCCTCTTCTGTTTCTGGACTTAAGAACCAGAGTGGGACCCTACGCAGAGACCCCAGGAGCAATGCCTGGGGGAGAGAAGACCAAGTTGGCCATGGCCCAGATAGTATTTCTTCAAATGTGCAGAACACAATGAAACTTGGACAAGGCAGAGCTACAGGCTCCGCTAGAGGCTTGCTGAGGGGACCGGCAGCAGTTGCTACCACAGGTGGCATCCCAGAGGAAAAACACAAATCAGTTGCTAATCATTCTATTTCACTCCTGCTGTTAACATATGTTGTCGGGGAGTCTCTCTCAGCACTGTCGTACTGCCATGGATTAGAAATGCCGATGTTTAAAGCTTATCTTTTTAGCTAGATTGTCAACTACAACTGAAGTATCATGGCTTTGTGCCTCTCACAATCAGACTTACAATGCCTTGAGTTTATTAAAAATAATAAGTGGTTATTGAAGAGTAAGAAACCGGAGAAGTACAAAACCACCACTGTGAGTTAAAATCAAACACTGACATTTAAACATCTTAGAGAACCAGAAATGGATTCTCCCAATCTATCTCCCTCAGCCTGAGCAAAAGAAGAAAATATTCCCACTTTTGCCAATTAAGAGGCTGTACCTACCCAATTCTTATTTTTATCTGAATACATCTTCTCTACGTTACTTTCCCTGGGCATTTAGAACCTGCCTTATTCCTATGGAATATGGTAACAAAAATTACAAATGCCAATGATTTATTATATTCCTAGGACTATGACTAGTTCTAAATACACAGAATGGAAACCTGGAAGTATATTTTACTCAATCCAATTCAGTCTATATTCCATGCATGAGTGTTCCTGAATCCCATAGTCACATTGTGCCCTTGACTCTTCCTGATGCTATCCTATATGATGCCATCCTAGAAAGATAGTAGACCTAGAAATCAGAAGACTTTGTTCTAATGTTGGTTCTTCTGCTTACTAAATATGGAAAGAGTAGATTACTTACATTTTTGTGCCTGGGTGGCTCATTTGGTTAAGAGTCAGACTCTTGATTCCAGCTCAGGTTATGATCTCAGGGTCCTAGGATTGAGACTCACATCAGGCTCCCTGCTCAGCAGGAAGTCTGCTTGAGGACTCTCCCTGTCCATCTGCTTCCTGCTACCTCATTCAAATAAATAAATAAATCTATTTTAAAAATTACTTACTTTTTGATAAGGCTGTTTCCCAGTATATATAAGGGAAAGAATAATTTTTCAATGTTCTTGAAATGTTCATGTATGTTCATGTATGTGGAAGCCATGTGTAAATTATAAATTCCCATGGAAGCAGGTCAGAAGCCATTATTGCTACCAAACGAATACTGGGGTGGAGTATGAGGGCCACTCCCCTTCCAGGGCCAACGGAGCATCCCCTCTCCCAGAGTCTTCCTGGACTGCATTAGCCTAAGTCAGTACGTGTGACACTGGAATTCACTTCCAGCCTGTACTGTCTTTAATATTCCCTGATTTGTTTCAAGTACTCCAGTGTTCCTGGACTTGCTTATTGAGGTCAAGGAGTTTTTCCTAAGAAAGCACCTCTTCTCTGTCATGTCCACATATACCATAGTTAATGGAAAACCCAATACAAATTCAGGGTAAATATAAGTGCACAACCTTAAAAGAATCTCCAGGCCGCATCACATCCTTCTCCTGGGCCACCTCAAAATCACGTGGCTCCACCTTTTCCTCCAACTGCAGGTGCAGGAACCAGTTTCTCGCAGCCTGCCAATGACCTCTGCACAGGAAGGTTCAAAATTTGCCCAAGGCCAGTGAAATAGCTCTTACCTGCTGCCCTGGGGCTTCTCTTATACCTTGGCAGCTAAAGTGTGTGTGTGTGTGTGTGTGTGTGTGTGTGTGTGTGTGTGTGTGTGTGTGCATGCATGCACACATGCATGTGCTTGTGCAGATGTACACTTGGGATGGAAGTCAATGTTCATGGGGCCATTTTTAACCCATGTAGTGAGAACAAGCAGACAAGTGTTTTCCCTTTTTGTTCCTGGGGGGATGTTCTGAACTGTATTTCCTGAGGCTTCTCAGAGTGACCAAGACCCTTCAGGAACGAGCAGCTCATGGGAGTGACCAGGCAATGGATAACACCTTCCTTTGTCCTTTTTTCCTTCCATGTTTTACTCACACTGCTCAGTATTCCTGCCATCTAGGATTATATTCCCAAACAACTTAAGTATTAGTTTCTTTTTCAGGCTTGTTTTCAGGGAATCCTGGTTAAAAGACCATTTCTAAAACATCAGCAAGATTTGACATCAGAATGTCTTAGACCTTGAAGGTCCCTGTGTGGCTCAGTCGGTTAAGCTTCCAACTTTTGATTTCAGCTCAGGGTCATGGGATCCAGTCCTGCAGTGAGCCTCACATCAGGCTCCATGCTCAGTGTGAAGTCTGCTTGAGATTCTCTCTCTCCCTCTCCTTCTGTCCCTCCCCTTGCTCACTCTCCCTCTCTCAAATAAATAAATAAAATCTTTTAGAAAATAATATCTTAGACCTTAGTGAAGTATATTGAACCTTCTTTTTCTCTGTTTCATGCCTTTCAATTCTGATATTGACCCTGTGTCATATTACAGAATGAATGCCTAATTGTCAGGGAAATTAAGGCCGGGTTTTAAAATGTATGGACAGGGGCACCTGGGTGGCTCAGGGGGTTAAAGCCTCTGCCTTCGGCTCAGGTCATGATCTCAGGGTCCTGGGATCGAGCCCCACATCAGGCTCTCAGCTCGGCAGGGAGCCTGCTTCCCCCCTCCCTCTGCCTGCCTCTTTGCCTACTTGTGATCTCTCTCTGTCAAATAAATAAATAAAATCTTAAAAAAAAAAAGAAAAAGAAAGTTATAGACAGGTTAGGTACTCCCTTCAGGCTTAAATTGTGCTAAAACATTGGCCTGACCCTGAAAATTCAGATTTTGGACAGTCAGTCAAACAGCCCTGGTAAGTGTCATCCGACCTCATGAGCTCAGTCCACTGACAGCATGAAATGATGGCATGGTCTCCTTCCACAGTAGCAACACAGTGTTTCACCTGAAGCCTTTGCAGGAATTGAACAGTGGTCTGTTAAAAGAAAAAAAAAAAAAAAAAAAGGCTCAGTAAACCTTGGAAGTGTTCAACTGTTTATGTACCTCCACCCTCATCCTGTCCCACAAAATAAAGACAATCTGTGCCTATCATGGGACTAACTCCACGAGGATTGTAGCAGAATGAACCAGAATTCCTAATTCAGATTTCACATTCGGATCCTCCCATTCTAGCTTCCTGAGCCTTCCCCGATGTTTACGGAAGCCTAAGAGCTAACCTCCAGCAGTTGGTGCCTTCCTCAATAGGACTTGTAATAATGCCAATGGCTATAACCTGAATAACCAGAATATGTCATGTATCAGGAACTTACATTTTATATCACTAGGAAAACATCAATCTGAAAAGGCTACTTAGTGTCTGATTCCCACTGGGAAGACATTCTGGAAAAAACACAGTGATGGAGACAGTAAAAAGATCAAGGGTTGTGGGGGGGAGGATGGATAGGTGGATCTTAGAATTTTGAGGGCAGTGAAACTACTCGGTATGATACTGCGGTAATGGACACATGTCATTTATACAAACCCATAGAGTGTGCAACGCCAAAAGTGAACTCTAATGCAAACTAGAGACTTTCAGTGATGATGATGCATCCGTGTAGGTCCATCAATTGTAACACAGGTACCATTCTGGTGGGGGGGGGTGCTGATGAGGGTGAGGCTGTATATATGTGGGGACGGGGAAGATAGTGGAAATCTCTGTTCTTCCCTCTCAGTTTTGCTGTGAACTTAAAACTGTTCTAAAAAAATTAAGTCCTTATAAAAAATAGTTAAAAAGAAAACAACATTTAAGCCAGCTATCATTCATTCCCTGCCCCTTTGCCACATCACCACGAGCGAGAGAATAAGACTCTGCACCTCCGAATCCATGAGCAGCAACCCCGAAGTCATCAAAATGGAGAATGCCAAGTCAGGATTTAAACCCAGGTGTTTTTGTTTGTTTGTTTGTTTGTTTGTTTCTTTGTTGTTGCTGTTGTTTTATATTAATGACACCCTGTAGGTAGGGGATGAAAAGACTTTTCCTTCCCTCGTACTCCTCTTTCTACCTATCCCTAGACCCTTGAGAAGGGAACCGAGGCCAGCCTAAAATCATCTCTCACACAGCCAATCAGTCTTCCAAACGATCAGATGCCATTTTCCTTCCAAGCCACCTTAAGTTCCTCAGGTCCTGCACACCAAGCATTGGTTAAGCACTGCTTGCTACTGAACGGCTGGGAGAGATGGAGGGCAGGGGGAGAGGGTGGTATTCTGATTTCCCTCCTATCACCCTTCTTTCTCTTGCATGGTGATACTGTTTGTCAAAAAGTGTGTCTCCTCTGAAGGGGAGTTCTGCTAGTACTTGATCTGTTTTGTTAGCAGACTGTCTGTATCCCACCCAGTACAGGCTCCATTTGAGCTTAGCAAGACTCTAAGCCCAGCTGGCAACCTCCGGGTTACCACAAAAACAACGCCCAGGCCATGGCTCTTCCCCAAGAAGCTGTCAATCAGAATGCCAGAGGAGATGGAGTTCAAGTGACAGTGTGTGGTCATCTACCCCTATTTAGATACAAGTTAAGTAACTCAGTAGCCAAAGACAAATGAATCTCCACCCTTCCTCCACTCTTTGCTCAGACAGTGAAGAAAAATCTCATATTTTATACCAGTCATTTTTCAACTATACGTAATGTACATAAGAATCACCATTGATGTTTATTTAAAATGAAGTTTCCTCAGCCATATCCTAAGTGATTTTTACTCACAGCATCCAGGATGAAGTCCTAGAAATTTGCATATTAAAACACGATCCTGATACAGATGATTTGAAAACTACTTACAGGAAACACTGATTTATAGATGTGTTACTAGAGACCCCAAGTCTGAAGATATTTGTTATGAGCTGAACTGTGTCTTCCAGAATTCATATGTTGATTCCTAACTCCCAGTACCTCAGAATGTGAGGAAATAGAGCCTTTAATATTTGGAAATAGAGCCTTTAAAACCGTGACTGAGTGAAAATAAAGCCCTTATATCCAATCTGACTGGTATCCTTGTAAGAAAATGAGATTAGGACACACAAAGAGACATCAGGGATGTGTGTGGGAGGAGGAAAGATTACAGGAGGACACAACCAGAGAGAAGGTGGCCACCTGCACACCAAAGAAAGAGGCCCCAGAAGAAATCAAAGTTGCTGATACCTTGATTCTACAAGGCTAGCCCCCAGAACTACGAGAAAATAACTTTTGGCTAAGGCACCCAGACTGTGGAATTTTGTTATGGCATCCCTAGCAAACCAATAGAGCATTAGGTACACCTATGGGTATGAAGCAGGCTCCCAAAACAGCAAATATGGCAAAATATTTATTACAGAGGCTAACAGTCAGCAATTTTGTTTTGTGTCCTTCTTACATGGCCCGTACCACACGTACTACACTACTGACTCAGAAAGTCTAAGAATGATTCCAAAAGAGCATGGCACAAGTTATATAAACTAAAATGAAAGAGGCTGAACGCCAGAAAAATTATTTTATACGATGAATTAGATGTCATTTGTGGGAGCTGAGAAGAGATTCAGGGCCTCTCTGGAATATTCATGGAAAGACCAGGAGGATGGCAGGCTTCAGGTAACATTCCAGATGGAGACAGATGGGACTGCCCAATAGACAGAGAAAAGTATGGGAGCAATGGGTTGACACGGTCAGACTCAAGTTTGCAGAGATGTTTTCTATCACACAACGTAATGATATTCTCAGCCCTTTCCCAGCCTATTCATCATTTTGTTTAGTGACTCAGGTAAGGTTAGGTGATCACTAGGACAGATGTTAATTACAAAGCAATCACGATGTAAGAAAAAAAAAACTGGAAAATGGGCTGAATTTCATAAAATGAATGAAAACTCTTGCTTTGGGGGCCAAAAACAATTACTAGAAAATTGCTCTCTTTCTAAGAAATTTTAACCAGTAACCCTTAATTTTATCCCTTTAATGATATTAAGTATATGGTAAGTAAAATGCATCAGGCTTACTTCAGGACCAGAACTCTAATTAGTTTAGTTAATTTGGGGCGTGTGGGTGGCTAAGTGGGTTAAAACCTCTGCCTTCGGCTCAGGTCATGATCCCAGGGTCCTGGGGATCGAGCCCCACATCGGGCTTTCTGCTCAGCAGGGAGCCTGCTTCCCTTCCTCTCTCTTTCTGCCTGCCTCTCTGCCTACTTGTGATCTCTGTCTGTCAAATAAATAAATAAAATCTTTAAAAAAATTTAGTTAATTTGGTACACAGAACTAAAATTGTTGGATATAAAACTATGTGAACATTAGAAGCACACAACCTAAAAATGCCTGAGGAGAACCATACATATTCATTGGTTTGGCCCAACCACCATGTGTGGTAAAACCTGTTTATTGGTTTGGTTTTAATAGGTAAATGTATGCAACCCTGACTGTTATTTCCTAATGCATTCAATGAATTTGTAGGTGGGTTGAATAGTGAGATTGCATATGATTGGTAGGGTAACAATGCCTGCTATTAAAAACGTTTCATCAAAACGTTAAATGTCTTGACTCCATAGAGGTTTTTCTTCTCTCTCATACAGTCTGCTTATGCAGCTAGTCTTGGTCAGTGGGGCTGTTCTGCAGATGATGCTATGATGATGTCAGTTCTTTCCATTCTCTGCCTCCCTCTCAGGCCCCTAGAATTTCAATGTTTTTTGCATCCCCCTGGGGAAAGGACATGCAACATGGAGGAAGTATATCTACCTCATAAATATATTGGCATAAAAATGAAACACATCACCCTCTCTCATATTCCACAGATAAGAACTAAACACTTGGCCTCATGTCAATGCAAGGCAGGCTGGGAAACATCCCTGATAATGTGGCCACTTTCCAACAAAAACTATAAAAACAGGAGCACAAATTTTGATGTACAACTGTCTTTGTCACGAGTCTCAACTTAATCCTTCAGCCAGGATAGTGAATTTTGATCGCAGTGATTCATATCCCATAAGAATAAAAAACAACCAAGAAGGAAATATGAAAAATGCAAATTGTAATCATTTTCGGACTGGAAAGCTATTTTCATCTTGGGAAAATCATTTGAATTTACATAGAGGGTCTTGTCCTTTTTGATGACAGGGAAGTTTTTTGTTTTTTTTTTCCCCCTTCTGAAACATGATTTCTCTTGAATACTAAACAGAGACTAGGGGTTAATAGTTGTGTAAGAGCAGAGTATCTGGAAAAGCTGTTGCCATGCCAATGGAATTCACATTATTAATAACTTTTATTTATTTTTTCTCTTTCCAAACAGGTGAAATTTAAGAAGCTTAAAATAACCTCTATAATGTCAAAAAACTAGATTTTCATTAGGATCATAAGTAGTAATATTTCCACCATGTGAAAATGATTAAAAATAAAGAAATAAAATGTCCCTATAGTCAGCTTAGATGCACACTAATTTTATTTTACCCCGAATACCTTGCTTTTAAACATACATGTGTGGAATAGTAGTTCATATGTAGGTCACTCTCCGCATATCAAATATATTAAGTGCATATTGTCAGTGTCATTTCAAGTAAGGAAGAATAAAGTGAAACAAAATAGCAATAATGACAGTGTTCAGAACACTGGCAGTGGATGCAATTTAATCCAGAACATTGGGAGAAGTGTTAATTTCAGGCAAGGTATCTTAATTAAAACATTCTTATATATATGTGGTCCCTATGTACTAAATTATAGTACTCTTTTTAAAATTAATTAATTAATTAATTAATTAGAAAGGGGAGAGGTAGAGAGAGGAAAAGAGTTGAAATCAAGAATCAGATTCTTAATAGACTGAGCCACCCGGGCACCCCTGTAGTATTCTTGCTCCAACTGGAGGCTCCAAAATGCTAAGGATATTGCTGTTCCTACTTACCTCAAGGAAAAAAAAAAAAAGTCAAATTTCTCAACAATATATTAATGGTCTCAGACCATAAAACTCTCATTTTGCTGCCTAACATTTCCCTCCATAGTTCATCCCCAACTTCCTTCACAACATATGAGAATCTGTGTTTTCAAAATTTTAATTCAAAGGAATAGGAAGAGAGGAAGGACCATAGTCTTCATTATAAAGACTCTCATTTTCAGTTTTGCATTCTTTATTGTGTGGAACTGAGGGAGAAAACATAGGTGATAGAATGGCAGTTTCTGAACTTTGTGGAATACCACCCCCTTACAAAGTTAATAGATAGCATACAAAAAGTTCTTCTTTCAAATGTTTAGGGTTTAGTACTTTAAGCAAAGTTAGTTTTGTGTTTCTCTTTATTTTCCTAACACCGAAACGTCCCATAGCTTGCAATTACCAATATGGCTTCTGACCCTCAAGAGAAGATACAGAATATGTGGGGGTTTCCCAAACTTATTTTGAATGGAACCCTGTTTTCCAGACATTTGAGAAGATTAATGTTCCTTTGAACATTTTCTGGGAAATGCTAAATCAAACTCTCACACAGTCTCTCAGGGATCTCTTTAATAGATATAATCCCTAGCAACCCATAAATTCTTTTCTCTGTTATTGGCTTGTTTTTAACCTGAGCCCTACTTTTAAATATTAAGCTATTTTTTTTAACACAATTCCTTTTTATCTATGGCTCCTATATTTTATGTCAGTGACTTTTTTCATAAAAACTAGTTGACTAAAACACACTTTGCCCCTCATAAAAAGAATCTTTGCAGAGATAGAACAGCAGAGAACATGACCTACTTGGTTTCTAGTACCATCATGACTCCTTTGTTTCAATGACTAAAAGTTTGGTGAAAAGCAAGATATTATCCTTCCAATGGAAGTTGCACAGGATTAAGACTAGGAGTTCTCTGATATTCGGTTCAAAACAGGAGAGAAAGAACATTACATGACATAATACGAAAGTGATCTTTCTCAGAAATCCTTTATTTTAATAGTTTATTTTTTATATCACTTTAGACTTACAGGAGAGTTTCAAAAATAGCACAGAGAATGTCATGTGCTCTACACGCAGTTTTTCTTATGTGAATATTTTACAAAACCATAAAATTTTTATCAAAACTAAGAAATTAACGTAGAACAACACTGTCAGCTAAAGTACAGAACTTACTTGCATCCCACCAGTTTTTTCCACTTATATATTCTGTTTCAGGATGCAATCCGAGATCCAACATTGTAGTGACTTGTCACATCCCCTGTAACCTGTGACAAGTCCTCAGTCTTTCCTTGTCTTTTATGACCTTGACATTGAAGAACAGTGGTCAGTTATTTTTGCAACATGTCCCTCGATTTGGATTTGTCTGATGTTTTCTCATCATTTGGTTAAGGTTATCTGTTATTATTTTTTAAAATTTGTTTATTTTAATACACATATAATGTATTTTTATCCCCAGGGGTACAGGTCTGTGAATCGCCAGGTTTACACACTTCACAGCACTCACCATAGCACATACCCTCCCCAATGTATCTGTTATTTTTTAAAGATTAATTTATTTATTTGTGAGAGAAAGAGAGCATGCTAACACAAGTTGGAGGAGGGGCAGACAAGAAAATCTCAGACAGGCTCCCTGCTGAGTGGGACTTAGGGCTTGATCACACTGCCCATGAGATCATGACCCATGAGATCACCATGTGAACAGAAACCAAGAGTAAGACACTTAACAGACAGAGCCAACCAGGTGCCCCGAGGTGATGCATTATTGAAAAGGATGCCACGGAGGTGACATGACCTTTTCAGTGCATTATAACAAAGAATTAACAACGTGGATTATTGTTGCAATGATGTCAATCTTGACTACTTGGTTAAGATGGTATTTTCTAGGATTCTCCATTGGACATTTACTAATTTTCCTTTGTAATTACTAAATATTTTGGAGGAGATACTTGGAGACTATGCAAATATCCCTTTCTCTGCTTAAACTTTTACTTACTCATTTCAATGCCCATTAGTCTGTGGAAATTATTACTATGGTGTTCTAATAGTAATTTTCTAATTTCTTCAAACTTTCCATAGTTATTCTTTGAAATTCTCCTGTGAGGAAGAGTTGTTGTTTCTCTTTCATTTATTTCTTCAGTTATTAATTTATATCAATATGAATTCATGGATATTTAATTCTTTGGGTTATAATTCAATATTACAGTATTTATTATGCTGTTCAAGTTGTTCCAAGCAGAAGCTTTTAATAAGCACTAATTAAAGGCAATTATGTCACCCTTTATGGAGTGTTTTAGAGCTCTGTATATATAATAGATCAAATCCAGGGAAGTTGGTGGTAGGGATAGAAATTATTTGTTCTGGAAGCCCTTCCACTGCTTTGGTTGAATTGTTGCATGCTATGGAGACAATTGCATGCATATTGGCATGGTGTTCTGTGGTCTTTCTTGACCCTGTTGATCTCTGAAGCCAGATGAGCTGACCGTTCTTGAAAGTCATTATCAACAGTTGCAGTTCTATGTGCATATGAGCACTTGACTTAAATGCTGGTCATTGTTGAATGCTGGTCATCTAGTAGACCAGTAAAAGGTTCTCTTCTCTGGATACAGCAGTTGTCCTTCTTCCTGCACTTGTATGCTCTATCTAGCAAATTAAATGGACATAGTCTTAAGGACAAATAGCCTTTACTTGCTCATCTCAAATGCCTTCTCTTATCCATCAAAGAGAAGTAGAGCCCCATTTACACCAGAAAGACTTTTCTTTGAGTATCAAGGAATTGTGAATCTGAAACATGCATTTTCATTTAATGTTAGAGCTGAGAATCATCAATGAAATCAGAAATTTAGCTAACTCTGCTGAAGCAGACTTTTGAGGAGGGATGTTTTTGAGTATTGCTGTAAGTTCAGGGAGGGAAAACCAGTTTCCTTTCTTCTTTGTTTTTCTTTTTATTATTTAAAAGTTTTAGTAATTGTTCACCACTGTAGATAGGAAAAATACAAAAAGGCAACTTCTCAGAAACTCTGAGTAATTTTATCAAAAGTGGTGCCTTGTTCTGATGGAACAGGAGTAATCATATATGCAGGACAATATTCTTACTATGTGTTAATTAATGTAATCCCCTAACAACTCATGATACATAGGGTATTGTTATACTCATCTTACAGATGAGGAAATAGAGATCAAAAAGTCAACCAAATTGCTCCTGGTCATAGAGCTATGGGTAGTGGGTGGATATAGCTTTGAGCCAGGGGTCAGGCTCCACAGACCATATCTTAACTTTTGACCACATAATACATCTCAGCTCTTACCAGCTGTGCAGCTTGGACAAACTTCTTCAATGAACCTTTGATATGATTTGTGAAATGAGGATAGTAATGTCTGTTTTTCAGAGTTCTACCAAGTATGGATAATGTATGTAGAAGGTTTAGTCCAGTAACCATAACATTTTAGATATTAAATAGTGTATCTTTTAGATTCTGTACTCTTAATCACTAACATAATTTTTAATCATCAATATATGGCATTTGCTGTATTTTTTCCTGATTTTTTCTGTCTTGCATTTCCTTGGCTTCTTCCCCCTCCCACTAACACTGCTATTTCTTAAATTGGTAGTAATTGTTATCTTATTAAGAAATAAAAGGCAGAAAATGAAAAGAAGGAAAGTTAATTTTCTCATTTTTTACATATCACCTGACAAATGTCTGTTCTAAGTGAATATATATACAGATATATTTCCACTCTTTTAATCTTTATAAAATTCCTAAGTGTTAGATACCATTTTTATTTTCCATTGAAAAAAAAGACAAGTAACTGTCACACACTAGCTAGTAAGTAGCAGAATCAGACTTTGAATTAAGGAAATCTGGTTCTAAAGTCTGCTACTAACCACAAAGGTTTGATCACCTTAGCCTGAACTTTGTATATTCAGTTCTTGAGGTCCCAAAAACTACCTCTGTGACTGTGATGGGTTATAGGTTAGAGGAGTGTCCTTGTCAATGAGACTCCTTTTTTGCAATTTAGAATCCAGCTGGTTTACTCATCCATTCAGTCATTTCGCATTTACAGAGAATTTACTGTGGTCCTGTGCTGAATGCTGAGGAAGGGAAGGACTGGGGAGAGAATACAAAAATGAGTAAGTCAAGATCCTCATCTTTCAAGAGGGAGTCTCGCAATTTTTAAAAGCCATTCCAACTGCTGCTCTTGAAAATTCTTTGAGGTGTGAGTCAAGAACGCTGTGAGGCGATACCCTACCATGAAGCAGGAAGTAGGTAAGGCTTCATGGAGAAGAAGGTCAGATGTCATCTGAGTGTTGCAGGCTGAACAGAGAAGAATCAGCCTGTGTAGAGGTAGGAGCAGCAAGTCAATCAAAGCACAAAATTTCATGGCGTATTAAGGGAACTGTGGGAAGCTGGAAGTGGCTGGAGTTAAAAGTACTTGGTAAAAGAAGATAGCAGTAGGGGGAGGGTAGAACAAGGGAAAATAAAGCTGAAGATGAGACAGCATTCAGCAGATCTCAAAGAGCCATGCACTAGAATCTGGAGTTTGCCTTCTTCAGTGACTGGGAGCCATTGCTGGTCAAAGAAGAGATACCGGGTAGAAACAGACCCGGACTGGGTATCAGCACACATTTGCTTTGTGCCTGGCTTGGTGATAAGTCTGCTCTGTGACATTGGGTGGAGAAGTGCTCCTGTCAGGATTTCAGTTATCCATCAGCAAAGAGAAGACCGAGGCTCATATTACTTCTAGAAACCCTTCCAGCTCTAAAAGAGTATCTATTTCCATAATTATCCCATTTGTGGTCTTTGTATAGGAAGTGGTCTAAAACACACTGGGAAATAAAAAGCACCACTGATCCCAACCAAAGAGGCCAGGAATTTTCCGAGGTAATTGGTAGCATCCGTCACCGAGCATCAGCATGAAGGCTCCCGGGCATGGGTTCTACTGCTGCTGCTCAGGCCGGAACACCTCTGTTCTGCTCAAGATTTAACCCTTGCATTTCTGCAAATTGCTATCCTAATGCCTGTGGGGTTCATTATGGCAAGCTGATCTATCACAAGGATATTTGGCCCAGGGTGCCTTAATTCTTGGAGCAAGATTTTTATTTAGCCCTCAAGGTTCTTATGGGAAGAGGTAAAGCCAGAGCTGCCCTGTGTTTGGATGCCTAACACGGTTTTTAAAACTGGAGAGGAAAAAAAAAGAACCAAAACCTGTCACACTTTATTTGTGTATATGTTCATGTGGTAGCTATATCCATTTCTGCTCTGAAATGTCCTCATGCAATATATATGATCAGCAAATATTTATTTTCCAGTCAGAACATATTTAATAAACTGTTTTAGAGAACACACAAGTAACATACACGTGAGTGTGCACACACACACACACACACACACACACATTTGAGGCTAGATATAAAACTTCCTCTTTCCCAGGGAAAAGAAGTGAACTGAAATGTATCCCCTACCTGCAGCTCCCGGGCTGGATTCTGTTTTCTCTGAGGTCATGAAGAAGTAGGCATTTGTGGATTCAAATGTGTGTGAGACTTCCGCTGGTCTTTTCACTTTCTGTTCTTCTGGTGGAAAAAATCTTCCAGAAAGTGCGAAAATATCAGAGAATGCCAAGAAAAATGTCTTTCTGTTCAGTTCCCGTGAATTTGAGAGCAAGCATTAAGAAGGCCTCCCTCCTTGGGACACCAGATTCACAGAACAGAGGTCAAAGGTGAGCCTCCATGTGTAGTCAATTCAGAATATCCAGGCCCAGGCATCCTGGCCAGCCAGCTTTTGCTGTTCTGATCACCTCTTTGGGGAAAGCTCAAGGACTCTGATATCACCTCTCCTATTTCACTCACTGAGCACATTAGAGTGCTTTTCTGGTTATTCTACTGTTTCCATAGCTGTGGTCTTTTTTTTTTTTTTAATGTCCTATTTTCCTCCTTAAATCCTCTAGTTGACTTCCTGCCCTGACAGTGATGGAGACCTACATCCACAAAGTTCTTCAGTCCATCCCTCTGTACTGTCTCCTTTCCTTCATATCTTGTCCTGGAGTCCTTCTCATTTTCAGCCTGCTCTCACGTCTGCAGCCCTCTTTCAAAGTGATAGGTGCTTTGTACTTCACTTGTTCAGCCTGCTCTCACGTCTGGAGCCCTCTTTCAAAATGATGGGTGCTTTGTAAATTCATTAGTGAGGGTCCAGATTATTTTGGTTGCGTGGCTGGAAGGCTCATAAGAACCCTCAATCTTATTTTTCCTGCAGGTTATTCGGTAAAGGAGAACCAACTTTTTTTTGTCTTGCTTTATTTCAATCTTGCTCTGTTCCAGTAAGTTCTGGTAAAGGGAAGGTGTAATAATAAAATATCAAACTTCCTCAAAATTTTTCCTTGCACAAGTGGCAGAAATATATTGCCTCAATAATGTCCTTGGCTGAATATTTATTTTATTTCCTGAACAATCCGGAAATCTAGTGATTTCAAGTCCAAGATAAAGCCTCCCCCTCCCATGGCATCTCCAGAGCGCTGCCCCGCCCTCTGCTGCATACCCCACAGTGACTGCTGGTCTGGACCACAGCTCATGAGGTGTTTCCCTATCTCCTTCCCAGACTGAACTATGACTTCCTCCAGGCCAGGGTCTGTGCTTTATGTATGTAATGTGGCATCTAGAAAGCACTCAAGAGACCGACCGGCTGTGAGGATAAATGCATGAGGGGATAGGTTGACTGATGATCAATTCTCAGCGATAAGAATGTTCCCAGTTCCAGAGAAGAAGCTTCGTTATATTCACTTTGATTATGTGTGCCTTTCACTTCACTCTTCTTTTGAAAAGAGACAGGGATGAACTCCCAAAGTAGGTATATTCTTTTCTCCCCCAATAGAGGAAGGCCCCTGAAATAAGTGCCTGTACAATCTTAGAGCAAGATTTTTATTTAGTCCTCAAGGTTCTCACGGGAAGAGGTAAAGACAGAGCTGCCCTGTGTTTGGATGCCTAACATGGTTTGGGTGCCTAACCCTGCCTGCCCTCAGAATTCTAATTCATAGGAATGTCAGCCATTCACTCCATTTTGTTTTTGCTTTTTCGGCATCTGTTTGCACATCAAAATCAGGACTTTTCCTGGGATAACTTCAAAAAACAAAGAGAAAACTTTCTCCTTTGGATCTTGTTTAGATTCACTGTTCTCTCTCTGTTAGAAACCCATCCCCGGCAGATGTGAGCCTTTGCATGTGGTCAGTGCACGTGAAGCTATTCCTGACAACAAGATCTATGGATAAACAGGAGGGAAAGAGCAGTCAAAATTCTGCCTGTGCAGAAAGGGCCTGGGACCATCTATCTTACCCCTTTCCCTTCAAACACCTGCCTAGACCCTGACCATGGTTTCCAACAGGCATTTTTCTGTGTCAGTGTCTGACAATCTCCTTAGAACTCCTTGGCAAGGTAAGGAGGCTCACCTTGTTCTCTCAGATGGACACCTACATCTTCAATAAGCATTCAAGTCATTCTTGTGCAGCTAGTCCCCATCTATACTTGGAGCAACTCTGTTCTGTAAGGGAGCGGGAGGGAAGTCACCCCTTTTCTTTGGCCTCAATATCTTCATTCATCTTTCCACCACTTTGCTCAGGCACAAACTTCTTCAGAACCCATCACTCATTCATCTGAAGTCCTTTTGCTTCCTAGTCTCCATCCCTGCACCCCTTACCTTGATCCCTTCTCATCTGAGACTCTGGAAGGAATCCCATAACTCCTCAGGTCATTATTCCAAAAGAGGCATGTCTAACTTCCACGGTACTTCAGTGCTTTCTTGACCTATCTTTCTCATTCTTCCCCAGTGATACTCATCCAGATATTCACAGCTCTCCTCAGTTCTCACAGCACTTTTACAGAACCCCAATATTTCCAAGAACATACGGTTCATGAAATTTGAATCTCCTCACTTTCCCTTTTGTTCCCCCTCCAACGACTGAGAGAAACATTCCGTCATTCCCTCATCCTCTTAAATATTCACTTATATAAGCTTCAGGATATCCCTGAGAAAAAAGAAAAATTGACTTTTTCCTTTAAAAGCATATTCCTCTAACTAGAGGCTAAACAGCATCACCTTAAAAGCTCTACAAATCATATCCTTTTCTTCTACATTTTGACCTTTCTATCTCCACTCTATCTTTTCTCTCCCACTTATAGATATGCTGATCCCACCCTTAAACAAACAAGCCAACAAACAAAACACACACTTTTTTCTGCTGACTCATCAAAGCTATACATTCCCCCCATTGATTTCCCTACATTTAATACGATTTTTTTTTAATTTTTTAAAGATTTTTATTTATTTATTTGACAGGCAGAGATCACAAGTAGGCAGAGAGGCAGGCAGAGAGAGAGGAAGGGAAGCAGGATCCCTGCTGAACAGAAAGCCTGATGCAGGGCTCTATCCCAGGACCCTGGGGTCATGACCTAAGCTGAAGGCAGAGGCTTTAACCCACTGAGCCACCCAGATGTCCCAGAATTTTTTTTTTTTTAAATCTATTCCTGTTTTCTCCATTTCTTTTCCCATTCATTCCTTAATCCCCTGACCCACTCTCTCAGCCACTATAATCAAATTCTTTTTATTGGAGTCATCAATAGTAACTGAAATATTAAATGCAGAAGGCTTACTGAAGAACTTATGCTATTTGAACATAATAGAATGAAAATTTAGGAAATTTGAAACTCTCACCTCTTCTTGGCTCCCATGACACGACTGGCTCTCCTCTTTCTGACTGTTCTTTCTTGGCAGAGATTGCTACAACTCTATAATAGCCAAGTGCATCTCTTCTTCCTGGGCACACACATAGGCCACAGCTGTCACCGTTTCTGCAATTGCATGTGGCCTTGAGACTGAGTTCTGGTGCTAGAATGTGAGTGGAAGTTAGGGGAACCACTTCTAGACTTGATCAACAACAATTCCCATGTGCAATTCTTATCTCTTCTCTGTGGAAAGTCAAATGGAGAGTAGAATTCAAATAGTAAAACCTTTCAATGAGTGCATTTTTTTCCTCATGTAATCCAAATCATTCAACATGACTTTGTGATATGACAGGAGGATTACAAATGTATTGGAATATGATGCTCTCATAACCTGAAGGAGGAAATACCCAGGCTGGTGGCTTGAGCCATTAGAATTCTGTTTTATTTGCTCCAAGGTAGTTGTGCTGGTTGATTTATGTGTAAACTTGGATGAGCTATCAGGTGCTCAGATATTTGGCAAACTATTATTCTGGGTGTTTCTCTGAGTCACTTTTTGATGAGGTTATCACTTAAATTAGTGGACTTTAAGTAAAGTAGATTGCTTTCCACAATGTGGGTGGGCCTCATCTCATCGGCCCACCCACATTGTGGAAAGCAATCTACTTTGAGACTCCATAAGACCAAAAATACTTTTTCTAAGAAGAGAGAATTCTCCAGCAAACTGCCTTTAGACTTTATCACCATATCAGCTCTTCCCAATTCAATGGAAGACAGTCTTCAGACTTCAGCAAGAACATTGGGTCTCCTGAAACACCTTCCTGCCAGCCTTCAGACTGGCATTGCAACATATCAGCTCTCCTGGGCTTCTAGCCTGCTGGCCCACCCTGCAAATTTTGGACTTGCCAACTTACATATTTGCATGAGCCAATTTCTCATAATCATCTCAACATATACATTCTGTTTCTCTGAAGAAACCTAACTAATCCAATGGCATACAAATGTTATCAGTTTCTATGGGTTCCAGTAAGTGAAAAATTTGGGGAAGCACTGTTGGTTCTAGTTCTCAAATTCACTGCAGCATACTTTCCTCCAGGCTTTGAATTTTTGTTCTCTCCACCTGAAAATAGCTTTTCTTTTCCTAATTCTTCCCTGGCTGCCTCTGCTCAGCCATTAGCTCTCATCATTGTCCCTGTTTCTTCTGTTAGTTCTTCCCAGACACTCCATGTGCAACCCTATAAAACTGCATTAAGGGCCTCTTTCAATAGCTTCTTAATGTCCTATAACCACCTAGTTATGACCTACCTCTCCATGAGATCCCAAGAGTCTTGAGTAAGGAGGTCTCTTGATCTGCTTCATGTTATATCCCTAACATGTTGCCCAGTACCTGCCTTTGGACAGGTTTTCAAATAATATTTGTTAAATAAACCAATAAATGAAAGGAATATCCACAGTTTCAAGAAAAAAAAATAAAAGACTTATTACTCAAAGCAATCTAGAAAAAAATCCAACTCAAGAAAAGCAAGTAAAACAGATTCCCAGATGGAAGCAGTAGTAAGTATCCTTGTTTCTCAGCAAAACATTATAATTAAAATGGAACAGGTTTTTTTTCTTATTTTAGCATCTGGAGGAAGGACCATTCTCATGGATGTACTTCTTGTGTATTTAGCATGGTAATCAACTTGGGAGTCCTTCCAAATCAGAGCTCACCATGGGACTAGATGGTGTATATTTTAAGCCATATAGTCTTTGCTGCCATGACTCAATCCTGACATTGTAGTACAAAAGAGTCCAGAGGCAATACATAAACAAATGAGCATGCATGTGTTCCAATAAAACTTTATTAAAAAAATACTAGCGATGGGTCAGATTTGGCTCACAGACTATAATTTGCCTATCCGTGTTCCAGATAAAAGATTCTCAGCCTCTGAATGGGGAGGACTGCTTATGTTGTTTCTCCATAGGCCATTATCATCAAGCCCAAAACAATTGTTATAATACAGTTTCAGGGGACCTGAAAACCTAATTGATATTACTCTCCACTGTCACACTAGAGCACATTGCAAGCAATAAATGTCATTTGGATAATTCTCCCTTACAGACACACAAGGCCAAACTGTTCACTGCACACCAGGAAGCAAACTGGGGAGCTGGCAAACTCTGTGTTAGCACCACAGCTGGGACCTTAGACCTGGACCTTCTGTCTCAGCTCTCTGTGAGGCACAGGATGAAACAGACACACCATGCCTGAACCCCTCAGAGTGATAAAGGATAGAGAAAAGATCTGACAGTTAGGAGAGAGACTTCTTTGGAGAAACTATTGACAAGTTATGACTATTCCTTTTGTAACAAAGGGGAGATTTGTTACTTTTGAATCTCAAGTCCAAGGGTTGGATATGTAGATATCTCATGTGTGTTTGTACATGCACACCCAGGGGCAGTGAGGAGTGGGGGGAGGGAGGATTTCAAAAGGAATACTCAGAAAGCTCCAAAACATATTAAGGTGACACAGAAATCATAGTACAGATCTTATGAGAAAACTACGTCACACTGTGGACCTGATTCTGACTCCTGTTTGGAAACTCAATGGTGCCCAGATTCATGAATTGGGAGGCCAACTGGAAACTTGGGAGAGGGTTGTGATCCTGGGGCTCCTGCCCCCTGGGAGTCTGTTAAAGGGTAACAGAACATAACACTCCAATGTATGCCCCTTCGAGTATTCATTATTTTCAGCTGAAGTCAATTGAGAAGCAACACATATAGGGAAGGTTCTCTGCCTTCCTCCTTTCTACCTAAAAGCAGAGCATAAATTTACCATGAGACGTACTTTCCATGTATCAGAAAGAGAAGAACATTCTTATTACTGGAGATGGGAAGTGGTTGCAGAGGTAAGTCTTTACAAACAAACCCTTCCAAAATAACCTACATCTTCCATTATTTTCCCTCACATGTTTTCCATAATTTGCTATCCTTGGCCCAACCCCATTTTCTTTTGTTTTATCATATCTCCATAACGAAGCACTCTTTGTTAAAATAATACATAACCTCTACGTTGGGGGTTTTGCCTCTTTTTTTCTCCTGCTAATCTTTGTTAATTCAATTCGAAGACCCTGGTCATAGAAACGAAGAAGGTAAAGAAAAGTCTGTCGTCCCATACACTGTCAAGGCAGAAATGTCAAAGTAGTTTTTGCTCTCTGAGTTATAAGAGAGCACGAGTATGGAATCTTCTTTATATCTTATCCATAGACCCCTCAAGAAGGGGAAGGAGAGGAAACAGTTGGATGTATACCACACCCCAGAACTTCAAGACAAAGAAAGGGGAGCTATAGTAGAGAAGGGCCTTGCAAGGACCTACCAAACATCCTATCCAAGTGTTATGAGAGAAGGGGGCAGATGGCATTACTAATCTTTAAGGCTCAGAGAGGATGGAACATGGCCAGGTAAGCTGGGCACCCTTTCTTGTCTCCCTACCCCTTCAGCACAGACACAGTCTTAGAGAGATCATGGCAGGGACAAAGGGCAACAAACAAGAAAGACAGAAGGTGAGCAGGAAAGAGAAGGCAAAGACCCCACCTGTGGTCTTGGAGTCTAACTGAATTGGCTTTGAGGTGGGGAAGGAAATATTTAACCCTATTTCAAGTTCAAGCTTTAATTTTTATCCTTGGCTGGATGATCTAACTATTGCTTTGAGACTTTATGACTTAAAGTGTTGACAGGACCTAAGAAAAATGAGACAAAGTCATGAGTACCCCCTCTATTCTGGAGTAGAGGAAAATTGTCTCCACCAAATTCCTGAATAGAGTTTCAGAAAAATTGGAAGACATATAACAAACTGGCTTTTGATCACAATCTCTGCATTATTCCTGCTCTGTTGCACATTTCTTTGAAAGAATGGTCAGAGTAATATCTTTAACCCTGTGGTAATCAACATGAGTCTAGTCTGTTCTTTGCCAGCACTGTATCGGGTGCCAGGGAGAATATAAAAATTTATATATTAACCCTACCTTCAATAGCTTCATGATATGACAAAGATGACTAAATATTTAAGTAAAAAATGTCAGAAATGGTTCTTTCCCTTTAGTCTTTTAGGAGGGTCTCTTTGAGGGTCAAAACATACGTTTCTCCAACTCCAACAGAGACATTGACTAGGAGTACTTAATAGGCAGTCAAAGAATATTTGGAGAATGAATAAATAACTGTTATATAAGAGATTTTAAGATTGTTTAAAATACAAGGCAATAGAAATCCTGGAGTTTTATAGTGCAGTTCCCCAAAAACAGATGTTTGGTTTCAATGACATGTGATTCTTATTTCTAACTTGTAGATAATGGACCAAAGAAACCTTGGGATTTTGCATGATAAAAGCTCATATTAACAGGCATTTTACACAAAATTGGCCTTTTAACAAAGAGATTTAAAAAAAAGAGTCCTAAAATAATATCTTTCTTGTTTTGCTTTTTAAAGAAAAAGGGGTGATTATGAAGTGCTTTTCATTAAGGAATTACCATTTATCTTATCACAATATTTACTCTCTTTTCATATGTTTTATATTTCCTCATTGCTGAAGAAAGAGCTCAGAAACTCAACGGCAGGAAAATAACTGTTGACTCTTACATTCAAATGACTGTGTATTTCCTCTACAGTTCTGATGGTTTTCCTAACTCAGTATTAGAAAAAATGCAAATGTCAAGGTTCTTGGTGAAGTTGATTGTTTTGATGCTATTACTCACTGGGAAAGGCCTGACTAAAATTCAACCCAGGCACCTTGTCCCTCCTTTACAATCATACCACCACAGCTCCTAAAATTTAACTCAGTTTGCTACCTTAAAAGAGGTCTTGGGGAAAGAACTCATCATTTAAAAAAAAAAAAAAAAAAATGGACCCAGTAAAGAGCAAAAGAAAAACAATCCTCCTCCAAACACCTCTTTGCAAGACAAGGTGAAAAATGTGAGTTCTGGCCTGTTACTCTGAGCAAAGGGAGAAAGGTCTGAAGATAAACACACACACACCCATTTAGATGCAGCTGGAAAAACGAAGTCAGGTTTAGAAGGCCTGACTCCAAACAAAATAGGTTTTTTAAACTTCTCTGGGGGAATCTCTCATCGACGCTCAACACTGAACTATGTATCTCATACATCTGCCTCTCTCTCAATTAACAGATGCCGGGCACAGGGCAACAGGGAAGAACAGCCCACTTCTGTCTCCTGAGAACCCAAGATGGTGTGGACTTCAGATCCTGGCTGACCTAGGCCACAACCACCAGTTGCTTTTCTAGTAAAAGAACGGATTTATCCAGTGGTGTAGGGCTCTCTCATTAAGCAGGAATGCATTCTCAACTGGCCTGTGCTTCTCTGTTGATGACAGATTTAGAGGCACATTTATGTACAATGGCAATTCTAAGATGTAATTATGCCTTAAAAATGTATTTTTGCTTATGAAAGATGCACCGACATACTAATGCTAAGAGTTATTAGGGACTTAGCCCCTTATCAGAGATAATTCTACATACTTTTCATTAGCTTGATTAGGTCATACAATAACTCTATGAAATAGAGTTTACATTTTTGGGGGCTGAGAGAAGAAAGATAGGAGATTTAATATATGGCCAAGGTCATAAAGGTAATAGGTGGTAGAGCCAGCATTGAACCCAGGTTTTGGATCCAGAATCTATCCTTTTGTTCTCTACATTTAATATAATTAGTCACAAAATTAATGTCAGGTTGTTATACTGCATGGTAATGAGGTTTAAAGACATAATGGTCTGCGGCATAATTAGCATGTCCCACTTTATTGGTCTGCAGTATGAATAAAATCATATATCTTTTCATTACCAACTAACATAACTCAATACTCCTATCAGGACGTGATAAGAATATCTTTTTTTTCCCCCCAAGCCAGTTTCATTCTCCAAAATGCATGTTCATACAATTCATTCTTTTTTTTTTAATTTTTTATTTTTTATAAACATATATTTTTATCCCCAGGGTTACAGGTCTGTGAATCACCAGGTTTACACACTTCACAGCACTCACCAAAGCACATACCCTCCCCAATGTCCATAATCCCACCCCCTTGTCCCAAACCCCCTCCCCCCAGCAACCCTCAGTTTGTTTTGTGGGATTAAGAGTCACTTATGGTTTGTCTCCCTCCCAATCCCATCTTGTTTCATTGATTCTTCTCCTACCCACTTAAGCCCCCATGTTGCATCACCACTTCCTCATATCAGGGAGATCATATGATAGTTGTCTTTCTCTGCTTGACTTATTTCACTAAGCATGATACGCTCTAGTTCCATCCATGTTGTCGCAAATGGCAAGATTTCATTTCTTTGGATGGCTGCATAGTATTCCATTGTGTATATATACCACATCTTCTTGATCCATTCATCTGTTGATGGACATCTAGGTTCTTTCCATAGTTTGGCTATTGTGGACATTGCTGCTATAAACATTCGGGTGCATGTGCCCCTTTGGATCACTACATTTGTATCTTTAGGGTAAATACCCAATAGTGCAATTGCTGGGTCATAGGGCAGTTCTATTTTCAACACTTTGAGGAACCTCCATGCTGTTTTCCAGAGTGGCTGCACCAGCTTGCATTCCCACCAACAGTAGAGGAGGGTTCCCCTTTCTCCGCATCCTCACCAGCATCTGTCATTTCCTGACTTGTTGATTTTAGCCATTCTGACTGGTGTGAGGTGATATCTCATTGTGGTTTTGATTTGTATTTCCCTGATGCCGAGTGATATGGAGCACTTTTTCATGTGTCTGTTGGCCATCTGGATGTCTTCTTTGCAGAAATGTCTGTTCATGTCCTCTGCCCATTTCTTGATTGGATTATTTGTTCTTTGGGTGTTGAGTTTGCTAAGTTCTTTATAGATTCTGGACACTAGTCCTTTATCTGATATGTCGTTTGCAAATATCTTCTCCCATTCTGTCAGTTGTCTTTTGATTTTGTTAACTGTTTCCTTTGCTGTGCAAAAGCTTTTGATCTTGATGAAATCCCAATAGTTCATTTTTGCCCTTGCTTCCCTTGCCTTTGGCGTTGTTCCTAGGAAGATGTTGCTGCGGCTGAGGTCGAAGAGGTTGCTGCCTGTGGTCTCCTCAAGGATTTTGATGGATTCCTTTCGCACATTGAGGTCCTTCATCCATTTTGAGTCTATTTTTGTGTGTGGTGTAAGGAAATGGTCCAATTTTATTTTTCTGCATGTGGCTGTCCAATTTTCCCAGCACCATTTATTGAAGAGGCTGTCTTTTTTCCATTGGACATTCTTTCCTGCTTTGTCGAAGATTAGTTGACTGTAGAGTTGAGGGTCTATTTCTGGGCTCTCTATTCTGTTCCATTGATCTGTGGGTCTGTTTTTGTGCCAGTACCATGCTGTCTTGATGATGACAGCTTTGTAATAGAGCTTGAAGTCCGGAATTGTGATGCCACCAACGTTGGCTTTCTTTTTCAATATCCCTTTGGCTATTCGAGGTCTTTTCTGGTTCCATATAAATTTTAGCATTATTTGTTCCATTTCTTTGAAAAAGATGGATGGTACTTTGATAGGAATTGCATTAAATGTGTAGATTGCTTTAGGTAGCATAGACATTTTCACAATATTTATTCTTCCAATCCAGGAGCATAGAACATTTTTCCATTTCTTTGTGTCTTCCTCAATTTCTTTCATGAGTACTTTATAGTTTTCTGAGTATAGATTCTGTGTCTCTTTGGTTAGGTTTATTCCTAGGTATCTTATGGTTTTGGATGCAATTGTAAATGGAATTGACTCCTTAATTTCTCTTTCTTCTGTCTTGCTGTTGGTGTAGAGAAATGCAACTGATTTCTGTGTATTGATTTTATATCCTGACACTTTACTGAATTCCTGTATAAGTTCTAGCAGTTTTGGAGTGGAGTCTTTTGGGTTTTCCACATATAGTATCATATCATCTGCAAAGAGTGATAATTTGACTTCTTCTTTGCCGATTTGGATGCCTTTAATTTCCTTTTGTTGTCTGATTGCTGAGGCTAGGACCTCTAGTACTATGTTGAATAGCAGTGGTGATAATGGACATCCTGCCGTGTTCCTGACCTTAGCGGAAAAGCTTTCAGTTTTTCTCCATTGAGAATGATATTTGTGGTGGGTTTTTCATAGATCGCTTGATGATATTGAGGTATGTGCCCTCTATCCCTACACTTTGAAGAGTTTTGATCAGGAAGGGATGCTGTACTTTGACAAATGCTTTTTCAGCATCTATTGAGAGTATCATATGGTTCTTGTTCTTTCTTTTATTGATGTGTTGTATCACATTGACTGATTTGCGGATGTTGAACCAACCTTGCAGCCCTGGAATAAATCCCACTTGGTCGTGGTGAATAATCTTTTTAATGTACTGTTGAATCCTATTGGCTAGTATTTTGTTGAGTATTTTAACATCTGTGTTCATCAGGGATATTGGTCTATAGCTCTCTTTTTTGGTGGGATCCTTGTCTGGTTTTGGGATCAAGGTGATGCTGGCCTCATAAAATGAGTTTGGAAGTTTTCCTTCCATTTCTATTTTTTGGAACAGTTTCAGGAGAATAGGAATTAGTTCTTCTTTAAATGTTTGGTAGAATTCCCCCGGGAAGCCGTCTGGCCCTGGGCTTTTGTTTGTTTGGAGATTTTTAATGACTGTTTCAATCTCCTTACTAGTTATGGGTCTGTTCAGGCTTTCTATTTCTTCCTGGTTCAGTTGTGGTAGTTTATATGTTTCTAGGAATGCATCCATTTCTTCCAGATTTCAAATTTATTGCCGTAGAGTTGCTCATAGTATGTTCTTATAATAGTTTGTATTTCTTTGGTGTTAGTTGTGATCTCTCCTCTTTCATTCATGATTTTATTTATTTGGGTCCTTTCTCTTTTCTTTTTGATAAGTCGGGCCAGGGGTTTATCAATTTTATTAATTCTTTCAAAGAACCAGCTCCTAGTTTCATTGATTTGTTCTATTGTTTTTTTGGTTTCTATTTCATTGATTTCTGCTCTGATCTTTATGATTTCTCTTCACCTGCTGGGCTTATGGTTTCTTTCTTGTTCTTTCTCCAGCTCCTTTATGTGTAGGGTTAGGTTGTGTACCTGAGACCTTTCTTGTTTCTTGAGAAAGGCTTGTACCGCTATATATTTTCCTCTCAGGACTGCCTTTGTTGTGTCCCACAGATTTTGAACCATTGTATTTTCATTATCATTTGTTTCCATGATTTTTTTCAATTCTTCTTTAATTTCCCGGTTGACCCATTCATTCTTTAGAAGGATGCTGTTTAGTCTCCATGTATTTGGGTTCTTTTCAAACTTCCTTTTGTGGTTGAGTTCTAGCTTTAGCGCATTGTGGTCTGAAAATATGCAGGGAATGATCCCAATCTTTTGATACTGGTTGAGTCCTGATTTAGGACCGAGGATGTGATCTATTCTGGAGAATGTTCCATGTGCACTAGAGAAGAATGTGTATTCTATTGCTTTGGGATAAAATATTCTGAATATATCTGTGATGTCCATCTGGTCCAGTGTGTCGTTTAAGGCCTTTATTTCCTTGCTGATCTTTTGCTTGGATGATCTGTCCATTTCAGTGAGGGGAGTGTTAAAGTCCCCTACTATTATTGTATTATTGTTGATGTGTTTCTTTGATTTTGTTATTAATTGGTTTATATAGTTGGCTGTTCCCACGTTGGGGGCATAGATATTTAAAATTGTTAAATCTTCTTGTTGGACAGACCCTTTGAGTATGATATAGTGTCCTTCCTCATCTCTTATTATAGTCTTTGGCTTAAAATCTAATTGATCTGATATAAGGATTGCCACTCCTGCTTTCTTCTGATGTCCATTAGCATGGTAAATTCTTTTCCACCCCCTCACTTTAAATCTGGAGGTGTCTTCGGGCTTAAAATGAGTTTCTTGTAGGCAACATAGAGATGGGTTTTGTTTTTTTATCCATTCTGATACCCTGTGTCTTTTGACAGGGGCATTTAGCCCATTAACATTCAGGGTAAGTATTGAGAGATATGAATTTAGTGCCATTGTATTGCCTGTAAGGTGACTGTTACTGTATATGGTCTCTGTTCCTTTCTGATCTACCACTTGTAGGCTCTCTCTTTGCTTAGAGGACCCCTTTCAATATTTCCTGTAGAGCTGGTTTGGTATTTGCAAGTTCTTTCACTTTTTGTTTGTCCTGGAAGCTTTTAATCTCTCCTTCTATTTTCAATGATAGCCTAGCTGGATAAGTATTCTGGGCTGCATGTTTTTCTCGTTTAGTGCTCTGAAAATATCATGCCAGCTCTTTCTGGCCTGCCAGGTCTCTGTGGATAAGTCAGCTGCCAATCTAATATTTTTACCATTGTATGTTACAGACTTCTTTTCCCGGGCTGCTTTCAGGATTTTCTCTTTGTCACTGAGACTTGTAAGTTTTACTATTAGGTGACAGGGTGTGGGCCTATTCTTATTGATTTTGAGCGGCGTTCTCTGAACCTCCTGAATTTTGATGCCTGTTCCCTTTGCCATATTGGGGAAATTCTCCCCAATAATTCTCTCTAGTATACCTTCTGCTCCCCTCTCTCTTTCTTCTTCTTCTGGAATCCCAATTATTCTAATGTTGTTTCGTCTTATGGTGTCACTTATCTCTCGAATTCTCCCCTCGTGGTCCAGTAGCTGTTTGTCCCTCTTTTGCTCAGCTTCTTTATTCTCTGTCATTTGGTCTTCTATATCACTAATTCTTTCTTCTGCCTCATTTATCCTAGCAGTGAGAGCCTCCATTTTTGATTGCACCTCATTAATAGCTTTTTTGATTTCAACTTGGTTAGATTTTAGTTCTTTTATTTCTCCAGAAAGGGCTTTTATATCTCTCGAGAGGGTTTCTCTAATATCTTCCATGCCTTTTTCGGGCCCGGCTAGAACCTTGAGAATTGTCATTCTGAACTCTAGATCTGACATATTACCAATGTCTGTATTGATTAGGTCCCTAGCCTTCGGTACTGCCTCTTGTTCTTTTTTTTGTGTTGAATTTTTACGTCTTGTCATTTTGTCCAGATAAGAGTATATGAAGGGTCAAGTAAAATACTAAAAGGGTGGCAACAACCCCAGGAAAATATGCTTTAACCAAATTAGAAGAGATCCAAAATCATGAGGGGGAAGAAAGGGGATAAAAAGAGGTTCAAAAAGGAAGAAAGAAAAAAAGAAAAGAAAAAAGAAAAAAAAAGAAAAGAAAAGAATTTAAAAAAAAAGAAAACACCTAAGAAAAATGTAAAAAAGAAAAAATATATATATTAGATAAACTAGTAAAAAATCGTTAAAAAAGAAAAAGGTAACAGTTAAAAAAAAAATTTTACCCGAAGGCGAGAAAAAAAAAATAAAACAAAAAATGAAAAAGAAAAAAATTAAATTAACTGCAAGACTAAAAAAAATCACAGGGAAAAAGCCATGAGTTCCGTGCTTGGCTTTCTCCTCCTCTGGAATTCTGCTGCTCTCCTTGGTATTGAAACCGCACTCCTTGGTAGGTGAACTTGGTCTCGGCTGGATTTCTTGTTGATCTTCTGGGGGAGGGGCCTGTTGTAGTGATTCTCAAGTGTCTTTGCCCCAGGTGGAATTACACTGCCCTTACCCGGGGCCGGGGTGAGTAATCCGCTCGGGTTTGCTTTCAGGAGCTTTTGTTCCCTGAGAGCTTTCCGTAGAGTTCTGGAGGACAGGAATACAAATGGCAGCCTCCTGGTCTCCGGCCCGGAGGAGCCGAGAGCCCAGGGCCGCACTCCTCAGTGCGCCCTCAGAGAACAGCGCCCAGTTACTCCCGTCTGCCTGACCTTGGGCCCCGCTCCGAGCTCACCGAGCCTGCGACTGGTTCAAGGTCACCCCAAGCTGCGAGCTTACTGTCGGCTCTGTCTCTGCAGCCGGCTTTCCCGTTCCAATACCCGCAAGCTCTGCGACACTCAGACACCCCCGATCCTTCTGTGACCCTACGGGACCTGAGGCTACGCTGATCCCGCATGGGCTTCGCCCCGGTTTAGCCTCTGGAGTGATGTCCCTCAGCGGAACAGACTTTTAAAAGTCCTGATTTTGTGCACGGTTGCTCTGCCGCTTGCCGGGAGCTGGCCCCTCCCCCCAGGGTCTATCTTCCCATCGCTTTGGATTCACTTCTCCGCCGGTCCTACCTTTCAGAAAGTGGTTGTTTTTCTGTTTCCAGAATTGCTGTTCTTCTTCTCTTCGATCTGCCGATGGATTTTCAGGTGTTTGCAATCTTTAGATAAGCTATCTAGCTGATCTCCGGCTAGCTGAAGTAGTCTCAGCCTGCTACTTCTCTGCCATCTTGACTCCTCCCCTGATACAATTCATTCTTGATCATGATTCTTGTTTGAGCAGAAATCAGGAGCACTACCTAGAAATTCAGCGCCTCTAAAAATACCATCAGCAGTTGATTTCTTCAGAAAAAGACTCTCAGCTTGCCCTAACACCACTGTGGAAGAACCCGTGTGTCATAACCAAAACACTTTGGCCAAAGAAGAAGAATTCACTATTGATGAACAAAGTCAGAACCAATTGGGACCGACTAGAGGCAGAAGTGGAAAGTTCTCTGTCATCACCATGAGCCTCATTAATGAAACAGGCTGGTTTTGGGTACATTACTACTATGTTCACGCCTCTGCTGGAGTCACTACATCTCCCAGAGAATGAGACGGCAACAAGGAGAAGATTCTCTTAGTTATGTCATGCAGACTTCTTTCCATGGTTCTGCTTCTTTTCCTATGATATTTTATTTAAAATTTATATTCACTGACAGTAATGACAAAGTATATCCATAATACCAAATGGCTGGGTTAAGAGAATCAGCAATTCCTCATGATTATCAGGTTCTAATGTAGAGCTTGGGTCAACAATTCAAGCAACTCAATCATTTGCTATTAAGTTCTCTTATGAGAAAGTGCCATGCAGATCAGTGTCTTTTATTGCTCACCGAATTCACTCAAAGCTATGTCAATCTTGAGATAGATTTTATTAATCATATGGCTCAAAACGGAAAGTAATGGTGGTCTGGAGCCATCCTGTCTCAAGAAGTTCCCAGAGTACCATGCAGTTGGGCCTGCCTTTCCCAGAATTTTTGGATTTCTACTTACCAAGACATTTGAGAAGGGTTGTCAAAAACATGTGCTCTGTATTAATACCAGTCTTCTCTAGGGCTCCAAATAATTACCTTAGGGTACACTGATCTTTTTCATAGGAAATAGGGTGGCTTTTGAATTTTTGCCTTAAGAAGCAACTAATGAATATCAGCTATTGCTATCGGGGTAAAATGCTTTAGGATACATTTTTGGATGAAGAAAGAACCAGACACCTATACTGATGAGCTGGGTTTAAACATAATAAACAGTAAACACTGGGGTGGATGGGTGGTTCAGTGGGTTAAGCGTCTGCCTTCAGCTCAGGTTATGATCCTGGGGTCCTGGAATCAAGCCCAGCATCGGGCTCCTTGCTCAGAAGAGAGCCTGCTTCTCCCTATCCCTCTGCTGCTTCCCCTGCTTATGCTCACTCACTCTCTCTCTCTCTCTCTCAAATAAATAAATAAAATCTTAGAAAAAAAACAATAAACCTTAATAATTAATTTATTTTTAATTATTTACTTTACTTTACTTGGTTTTCCTAATGAGTATAAGGGTCTAAAATACACACTATTCTATTCAGATCACCTCAAGCCACACTCTGTCCTTCCTACCTTTATCAGGGTATACATTTTTGTTTGTTTCAGATCAATACTTGGAATCTTAGACTAAAAAAGAACTTGAGACATTCCCTGCTATTTCCCCAGTATGCAATCCAAGACCTAGATGAGTTGTATGACCTGTGTTCTGTGCCCAGATAGTAAGTGGAAGTGTAGGGCAAGAATCCAGTTTTCAGAAACAGCGTGCAGGACTCTTCCATACAGAACCACTGCTCATTCAAATACACTGATTGAATTTGTGCTGATGATGTCATTCTAGGTCAAGGTAAAGGTCTCCAGTTCTTAGCTATGAAGAATCCTCCATATTTTTTCTCTAGCTGGGTTGTGCCTTGGGAAGCATGGTGCTATCAAGAGGTCAAGATATTTAGTTTGATAGCTCAGGAAGACCATTATGTGGAGACATTAACTGAAATGTTTGATGTACATCTAATCTAGTGACTGAATACTTGATCTTTACATATACGTCACTAAATATGGAGCTTTTATCCTTGTGAGGTAATGAGTCTTATCCTGATTTCTTAAGTAGACACAAGGGACAAGGCTTTTTTGTTCCTGGTATAACATGGCCATTACCATTTGGATATGGTGATTTGGTTTCAAATTCTAGTTTTATCACTTGAACAAGTTCTTAGAGCTTCAAGTTTTACAATTGGAATAATAGATAATAAAATGTCATTGGTTTGTCATTAAGGATTAGAAAGTCTGGCACACAGTAGAAGTAGGTTGCTATTATTATCATAATCTTTATTTCAGACCTTTGGGATTTCTGCTCCAATATGAAGAGCTTAGAAGTCATTAACCGTGTCCTCATAACAAGGAAAAAACTGAACAAACTGCAAACCAACAATTCTTCTTTAATCCATGAGAGAAGTGAGGTTATAGGGCAAACTGTTACACTGAAAACAGGAGAGACAGACTAGAAAATACAGAAAAATCACAGCTTATAAAAAGAATAACCCCACACCCATAGCAAATATTCTTATGAATAGTTTATTTTTTAAAAAAAGATTTTTTTTTTATTTATTTGTCAAAGAGAGAGAGCACAAGCAGGCAGAGTGGCAGGCAGAGGCAGAGACAGAGAAGCAGGCTCCACGCAGAGCAAGGAGTCCAATGCAGGACTTGATCCTAGATCATGACCTGAGCTGAAGGCAAGGGCTTAACTGACTGAGCCACCCAGGCATCCCTGTTAGGAATGGTTTAAACCATAATCAAAGAGTTCTTAGAAACTCAGAATAGTCTGCTATGAGAATTAAAAACTCCAAGGGGACCCAGTACCAGGGTGTGGAACACTTGTGTGTTTCACATCTAGGAACTCTCAGTGTGGAGAAAACCCTTATGCTTCTAGCACAAGGAGAGGAAACAACCATTTTGATATATACCTAGAGCTCTCTGTTCTCCTCAACAAGGCCTGCTCTCAAGAGAAACTATTTTATTAGCATTTAACAAAACTGGAATTTTACCAAAGCCTAACTAACAAACTGGAAAGAAAAAAGATACTGGAATATAGCCCCCATTGACGTTGGGAAAGACCCAACGTCAGCCCCCTCTAGCGTTCAACATGGAAGAAAGGAATTATCCAAGTCAGGCTCACTGAAAGACTGAAAACTAATCATAGTACTATAGAAATGTTTCTGCTTCTCTAAAATCTTACACTACATCAACAAGGGGCCTGAAAATAACAGGAAATAACTAAAAGAGCTGCAAGTCACAGATCCTATTTAAGGAATCTCTAGGAAAATCTAAGAACAAAGAGGGAGATAAAAATGAGGATACTACAGAAAATTTTAGCCTATGACATCATAACTACAGCCAACAGAAAACACAGGAAACTAAGCCAAATAAACATAAAACTTCACACTACTGATGCATCTAACTGCTCTCCATTTCTGGCTTAAATTTAGTGTGTCCTTTCCTGATACCCATCTGTAAGGGGTGAATAATGTTCCTCCCAAAACAACGTCTACCCAGAATCTCAAAATGTAACCTTATTTGGAAATACAGCACTTGCTGATTTAATTAGTTAAAATGAAGTCATACATTAGGGTGGGCCCCAAAATCTGATGGCTGGTGTCTTTATAAAAAGATGAAAGAGACATTGAGATAGAAACCCATAGGGGGAAAGGCCATGAAAAGCCAAAGGTTGAGATTGGAGTCTATAAAGTCCAGAAATAGCAGGGATTTTTGGCGAGCCACCAGAAGTTGGGAAGAGGCAAGGCAGGATTCTTCACTAGACTCTTCAGAGAAAACCTACTCTCTGGACAAGTTGATTTCAGACTATTTCAGACTTTTCAGGCTAAAAGTTTGTAAGAGAATAGATTTTTCTTATTTTAAGCCATCAGCTTGTACAACTTTGTTAATACTTCCCCAGGAAACTAGCACACCTTCAACTGGAAATCACACTATAATCATACAGCTCAACCTCAGAAACAGAGATTCAAGACAAGGGGAAATGCAGATTCAAGAGACTCCTGGAAATACTAGGGAATCTTCATACATATGCATTACTTAATACATTTCTATTGATTGTTGTAGGGAAGGCTTCTTCAAGTTTCAATTACATTGTACTCCATTTGAAGGATAAGACTGAATTAGAGAAAATAATCTACTTTGGAGGATTTTTCACAGAATATTTGTAAGATTGTTTCCTTCCCGTTTGAGGTCAGCAGAGGTGGAGCAACAAAAGAAGAGTAAAAATCATAAGGACTAGGTTTCACCTCACCATTTGGCCTTGATTTGATTAAAAGCATGAAATAAACCAAAGAAAAATTTAGTGCCAAATAGGATGACCTAATTTGAAGAATGTTTTGATCATAATATGTTAAAAATCTGAACTCCTAAACTACATAAAGGAATTGAGCCAAAAATAGATTGTCCCTCCAATTGAGTTTTAAGAGGAATTATACCAATTAAAAATGAATTCTACCCTTTTGATCATCTTGGGAGAGGTAATCTGCTGAATGGATGTGGGAAGTAGAAGGCATGAGCAGTTATTTCCTATCAAATGGTTGGTGTACCATGTTGCTCACTTGGCTTGTTAAAAATGAAACATGGATATCCAGTTAGACCCTGATAACTCCCTAAGAGCTCCCTAAGAGCAAGGCAAGCTACTAGAAGCTGAACTGTGGTCTGAAAGATATCTATTATCAGATGTATTCATTTTATGTGAGAAGGTCTTAACTGGGGAGTATACTATTTATTCTTGGACATCAAGACTCTGCAGTCAAATAGTACTACTTTCATCTTTGCCTTGAGCATTTAGGGTATGTTAAAGTTCTTTTGTGTTTACTTTTAATAACATAAGATTTGGCCAAATCAAGAAATTTTGAGAGATTATAAAAAAGTCAATTTTTAAGCCAGGACAGAAAACACTCTGTAAGAAAATATCTACAGGATACCAGGCACAGGTGTAGGAACTAGGGATTCAGAGGGAAAACACAAACCACACCACACACACACACACGTGCTAATTGAATGAGTTCCCACGTAGAGATGTTTTACTTTATTTACACCAGAATACCCCTAAGGAAGACTGTATGGTGAAGGCATGGCAGAAGCATGGGCAGAATGGCCTCATGTAGATTTATAGTTCCCAAGAAGAAAGATGCTAGAGTTCTTTCCACTGCCTCCAGGAACCTCTTTTCCCCACTAGGGTTCATAAGATTCTGCTTTTGGTTCACTGTGTCACTCTGTGCTCTCCACAGTCTGTAATGATGGAAAGAAAAGTGTCTTTGGAATTAGGTAGATGTAGGCAGTGTTGAATATAGCACTCTAGACCTGTGGTTGAAATTGGGCTCTGGGGGTGCCTTTCGGGGGGGGGGGGGTGCCTGGGGTGGCTCTGATGGTTATGTGTCTGCCTTCAGCTCATGTCATGATCTCCAGGTCCAGGGATTGAGCCCCACATTGGTTTCCTAGTTCAGCAGGAAGTCTTCTTCTCCCTCTCCCTCCGCTTCTTCCCCTGCTTTTTGTATCTCTGTGTTTCTTTCTCTCAAATGAATACATAAAATCTTTAACAAAAAAAAAAAAAAAAGTGGCTCTGGACTTGACAATCTGAATTCAAATTCTCACCCCATCACTGCCAGCTTTGAAACCCTAGGCAAGTTATTGCTTTTACCAGCCATTCATTTCTTTATTGGAAAATAAGAAGAAAAAATCATGCCTTTGTCAGAGTTACTAGAAGATTAAATGCATCTACATATAAAAGACACTTAAGACAGTGTTTGGCTCATAGTAAGTACTCAATAAATATAAATTACCATGATGATGATAATGAGGAGGAGGAGGATAGTTTCTTATAAGCTGAGTCATTAAGACAAGTCATTAAACTCCTTCAGATGCCACTCCTTTAGCTATAATATTGCAGATAGCACTATTTACTCCAAAAGATTGTCCTTAGGATACTATGAAACACAATATGCAGAAGTGTTACAAAACACAAAAAATATTCAAAAGAAAAAAAATGTTATTTTATCATATTTTTTCTTCCTTTTGCATTGTGAACCCTTTTGAGAATCTGGAGCTGGTAATCTCTGAAGGTGGGAAGCTCCTGCTCATCTACAGCAGAATGCTAAAAAATAGGCTCAAGATTACTAAGTCTGTTGATTTTTCAAGAGAACATGGAAATACATATTTTTATACAACCTCCCATGCATCCACCCCCCCAGTTTTAAATGTTGGTAACCAAATCAAATCAAGGAACAAACAAAACAAGCATTGGTAATATCAACTGAAATCCACCTCTGTTTAATATAAGCTGCTGCCAAGCCCATAATCATATTCAAAGCAGGCATGTGGTTTACATGTCACATGTGAAGACGGTACAAATAGACCCCAGATGTAAGATCGCTAGTTTCTGGGTCAAGTAGCACACAGGATGCTATTTCATATACCAGGGGCCAGTACCATAATCCCTGGTACATAGTAGTCACCATATAGTACCACACAGTAGTTGATTAAAAAATATTGATTGAAAAATATTGATAACATGCAATTCAATCTGTATACTGTAATATCAGAAATATCTAAATTTAAAAATATCAAGTGAGAACACATTAGGATACAGGAACAACTCAAATATTCTAAAAACTTTCTTGACTTATCTTTGTCTTTCTTTCATTAATTCACTCAAAATAAACTTTGCTAGCTCTTTACTCTGTGGCCAGAAATATGCCAGAATGTATTTCATTAAGTTGTGTCCAGCATGAACAAGGGGTGGAAAAGGAGGGAGCTGGAACAGACCAGACCATATAGGGCCTGGTAAAGAGCAGAAAGGATTTCCCTGTTTTCTATGGACAATATGGGAAACCACTGGGAAGTTCCAAGCAAGGGAGTGACCCAATGAGCCAGGTTTTAGGAGACATACATTGGCTCTGTTGTTGAGAACAGACCAAGGGTGAAAGCAGAGCACACAGTAGGATGCCTGTCCCGTGATACATGCATGGACAGGTATACATGGGTGATGGACACTTGGACCAAAGTGATAACAAGAGGTGATGAGACATTGATCGTCTTTGAATTTACCCTTTCAGTACAACCAGCAGGATCTGCTGCTAAATTACATGTGGAGAGCAAAAGAAGAGAAAGAATCAAGGAAGCTGGGATTTTTCTTCCCAACAGTTGGGGAGCTAGAGTTCCTGTTGACCAAGATGAGAAGACTGTGGGAAAAACAAGTTGAAGGTGTGAAATCAGTTTCAACGTTACATTCCATATGCCTGTTAGTTATCTACACGGTGATGTTGAGTCGGCAGTTGAATATATGAATCTGGCGTTCAAGGAAAAGGTCTAGGCTAGAGATATTAATTTGAGAGTTGTCATCATATAGATGCCACTTAAAGCCATGGAGCTGGATGATGTCATTGGGCAGTGAGTATAGATTTGAAGACAAGAGGTTCAAGCACCAGTTCTGTCTCTCCCCACCCCCCAAACCAAGTTGTTTCATGTTAATTCTTATGCTATAGGATAATAGCCATAAATAAGCATTTTACACTTTGCAGTCTTTTGTGAGCCCAAAGAGAATATTTTAACATTTTAAGATGTAAGCAATTTGGCAACACAGCGTTCTTTAGTCTAAAACAAATGTTACAAGACTAAGGCATATGGAGAAAAGATGAAAGTAAGTTTGCTTATTTTAGAATAAATTTATTTTCCTGTCTCCCCTGACACACAAATGGAGAACTGAGAGTAATATTTTTCCTAACCATTCTTAATCTCTGAAACTATAAGCCATTAGCATTGCACTTGAATATAAAGTGGATGCTTTGTGAGTTATAGTGGTCTTTAAAGGACTAAGAAGAGAATTATGGCAGTTTCCTAAGTCTTTAATTTTCCTGTCACAAAGGTATGTTAGACCTGGATCCTGAATATGATAGCTCTCATACAGAAGACTTAAATCTCATCATTGGTAAGGTAAAAGCCAGGTCCCTGTTTTGTGTTAATTTTAATCAAATTATTAACACAATAGCAAAGTTGTCTGAATGAACTTTATTCCATTTACTTTCATCCCTTTGGATCTCTATAGAGAAAATAATTAGGTGTCTTATGGAAATAAGCAATTTTCCACAACATACAAAAAGGTAAAGTATTGCTTTCTGTACATCGTCACACTTGGCATTGCTCTTGGCCCTTCTCTAATTTTTATTCATAATAAGAATAAGTTCTAATTAATATGCACCAAACAGGAAATACAAAAAAATGTGAAATAAAAAATGCAAAGCTAACCAAAACACAAAAACTGTTCTTTGCACACTAAAACATTAAAAGCCTTCCTGAATTCTCAAACTTAACATGGAAGATGTCAGGTGATTTGATCAAAACTAACTCAGCAGTATCTCATTACTATATAAGTCCTGGGACACGGAGTGAGGAAGAGAAAAATCTATGGCTTTATCCACTCCCCTTCCATTACTTCTGTGGAATAAATGTGATTCCCAATCCACTTGACAAAACTCCTGAGACAGAAAATGACGTTGATCAGAAATGTTCCCTAAATCATGTATGGAGTGAAAATATACTACAGGAAGGTAATGAGAGGAGAGATGAAGAGCTAACGAGATGAGATTTTTATAGGTACTGCAACGTGGATCATTTGAAATATGGTGACTAAGTCTATTTTAAAGTTAGAAATACATTAACTCCTCCGAGCCCTAGGAACTCCCGGGAACGGGAGTGTTGACACTGGGTGTACACACCATCCCTCATTTCCTTCTCACGCCAGCCAGTGCAGAGGTTGGGGAGGGGGTCATTGCATCAACAAAGCCATCTTTTCATTTCTGGAGACTTCAGTAAGGAGAGAGAAGCGTTGGGGTGGGATTTGAGCTTGTCAGGCCCACCTTTCCAACCCCAAACAGAAGAAAAATTGTTACTTTGTTTATTATGTCATTAGCGTCATACTCCTTTTACTCACACTTAATCAAGGCCCTTTATGGACTCGGGGATGGAGAAGGGCTTAAAAGTTGCCCTTCTCCTGGGTGATATGCTCTGAATCCTGAGTTAACACGGCCCTTTGATTTATGAGAACTATTTAAAGTCAACACTTGTGTGCTGGGGGCCTCCTGGCTCTCTTATTGACCAGTACCCTGGTTTGCAGCTTTATTACTATTTCTGTTGCATTGGGAGCTTACTTTTTCTTTTCTTTTCCTTTTTTTTTTTTTTTTTTTTTAAGGATTTTCTTTTCAAAGATAGGCGTTTTTTTTTAATCCATACTTCACGAAGAATGTGATTCAAACCCTCTTCTGTGACTTCTTACATAAGAGAATTTTGTTGTTTCTCAACACTGTGATTCCAGAAATAATAATAATAATAATAATAACGCTGATAATAATCCTTTTCTTAGAGCCACCCATCTGTGTATCCCCAGAAGATCCCTTGCAATAAATGGTCAGGCTAAAATTGCTTCATTTTCTTACCATGGTGATAAAAGCACAGTTTTGAGCTTGCACAAATCTAGGCTCAAATCCCACCCGTTGCAACCTTCTTATTTGGCCTGTTATTTCAATTCCCTGGGCCTCAGGGTCTACATTATAAAATAAGAAAAAAGGAAATCTATGGTGGAGAGCATCAGTGAGGACTAGAGTAGGTGAAATGTGTAAAGCAAGCTTGCACAAGTATTGGCACATTATGGGTTCTTTCTTCTAGAATCCTAGTCCTAATTCCTTAAAGTCACTTTTCATTGATTATGGCATATATATCACACTCATAAGCAAATACTTATGGGAAAAAGCACTATGTGAATAATAGAGTTGGCTACTCTAAGGACTATATAGAATATTGGACATAGGTCATCTCTTTTATTACTAATAAATCCCTCCAAGAAAATAAAAGCACTTTCAGAACAAAAAACTGAAGCTAAAAAAATGTTTAAATGACTTGTTAAATGCATAAAACTGGCTAGTAGGTATGCCTTTGAGGACCTTATGATCGAATACAGAATAACCATGAGATCTACCTGCAGCTGAGTTGATAACCAGGTGTAGCACTAGGGGCCTTGTATTCAGGAGGGATTTAATCCTGGTCTTCACTGTTCTGAAACCCAACACCAACCCCATTGTGCTTAGCTTCTATTCATTTGAACAGTCTCTATAATGAAGGTGAAGTTGGACAATAAATTTATAAAAATTAAGAGTATTCAGTGATTCCCAACTCCAATTTCAAGACAGAATTCCGTTATATTAGGTTGCCAGGTGTGACTAAATTGGTAGTCCCTAATAATACAAAGATTGTTTGTTGATGTTCATTTACTCTAAAAATAATAATAACAAATGTTCACAAAAATCTCACTCTGTATGTTCCCATTTGCATTCTTGAGTGGAATGGAAGATATGAAGCTTGCCTACTCCCTCTGGATGCTCAATCCTCCTGGCCAAGGGTTATAACATGGACCCCTATGGAGAATATCAGCCTTCATTCTGTTACTGAAGAAAACATGTTTGAGAAGAACTGATTGGCGGTATAAACTGAAGGCAGAGGTTTTCTCGTTCTTCTGTTGGTCCCCTTTAATGTTTACTGAAACGCTAATACTTCTTGGAAGAAATGTAAGATCAACTTAAAAATAAAGTGTGATAGAACTCCTTCTAAAGCTTCTATAATAGTTACTTTTGTATGTCAATAGAAATTTACACCACTGGCTTTACTGGATTTGCATCTTGTAGATTACAGATCAGGAGACTTCTTTACCTCTATAACTGCATGAGCCAATTCCTTATAATTAATAAATCACATTATACCTGAGAGATATTTTTATATATGATTTTAAGGAATTAGACCAGGATTAGAGATATAGAATATATTTCATATTAGTTCTGTTTCTCTGGAGAACTATGACTAATACATCCTCAACACATTATAATAAAACTGAGATGGGCACAAAAAATGATAAAGAAACAAACAGGTATACTGATACTCTTCTGTTTCCATTATTTCGTCAATATCCATTCCTTTCGCCCTGCCCCTTACCCCTGCCAAAATTCCTGGTTTTCTGTAAAACAATAAATGAAATGTCTATCCAAAGATGACCAACGGGGATGAGCTTCCCACTGTGAATGTCTTTGGAAGCCTTCTAGGAGTAGACAGCATGCCCTAAATTGGACTTCTTTTCTTCTCTCAACACACACACTGGACAGTTCCTAGGGAGAAAGCTTTCACACCATCCCCAAATAAGTGGCTTTCCCTTTGCATGTCACTGGCTAGCTCAGTCCCTACCCCTGCCATGAGTGTTTGCCAGGCTTGCTGTCGAGAGGCAAACATGGAATGACAAAGCAAGGAGAACTGGCACAGGCCAAGGCCCACCAATTTCTGGTTGGCTTTATGATTAAAAAATATATATATATCATCACTCAATTTTTAATAATAAAGTTTTAAAAATGAGTTTTAATCCTAGGATGATGTAAATACACATGTTAATAAACCTACATATATTCAGATCTAGAATAAAGTTCACCTGCAATTCACCAAATGATTAACATCATGTTTGCCCCTCCACACCACACTTTCCTCAGCTGCTGTTTCTAAAGATCCTTCTCTATAGAGGTCAAGTGACCACAATTTAGAAGAGCAGACACATAATTACACTGATGATTTTAATGAGGAAAATCATCAGCTGGAAAATGACATAGGGAACCCTTAACAAGATCAGACTTTCCTCAACATTCTGCAAGCTTCCCTAAATAAAATTATTATGTCACATCCAATTCATCTCTCATTCTTCACAGTTTTGAATACTTGAGACAGGATCACATTGTTTTCATCCCTCCAAATCAGCTTTTGGAATGACCTGTTCCAATTTATATTCAGATTCATCTGATTTTTTTAAAAGATTTTATCTATTATTTATTTGACAGACAGAGATCACAAGCAGGCAGAGAGAGAGAGAGAAGGAGGTTCCCTGCCGAGCAGAGAGCCCAATGTGGGGCTCAATCCCAGGACCCTGAGACTTTGACCTGAGCCGAAGGCAGAGGCTTAACCCACTGAGCCATCCAGTGTCCCTGGATTCATCTGATTTTAAGTCAAATGATGGCCTCAGATCCCTGGTGCTACACGGATGCCTGATCCAAATACTAAATTTCACTCATGCTTTATGATTTTTCTAGCTAATGTTCTCTTCAAATGTGAAAGCATAAACATCCTGAAAATTGTTCCAAATAACATCATGGAAGAAGAGTCTCTTAGTTTTTTCTCAGTGGGTACAGAGAATTATTCAAAAAGGCAGTAACAGTAGCCCCAAGCTCTGGTCGCATACTATGGAGTGAGAATTAAAATGTGAGTCTTGTGGTTAGAAAGGAGAGCTCTAGAGCCACTTGCCTTTGGATATCCCAGATGATGTGCCTGCAGAGGGTGCACCAGACTCACTCCACACTAATGCTAGGTCCAGGGATCATGCTAAGTACTCTTCGAAACTGCTTGGTAATAGTTGCTGTAGTTAGAAAACTAAGAATATATATATATTAAAAAAAAAAAAAACAGTTAAGCACGATGCATCATTGGATGGAACTACTATCTTCAGGTCAACCAAATGCTCTATTTGTTATGTGTCAGATATTCCGAATTGAGCCTATGAAAGGTGTGTTCCTAGGAGATCCTCACTTTGTGTTCATAATATAGCTTCTATTGGAGTCCTAAAAGATACCTCAAAAGACCAATCAGGAAGAAAATAGACCTTAATTTTGAGTTATTAATTACTCTGCATTGTATTTAATTCTTGATTCTATTATCATTCTCTTCCTTCATGTCTTCCCTCTTCTTGTTTTTCTCCTTTTCCTACTCCATTCATGTTTCATCTCTCCAGAGTGATAACATCACCGGGGGAGGGGACTGGGGGGGGGGGGGGAAGAAAAACAAGTAAAATTCCCCTGATCTTATCACATCTGTAAACAGAGGGTCTGCCCTGCTTCCTCCTCCCCTCTTTATCTGCTCTTCTTTCTTCATTTATTTTGTTAAAAAAGGGGGAACAGGTGACACTTCTAAGTAGGGGGAAGGTATATAAAGTGGATTTCTATACTTTTATTATCCACCAACTGTGGATAAGCAAAATGTGGCGTAAGGATCAGACCAGTTTAAGAATGCAAACGGATATTCAAATTCTATTCCTCTTGCTGGCTGGGTAAATCATAATTTCTCTCAAGTTCAATGATCTCATTTACAAAATTCAAAAACACACACATTTCTTGAGTATTTTTATGGAGATTTAAATAAGATAATATATGTAAAACTGACATAGTATAAAATAAAGTATACTCATTACCCAATACCTAGGTATTGAAAGTTGCTGGTATCTCATAATTATTTTCATCCATTAATTTAAAAGTAGCTTCTTTCCATACACACACACACACACACACACACACACACTATATATATATATATATATATATATATATATATATATACACACACATATATACCTTTTTGTCATAGTATTTAAAAAGCTAAATTTAACTTATTAACATACCAACTAGCTCTCAACTTTAATATAAACTCTTTGAATTAAATCTATATCTCTGGCTCATGAGGGGAAAACTAGATTATGGCTCATTTAAATTCTAGGAATATCCTCTGTATAGCTCTAAGTGAAAATTCAGATTTGCTTAATGATAATAAGGACATGTACAATTGGGTATATTTTAATCACTAAAAAGCCTAATTGTTTTCTACAGCGTCTTCTTGGCTCTATTACATTGCTCCAATGTAAGGCACAAATTGTACCTGCTTCTATAAAAAGTAAATCAATATTCAAAAATTAAAATACAAGCATATGTTCCAATTATTCATTAATGGACTACTATAAAAATAAGCTGTATTTTGGGCACACGAACGGTCAAGGAATGAATCAACTTCCAATAAAAATAAATAGCCAGAATTTTAAGGAGGTGAAAATTTTCTTAAACAACTTGGACATTATAGCAACTCTAGGAGGAGAGGCAAAATCCAATGTTATATTTGCTGCATGACTGAACTTCTGCCATAAGGGAAGCTGCAGTTCCGCACACTGGAAACAAAGAAGCAGGGAAGGTAACTAGTGGTAAGCATCCCTTAGTCACAGGACTAAGTCACAGGACACTCTATTGGTATAGCCACTTTCATGTCACTGCTGCAAAGTATTGGAGCTGAGATAATTGTTATAGCTCCTTGGTTTTATTGAAAATTATTAGCAGGTCTCTGTCAAAACAGTCCTGGAAGAACAGAAATGGTCCACCTAACAACATTAAATTGTTTTATAGTCAGTGCAGTTGGATATTGACGCGTCCTCTGAGATGTGCATATATTTAATACACGTTAAACAAAAAGCAGATTATAAGATAGCTTTGCAGGTGTTAATTGATTAGTTCATTAATAAATAAATTAAATAAATAAATATTAGTGTCTCCTAGATGTTAGAAACTTTTCAAAAAGCTTGGAAATTCAAAAATGAAGACAACTCAATTTCTGCCTTCTGGAGGTTCAAGGAATGCATAATTATGGTATATACATAATTATAGCACTTGCATAATTACATGCGTACATACATAATTAGGATACATACTTAAGTATGTTAGTGTTAACGTGGTAAGCCCTGCAATGTCAGAAGGAAGAACTATACTGGTATAGAAGTGTCAATGTTTAACTGCTTAGAAAACTCATGGAATGCTTTTTTTGTGGCAGATGACAAATGGGAGATGGGTTATGCTTTCTTTTTTATTTCTATATTTCTATATTATTTCTGTTTTGTCACTATAGCTATTGCTATTCTACAAGTACTATTTTATTAATATTATTTGTATGTCTTTCGATTCTGTAATTATCATTAATAATACTTACCTTTAATTGGTTGTTTATAATTAGCCAGACACTGCTATTTTTTTTTTTCACATACCATTTTGTTTGATTCTTTAGCAATCAACAAGATGTGACCATAGTTGTAATTTATAGGGGAGGGCATTTAGATTCAGAGACCCACATTACTGGTTACATTCTGGTGTCCAGTCCCCACCCCGAAGTTCTTCAGTTGCCTATTAAAGTTTGCCTTATCAGAACAAAAGATATTCCTATCACCTAGTCAATTCCATTTCAGAGCTCTTCTCCAAGAACTGGGCACAAAGATCAAATATTTGCACCACAATACAAAAGCAAGAAAAAGCTTAGAAAAACTGATTTACATCTAAAGCATGTATTGTAAATAAAGAATCTTTAATTATGGGAGTACTCATACTGCTCTGCTCTGTATTTTTTAACTTAGTGATGACTCGGCAGTCTCGTCCACAATTTGATCATCGGTAAAATGGGTGTAATCATTTCTGCCTTGCCAGATTCACAGGACTGCTCTAAAACTTAAGTGAGAATACTTACTGTGAAGTGCTTGGAAACAATTATAAATGACATTAACAGGCAAGTTATTTGTAGTTTCTTGTTGTTACAGCAACTTCCTGTTTGTTCAACTTCAAAAGGCAATATTTTTGTATATCTGAACCTTACTTGAAATTTTTTAATACCATGATCATTGCCAATCTTGCAAAGTCATACCTTCATCTTTCTCTACCTCAAGCATCCTCCTAGCTCCCTGTACCCTATACTGAGTCAAAGCCTAAATGTCCACACCATTTCTTTCTTTCTTTCTTTCTTTCTTTCTTTCTTTCTTTCTTTCTTTCTTTCTTTCTTTCTTTCTTTCTTTCTTTCTTTCTTTTTTTTTTTTTTTAGATTTCATCTATTTATTTGACGGACAGAGATCACAAGCAGACAGAAAGAGATGAGAAAGCAGGCTTCCCATGGAGCAGAGAGCCCGATGTAGGGCTCGATCCCAGGACCCTGGGATCATAACCTGAGCTGAAGCAGAGGCTTTAACCCACTGAGCCACCCAGGAGCCCCGTCCACACCATTTCTCATGAGTCTCCTTTCCCGCCTACTTTTCCCACAGTTCTGCCAGAATTAAATCTTCTGAATATTTCATTTATATTATATCCACTCAAGGTATGTTTTTTAAAAAAGAGATCGGAGAGGGAGATGAAGCATGAGAGACTATGGGCCCTGAGAAACAAACTGAGCATTTTGGAAGTGGGAGTGAGAAGGGTGAGCCCGGTGGTGGGTATTAAGGAGGGCACATACTGCATGGAGCACTAGGTGTGGTGCATCAACAATGAATCTTGAAATGTTGAAAAAAAAATATGGCTCTTGTAGCAGAGTTCTTAGCTGTAGTCCAAAACCCAACTCTGATTCATTTATGCAGAATTAATTAATAAAATAATTTTTACTTATAAATAAAAATGAGACAAAGCAAAACAAACAACAGTAATAATAACAAAAACAGTTGTTTCTCCCTCTTACCTCTGGAAATCCATTGCTTGCTTTCTACAAATAATCCCCTTTTGATGTTTTGGGATCTTGGTAACGGTGTCACAGTGCTGCCTGGGGATTGTTAGTTTTAGTCATCATGTATCGACTTGTGCTATGGAACATGAAATTCAGATAGTTTCCCTCCACCTCACGGCCCTCTCCATCCACACCACACACCTGTTCTTCTCATTCCACCAGATTGTCAATAAACATGCATGATAATGTGCCTGAAGGACTATTTTTTTTATTATTATTGTATAAATGTTACACAAAGTGACGCAAAGCAGTTAAGATTGCTTTCTTCCCTACACAATGTTTTTGTTTTTTTCCTGGGGCTAGGAAAGACATGCTTAATTTCTATGTACTTACGATTAAACTAGGCTATATTCATGTGATTCGTCTCTCAATACACACAAACACATCAAGAATTCTACTATGCCTGTGGAAGAAAACTGCTCCGGCATTTTCTGACTTCTTCCATGAGAACTAGTGACATAGCTACTATCATGCACTTGCCTTTTACACCGCCCTGAGATTCCCTGCCTCCCCCCCTCTCCCTTATTTCTATTCATTCCTGTCTCTCTTTCCTAATTTATTTTCTTGTTTTGGTGGGCAGATTCCTTGTGTAGCTTCTTAAGAAAAGATACACGGAAGGGGATTATGAAACCATGAATCAAGAAAATGGTTTTAATCCTTTCACATTGCATTGCTTGTTTAGCTGGGATTGGAATTCCTGATAGGAAATCAATATTCCTTTGAGCTATGAACGTATTCCTTCATTGTCTTCTAGACAGCTGAATTGCTATGAAAAATTCAATTAGAATGTAATTCTTAATTCTTTATATATGACATTCTTCTTTTTCGTTCTTTCTTTTCTCCCTGGAAGCACGCAGCATTTCTCTATTGAATTTTTATGATGATGTGACTTGGTATGTGCCTTGTCCTAGAGATCAAGTGGTTTCCTTTAATCATTAAATACTGGTGCTTTGGTTTTTGAATTTTAATTTATGTGATAATTTTCTCCCCTCTTTTTTCTCTCTATTGTCTCATTCCAGAATTCCTGTTATACTTGACCCTTGAGTAACATGCATTTGAACTGTGCAGTTCCAGTGATTCATGGATTTCTTTTTATAAATACAAAATAGGGCTGTGAATGTTATTTTCTCTTTCTCATGATTTTCTTAAGAACATTTTTCTTTAGTTTACTCTATTGAAAAGTATAGTATTTAATGCATATGACATATAAAGTATGTGTTAATTGTCTTATTGGTAAGGCTTCCTGACAACGGTAGGCTAGTAGTAAAGTTTTCGAGAGTCCGAAGTTACACATGGATTTTCACTGCATTGGTGATCCCAATTCTATTCAATTTGGGATAGAATTGGGGTTCTATCCCAAAACCCCACTAAAATATTAAAACCCCCCAGTTAGCATGGGCTTTTATGGAAACAATGAGAACTTAATTTGAAGGCAAATGAAAAAGGAGTGGAATCCTGATCTGTCACTGACTAGCTCATCATAACCAAGTTCCCATGTCTGCAAATTAATAATAATCACAATACCAATTGCATTAATAGGTAGTCTTGAGGATTGAATAAGTTAAGTTTTGGTCTGATGATGCTCTTCTCTTCTATAAATTTCATAATGGTAAGGTTGAAGTCCACATTATTCACTTCTAAATTCTACACTTCTAGGAACTCCTAATAAAACCAGTGCCTGAATAAGCAAGCAGATGAATTAATTAGCACTTATATGTGTTACTTAATGCCAAGCATAGTGAAGGGAAGAATAAACAGTTATGCCTTTCTTCTCTGTGCTCTATAAGTTGTTCTTCCTATATAAACTTTCTCATTACATCTACCAAAATCCGTTCCTTTCTCCCCCGTTATGTCTTCTCTCTCTTTTCTGTCCTCTTCCCTCCCTTCTTTTCCCTTTTCCTTTCTTCCTTCATTTTATCCCACATAAAACTTTCCCTCCTCCAATGACTCCCACTAGATTCTACTGTAAATGGATTAGTTTGTAAAAGGCAATACAATCATGAATCCACATGTACACTGTCCTAGTAGGAAAACAGAACAAATGCTGGATATGAAAATTATCAATAACTTATACTAGCCCAACTTTCATTATTGCTTCTGGATTTAGAGGTCATGCCCCTCTATCTTCTGAGAAGTTTTATTCCATTGCAAATGTGCTGTCAGCTTATATTTTTGATCAATAAAACATATTCTCATTTTTAAGATAGAAAAGAAATGTTCTTGAAAACCATGACCAGTAATAAAATTTCTACCTTTACTGGCATCCTTCTTTTATATACAACTATTACTAAACTTCCATTCCAGGTCAATGCATTGCATTTATAAACTCATTTATTTCATCAAGCTAGATGTGATTCTTCCTGTGAACCAATGACAAAAATGAGGTTCAGGTAGTTTAACAACTCCTTGTACAGTATCTCAGAACAATTAAGCGGTGGAATCAGTATGCAAATTCAGCATTTTCTACAAACCTCACGAATTCTTCACCACACCAGCCTCTCTGTCTTGACAGACTCTTGACAAAAAGCAATCTGGTTTCCTTGACTGAACTTCCCATCTACTCTTGCTCTGGCATAATTATGCTCTGAGTTTCTCTAACACCTGGACAGAAATATGTTGCCAAGTAACATAAAAAAATTACATCCCCCATAATTTTCATAATATAGCAATGTTGATGCAGCCAACAGCTGCTGCTTTATATGGGGCAAGCAGAATAAAGCCAAGAGGGGGTAAGCAGGGCCAAGTGTGGGCAGCTCTCTAAGATTTTAAAGACCTTTATGAATCAATGTTAGAGGGGTCTCCAGAAACCAGCTCCTACCTCCACATATCCTGCCATCTTAGGTGACCATGTATAGCGATTTGGGGGAAGGAGCATTTCCTAAGGAGAAAAGCTTTAAGACACGTGGTCCATCTTTTTATCTAAACCTGCTTTTTTATTTCATTTCTGTAGATTCCCATTGCCTTCTATCTCGTATCTACTCTTTTCTCCCCGTTGCCATTGCCATTGCCGCTGTTAAGTTCAGGCTCCTCATCCTTCTAACCTGTTTCATTAAGACAGCCTCGAGCTCATTTTCCCCATTTGTAGTCTAGTCACCTATTGCTGCTGTAACAATTTACCCCAAAATGAATGGTTACAGCAACATAAATGTGTTACCTTGTAGGTCCAGAGGTTAAAAGTCAGAAAAGTGTCTCACTGGGTGAAAAATCAAGGTGTTGACAGGGGTAGGTTCCTTTGGAGGCTCTGGAAGAGAACCCATTTGTTGTTTTTGATGTTCTCTATCCCAGCTTCTAGACGCCACCCACACTTCTTGCCTTGTGGCCCCCCATCTTCAAAGCCGGTAACACAGGGAAGAGTCTCTCATGCTTCCATCTCTTTGGTTCATTATCTTCTATCTCTTTCTTCTACTTATAAGGACTCATGATCATATTGGGCCCACATGGATAATCTCCCCATCTCACATCTCAAACTCCTTAACTTAATTGCCTCTGCAACGTCTCTTTTACCATGTAAGGTAATATTCATAGGTTCTGGGCATTAAGATATAGACATCTTGGGGGAGAGAGGATATTACTCTGCCTATTACTCGTTCAAAGTCATTTGGCAAAACATCAACGCAGTGATCTCTCAAATGTTCTGATGAAAACATATCACCCCTCCTGCTACTCATGCTTGTTCCTTGCTTTGTCTCCAATAATTTGCCTGCTGACCTAAAGTCAGATATTTCTATACTCCTCTGCAAATGTGGATGAATCAGAACAAATGACAAATTGTCTTTCTGCTTCAAATTCATCCTCTAAAATATAGGGATAATAGTAGGTTTTTCAGGGTTTTTTGTGATTTTTTTTACAAGGTTACTGTAAGAAACATATGGTTCCATTCATTGTCCTGACAAAACGTTCTACTCTATTCTGATGTGCGTAATTCTCTGATTTATGTCTAAATTTCGTTGTCTCATAAGGTAGCTACTAGTTACATGTAACTATTAAAATTTCAATGATTGAAATAAAATAGAATTAGAAACTCAGCCCCTCCATGGCCCTAGACATATTTTACTGCTGGCTAGTGGCTACCATATTGAGCAGCACAGCTATAAAACATTTCCAGTATTGTAAAACTTCAATAGACATTCCTTTTAAAACATTAAGCAGAAATACTTTCCTTTCAAAACATTAGCACATAATGTTACATTGAACTACATAAAATTGTTCTTTAAGTTCAAAACAATCAAATATCAGCAATGCCATACGGCTTAACCCCATCCCGCTTAAAGGTCAGAGGAGACATTTCAAACTCACCTTTTTCAAGAGGAACTTCACCATACTCTTCTTACCTTAAAAAGAAAAAAGGGGAAAAAAAAA